>NW_028270173.1:31746244-32046244 GCF_037043375.1 Chiloscyllium plagiosum
TCTAAAGACAATAGACAATAGACAATAGGTGCAGGAGTAGGCCATTCAGCCCTTCGAGCCTGCACCGCCATTCAATATAATCATGGCTGATCATTCCTAATCAGTATCCTGTTCCTGCCTTATCTCCATAACCCTTGATTCCACTAACTTTGAGAGCTCTATCCAACTCCTTCTTAAATGAATCCAGAGAGTGGGCCTCCACTGCCCTCTGGGGCAGAGCATTCCACACAGCCACCACTCTCTGGGTGAAGAAGTTTCTCCTGAGCTCTGTCCTAAATGGTCTACCCCGTATTTTTAAGCTGTGTCCTCTGGTTCGGTACTCACCCATCAGTGGAAATATGTTTCCTACTGCCAGAGTGTCCAATCCTTTCATAATCTTATACGTCTCAATCAGATCCCCTCTCAATCTTCGAAACACAAGAGTACACAAGCCCAGTCGCTTCAGTCTTTCAGTGTAAGGTAGTCCCGCCATTCCAGGAATTGACCTCGTGAACCTACACTGCACTCCCTCAATAGCCAGAATGTCTTTTCTCAAATTTGGAGACCAGAACTGCACACAGTACTCCAGGTGTGGTCTCACCAGGGCCCTGTACAGCTGCAGAAGCACCTCTTTGCTTCTATACTCAATTCCTCTTGTTATGAAGGCCAGCATGCTATTAGCCTTCTTCACTACCTGCTGTACCTGCATGCTTGCCTTCATTGACTGGTGTACAAGAACACCCAGATCTCTCTGTACTGCCCCTTTACATAAATTGATTCCATTGAGGTAGTAGTCTGCCTTCCTGTTCTTGCTACCAAAGTGGATAACCATACATTTATCCACATTAAACTGCATTGGCCATGCATCTGCCCACTCACCTAACTTGTCCAGGTCACCCTGTAATCTCTAACATCCTCATCACTTTTCACCCTGCCACCCAGCTTTGTATCATCAGCAAATTTGCTAATGTTATTGCTGATACCATCTTCTATATCATTAACATATATTGTAAAAAGCTGTGTTCCCAGCACTGATCCCTGCAGTACCCCACTGGTCACTGCCTGCCATTCCGAAATGGAGCCGTTTATCACTACCCTTTGTTTCCTATTAGCCAACCAATTTTCAATCCAATCTAGTACTTTGCCCCCAATACAATGCACCCTAATTTTACTCACTAACCTCCTGTGTGGGACTTTATCAAAAGCTTTCTGAAAGTCCAGGTACACTACATCTACTGGATTTCCCTCGTCCAACTTCATAGTTACATCCTCAAAAAATTCAAGAAGATTAGTCAAGCATGATTTCCCCTTCATAAAGCCATGCTGACTCTGTCCTATCCTGTTACTACTATCCAGATGTGCAGTAATTTCATCCATTACAATAGACTCCAGCATCTTTCCCACCACTGAGGTCAGACTAACTGGTCTATAATTTCCTGCTTTCTCTCGCCCACCTTTCTTAAAAAGTGGTATAACATTAGCCACCCACCAATCCTCAGGAACCGACCCCGAATCTATCGAACTCTGGAAAATAATCACCAACGCATCCACGATTTCCCGAGCCACCTCCTTCAGTACCCTGGGATGTAGACCATCATTCCCCGGAGACTTATCAATCTTCAGACCCAACAGTCTCTCCAACACCAAATCCTGGCAACCTTTTCACGCAGAGGGTGGTGCGTGTATGGAATGAGCTGCCAGAGGAAGTGGTGGAGGTTGGTACAATTGCAACATTTAAAAGGCATCTGGGATGGGTATGAATAAGAGGGGTTTGGTGGGGTATGGGCAAGTACTGGCAAATGAGACGAGATTAATTTCAGATATCTCTGGTCGGCATGGACGAGTTAGACTAAAGGGTCTGTTTCAATGCTGTATAACTTGGAGCACAGATCCAAGTCTAGATCTGCACAGAGATATGTGCAGATTCAACACAGAACATTGTCATAGAATTGACGAAAGGAAATAAAGCAGTAGCACTAAACCTGGGCCTCAGGTGCAGAATCACTCTGTACCAGGATGACAGCACATTTCTGCACAGTTTTAGTTATAATCTAAACCTGGCCTTGAGGAAAATCACCTCAGACTTTCACATTTGCTCATTGAGTGGAGGAATTGTATGAACCTTATTTAATTTAGTTAAATTTTAGAAAACTGGAAGTATAAAGATAGATCGAAAATATCTCAAACTGACAGCAATGTTTTCAGAAAATGATGCCAGCAGATTTAATTAATTTTTATTTCAGACTTGTTTGTTTCCATTTAATTTTAAGACTGCTGTGTCTCATTGGTCATTGTGGTGTGCCAGCCATAGCTTTATTCCATATCAATTTCCTCTCCCTCACTGACAATTGAAATTTCAGTTCAACATTAGGTTGTGATAAATCATGTAACAAAATTAACGTCCTATTGTTAATGCCTGTGTCTTTGGATTCGGCTATTATTTGTGCATTAGATGTTTTTTGTTACCATGTGAGTAGACAAGACCCTTTAAGGCAGCTGTAGACATTTCACGGCCTATAGCATTGTCAATGAGCAATGACTGGTCAGGACTGCTTACAGAACCTAATCTGGGATTTAAATTAAGGGACTAGAACCAGGTGATGATAATGGATTTCAGAGTTGGAAACTGTGTACATTTTTCATTTGAAATATTGAATACTGAATAAATGAATTTCCAGTTGATAATTGTATTAGCCCTGAATCACAAAATCAGAATGAATTGGCAGGATCACTTGGTTTTATTCCTTTACACATTGTCAGTGACCTGCCTCATTGCCTGATGGGTAATTTGAAGCATGGCCGCATTGACTCGTTGCGAACTAAAGAATGGAAAGATCCCATCCAGATAGAGACAATATGGGGACAGGTATGCCAGACCTGGGTAAGGTACAGGAATCACAGGGGAAGGCCCCTGCTGGACAGCACAAACTGTGGACTCAAATAGAGTACTCCCTCGATACTCAAACCAAAATGTGGGTGACTCCTGCTGGACAAGTTTGTGTTCCTTCTTTGCTGCTGCCTGTTGTAGTTGATTATGTGCATATTTGTACACACTTGGGCAAGGAGGGAATGGTTAATACTCTATTACAAACACGGGAGCACCCAGATTTCCAGAGAGCAGCCAGGAAAAGAGCTGAAGCGTTATTTATTTGTAACCAAACGAGACGCACGCTGTAAGAGGGATGCCCTGCGGTTGTTAACCCCTTCCTTGCCTGGTGGGCCTTTTTACTTGTCTACAACTTGCTTTTATAGAATCACCTTGTGCACATTGTTCTGAATATTGTCTAATAACAGTGGATGTATTTAGGAGATAAATCAAAACTATCCCAATGACTGATACAGCTGCCACTACAGTGTTGGACAAGTGGGAAATATTTGCATCAGTTAACCAAAACTCTTCAAAGTTTCCATTCACAGGTACACCAGGCCTGGGAATTAGGCCCGGGGCAAATTGGAGCCTGGGTGGAAAGGCCCGTTCCTAGTCCTGCTGGTCACCCGTTCAGCAGTCAAGGTCAAGGGGAGGCCGCATGGACACAGGGGACGCAGTGCAAGGGAGGACCACCCCAAGGAGAACATCTCCTGATTCCTGCTGCATTACCTGGAAAACCCACAGCCGCAGATGTCCCCAACTGATTGTTTTTGCAGTTATTATATTGGTTTTGCTTGTTTTTCTGATGTCGCTCTTATCTGACTGGGGTCCTCGGTATAACCTGGTGGCCTCGACTAAGAGAGAATTGCATTTTAATGCCTTTCTTTATTTGACATATCTTTCCACACAGTAGGTCAGCCACTCTGGCTGCTGGGTTTGTGCACACGTTCCTTTCCATTCTAAAGGTGGGATTCCCTTGAGGGCCGTACCTTTTAATGACTCGGACGCTGCTGAATGGTGGTTGCATCAACGTCGTTCTGCTGCTGTCACGACCTTTCACATCTCTCCGACCTTCCTGAATCTGATAGGGGCCCCCTCCACTTATGGGGACAACACCCCCCTCTGGTGGCAATCAGCGGGATGCAGGATAGACACGTTTGGAGGGTGGTTCCAGCCTCGCTATAATCTATCACAGACAACCCCCCAACCGTCTCTGTTCCTCAACAATGTCACATCCACGACCACACCCCTCAGACCTAAGGGGCATCTCTTTCATGCAGCGGGTGGTGTGTGTATGGAATAAGCTGCCAGAGGAAGTGGTGGAGACTGGTACAATTACTCCATCTGCCACTTAGCCTATTGGCCTATCTGATCAAGATCCCATTGTAATCCGCGGTAACCTTCTTCGCTGTCCACTACATCTCCAATTTTGGTGTCATCTGCAAACTTACTAATTATACCTCTTTTGCTCACATCCAAATCATTTATATAAATGATGAAAAGTAGTGGGCCCAGCACCGGTCCTTGTGGCACTCCACTGGTCACAATCCTCCAATCTGAATAACACCCTCCACCACCACCCTCTGTCTTCTACCTCTGAGCCAGTTCTGTATCCAAATGGCTAGTTCTCCCTGTATTCTTTGAGATCTAACCAGTCTCCCATGGGGAACTTGTCAAACGCCTTACTGAAGTCCCTATAGATCACGTCCATTGCTCTCCCTCATCAATCCTCTTTCTTACAGCTTCAAAAAACTCAGTCAAGTTTGTGAGATATGATTTCCCACACACAAAGCCATGTTGACTATCCCTAATGGATATCCTGTCGATCAGGATTCCCTCCAACAACTTGCCCACCACCGACGTCAGGCTCACTGCGCTTTAGTTCCCTGGCTTATCTTTACCTCCTTTCTTAAACAGGGGCAACTTCCTATGTCATTGGTTCCAATGTGTACAATGACCACCTGTGGTCCCAATCCCTCTTGAGAACACTCTGCACCCTCTCTGAGACATCCTTGATCCTGGCACCAGGGAAGCAATACACCATTGGGATTTTCACTGCTGGCCACAGAAACATCTGTCTGTACCTCAGACTAGGGAGTCCCCTAATACAATTGATCTCTTGGAACCCAACGTACCCCTTATTGCATTAGAGCCATTTTCAATACCAGAAACTTGACTGTTTGTGCTACATTCCCCTGAGAATCCACCACCCGCTACATTTTTCAAAACAGCAGATAAAAACTCTACTATTCGGACATATTCCTGTGGGGATAACTTATTACTATTGTTACCAGTGGTAGGAATCCCTTCAAAGCCAGGTTTAGTGGTCACTATCAAACTGAGGCAAAGTGGAGTCAAGTAAACCATCTGCATAGAAAAAAGCTGTATCAGGTATGTCACATGAATATATTGAAACCTTACTAAAATAGTGATTGGGAACTGGAGAAACAGATATTAGTTACTGCCCCGCAGAGTGAGGAACCAAATCCAGATGTCATAGAGCTTGATGTGGCTCAAACTACATTAAATAATGAGGAAGTCCTAGAGGAGTGGGATAGGTTAGTGAGCTAACTGTCTCAGGAGCAAAGAACGCCGCTGGAAAAACACAGCATGTCAGGCAGCATCCGAGGGACAGGAGCAGGCTGAGACAACGGGTCAGCCGGTGTAGTCAGGCTTGTATATCTTGGGTAGGGGGTAGAACAGGCGGGTGCGACATTCCCAAACTATGAGATTGGAAGCTGTTAAGGAACGCCATACTGCCTGTTTCTACCTCATACCCAAGATCCTCAAGCCTGACTACCCCGGCCTGAAGATCTCAACCCCCCCGAAGCCAGGAGGGGTCTCTCGGTTCCGCGATCGGTCAAATAATCGACAGGAATACGGTCTGCTTCAGCAAGATTTCACAGTTTATTACAACGCCAGGCACAGGTTTGTGCAGCAATACAGAGATTAAAAGCTTCTGTGTTCCTTGGAGAACCTGCGCAATTTCACTTGGAACAAAGGCAAGTTTTGCATGTTCTTAAGAAATAGTACAGCCTTAATCGCAGAGTGAATCCAATCGAGTGTAATAAAATGACATGACAGACAGCAGGGTAACCCAATGATATTTCCTGGGAAATAAAGTTGTTTACCACACATTCTCTTCCCACTTGCATTTCAAGGTTAGCTGGGATGGTTCGTAATGTCCTATCTAGCTTAGTTAACTCCATACTGTGAAGTATCCATTTTTCTGCTTAATCTTTGATTCGGTTTGCTCAGCAAGGCAGGAATACAGCCTTTAGCCGGAAGCCATTTTAAACATAGTGTTAATTTGCAGCCTGAAACCATTTTGTTCTGTTACTTTGCATTGAGAAGCCATTTTGTGGTTAATAAAAGCACACATAGGATGGTTACTCCTGACAACAGCCTAAATCCAGCTTTTAGATCCTCATCTCCCCCCTTTGGTCATTCCATGACCACATCATAGGATGTGAGGGCATGGGTTAGATTAGTCCAATTGAACGGAAGCCAAAGACTGCCATATTTCCTCCTCCTCCAGGGAGGAAATAGGGGCAGGCAATGACACCTCCTCATGTTCCCCATGAATGGAGCAGAAGCATTTTAGCAAGAATACAATTGACAATAGCAATACCAACAAAAAGACCAACTAAACCAATAACAACATACATAGCCATATTGATCAGCCAGTTGTACCATGAGCCGAAACCCCAATCTCCCCATCCCGCACCTTCAGTCATTTGGCTGACAAACTGCGGATGTTATCTACATGGTTGGTAATATTTTCGATGAGGTCAGTGACCCCCATAATGCATTTGCCTTTGACTAGGGCAGAAACTCCACCTTCCTTTGCCAGTGTGTTCTCGAAGGCGGTACAGGTTTTGTTGGGAAAATAGGCGCAATTCTGAAAGCATGTGCCTAATTCCTGCCAGGGCAGCGGCTGTCTCGTTACCCAAGAGGGTGAGACCGCAAATGAGATCATTTCGATTTTGATGGCTGATGATGCCTGCAGACCCCGCTCAGGTAAAGGTACTAAGGAATGCACACCCTAGAGAGTCAGTCTCAGTGGAGCTCAAAGTCTGAGCATTCCTCCAATGTGCGCACAACTCAGGTGAGACTGAACATTTAACAGGGAAATCCCGATCCCATTCCCAAGTAATTGGACAGGGAACTGTAGTCGGAAAACGTGTCCCTACAGCTCCAGCATGGGGAGGACCGATTTCATTAAGGCCAAGGAAGCTAGTTGCCGAAATGTGACTGAGAAAACAATAAGTGGGTTTAGTATCGATAATGGAAGGCGCTTCCCAGTAAGAAGCAGGCCTGGCTTTGTCACTTCCTGGAACATATGGGTAGTCCACAGCTACAAAGTACAGCTGTCCTGAGCACTTGGGGTGAAAGCTGTTCAATAGAAAGAGGTGGGTCTTTCAGTAAGAGATGCGGTTAATGTCCCAGAATGGTTCCTCCCATCCCACAATTGGGAAGATGGGGCTGCCACTAGGGGTCTCATAATAAAGGTGGATGCTATTACCCATTCCACAAAGGGCCTGAATCCCAGTGATAACAGAGACACACTCCACCTCAAGGCAAACGTATGAGATGCGAGGTCCTTCAGGGGAGCAGAGGTGTCTGGTACATTTGATCATTGCACAGGGGATAGTCTTAGTCACAGTTATGTAAGTGCACCCCCATCCCTTACCATTGTAGCAATTCGGATAGGCTACTCAGGATTTATTGGGGGAAGTCCATAAGCAACTGGCAGGTGGAGATAAGTAATATTCAAAAGAAATATTATGTCCAGTAAACACTTTAGAAGCGTACCATACTCCTCCGTTGAGATTCGGGAGGGGGAAATGGGTCAAGGTGTCTTTTGCTGAAGTTAGAGCATAACAAACCACTTCATCCCTACCAAATATTCTGTTGTGACTTTGAAAAAGCAAACTGTTTGTGAATGATAACATTTCCGGTTTTTCCCCTTTTGCAGCGTGACCTATTTGAAGGGGGACAAGGCTCACCAGGGTCACCCACAGCACAACTGAAATCAAACTGGCACACAACACCTTCACAGAGTAAAGACCATTGAGACTTGTTCTGTAAATGATTATCTGATCTTGATGTAGATGACCACTGCAGCAGTCATTCTTGGGAACGTCCCACGCATCGAAGGAATCAGTCTCTTGTCACACAAGGACATCTTGGCATAGATGGTACACAGTCTCTGGTTGCTCAGGGTCGCATGGGTAGAGAGTCCCTTCTTGTGTAGCATTGCTGGCGATGGCAAGCCCATATCGCAGGGTAAGCTCGATCTTGACTGTAGTGGTCATTTCTGAATCAAGGATTAGGATATCTAAAACAGAAGGAGAATTGCTATTCAAAAGAGACAGCTTTATCTTCATCTGTTTCTGGTTGCTCTCTCTCAGTTCCCTTTCATTCCCATCATCTCCATCTCCCCCTTTGGAGGGGTTTGTGCGGTGACCTTACAATGATGGAGGTAGACCCAGGTGGAACACCCAGAGACTTTAGCAGCAGTTGGGGTGGTGAGGAGAACCTGGAAGGGTCCTTCCCAATGAGGTTGGAGGCCGCGACGTGTCCAATTCTTGATGGGGACAAAAGGAGCCTGGATCAACATGGGAACAACGCCAAGGGAGGGAAGTATTTTGTGAGCAGCATGAACTCGGGAGTGAAGCCCTAGCAGAATTTTAGTTAAAGAGAGGGTGTCGGAGGACATGTCATGTGGTGAAAGTGAATAGGGGCGGTGGCGTCATTCCAATGCATGCGAAAGGCTCGACCATAGACTATTTTGGCAGGGGATAACCGAGCTTTACGAGCAGGAGTGCAGTGTAGGTGAAACAGTGCCAGAGGCAATGGCTTAACCCAGGATAGGCCTGTCTGCGAAGTCAATTTGGCGCGTTTAGTTTTCAGAGTCTGGTTACAATGCTCCACAAGCCCTGCAGCCTGTGGGCGATAAGCACAATGGAGTGGGCAGCAGATGCCGAACTGGGAGCATAATTCCTCATTTATGTCACCAATAAAATAAGGATCATTGTCAGAAGACAGGCAAAGGGGAATACCAAAGTGGGGAATAATCTCCTTAAGTAGGATACTCACAATTTTGGCAGTAGCATGAGAAGTAGGATAAGCTTCAACACATTTAGTAAAAAGATCACCAATAACTAAAACATATTTACATTTTTGACACTTTTGTAACTCAATGAAGTCCAGTTGAAGGGTTTGGAAGGGCCCTTCAGGGCTGGGCGTCTGTCCCACGGGGCAAGGAACACTCTTACCCGGGTTATGTCCTTGGCAGGTAAGGCATCTATCACTGACACACTGCGCCATCTGCTGGTGGTGTGGATGCCACCACGTGGTTAGAAGTCGGTCAGACGTTGAGCGAGCACCACAGTGAGTAGCATTATGAATACAATCAGCTACTCACAAAGCAAGGCCATCAGACATACAAATCTGTCCAGCTGGAGTGGGCCATAGTTCAGTAACAGGATTACAATAACAGCTGGCTTTAGACCACATCTGCCTTTCAGAATCAGAGGTGTCCCTCTGTCAGGCAACCACATCGTGAATGGTTGGCATTAGTTTATCTGAGGTGGACTGACTCTTGTCAGAGCTTTCAGACTGATTCATCATTTTAGACACAATCATAAGGCGGTTGCGAGAGGATTGATTTGCAGCCACATCAGCAGTACGGTTACCAATGTCCACAGTCATTGGGAAAAGGGATTATTTTGTGAAAAACTGGCGATTTCCCTCTGCCTCTTGGTTGTGGTGGAGGATGACTTATCAGTAGGTTTCCCCCAATTGCCACAGGAGGGTTCTGAGGGTAATTCTCATGAAAACATCCTTGGTTCCCCGATGTGGCCCCTCTCAAGAAATTAGAGGCCCAGTGGAGAGGACTGTCGCAAATAAGGCAGTTTCGAGTCGGGCAGTCACGAGCCCAGTGATATAGGCTGTTACAATTAAAACAGGCCAGGGATGGACGCCTAGGGGGAGTCCCTCTGCCATACCCATGACCCACGACTCAAATGGGTGCAGGCCCACTGCTATGACGCACGGGTAGTTGTTGAGGTGTCTCCTCTTGGACTACAAATCCTGATTTTACACAGATTGGTGCTCTGTCTTCACTCTGCTGTTTCCATAAAGCCTTAATAGAACGATGGAGTTGATGAGGGGTGGCTTCAACCCATTCCAGGTTGTTTGTTTTGACAGCTGCGACTACAGAGAGCGGCAGGCAGTTTAACAGCATAGAATTGTACTGAGCATTAATAGCATTTAAATTCCAAGCCCAATCGATGGAACAGGACTCATGACATTCTCTAAAAACATTCAAGGAAGTCTTCAGCAGACTCCCGACTGCAAGTCAATAAGTTTTGCTAGTAGGGCAGATACCATCTTGTCGTTGCTGATCTTGGGCTACAGCATTAGAGAGGGCAGTAAAACTATTGTGACCAATCCGTTCAGTAAAGCAGGCGTATTCAGTGTGGGTGAGGACTTGAAGGGCCCCAAAGCTCCTGGGCATTGCTATCAGAAACTTCAATTCTGGTGTTTTAAAAAAAAACCCAACAAACTGCTGAGGGGTCTTGTGGCGGTCCGGTGCATTACTGAGGATGGACATAATTTCATGAGATTTCCAGGACAGTAAATACGGATAGTGGCGTTTTGACCAGGAGTGCCAGCCTGTGGGTCCTCATCGGGACCATGCCTAATGTGGGTGCTTCATCTCCTGAGTCCTCAGAAGAGGAACTTAAAGGGGTTTCTAATCGCTGAACAAGTTGCTTCTTAGAGGACTGGTGCTGTTTGAATTTCTGGTGACTAGGAATGTTATACGCAACAGGATCAGTAAACTGGGGAGGGGGGTGGGGGGAAACAGGGGTGGCTACGGCAGCAACATACATCTTAGGTCGAGCTGCAGCTGCAGAGCTAACAGTAACCTGGGGAATGTGGAGAAGGGGCAACATTTACAAGGTTAGAACTGGGAGGGGAGAACACAGGGGTAGGCTGTAGGGAAAACAATGGGAATTTGAGAATTAGGTAGAACAACAGTTTGATATGCAGGAGGCTGAACAGTCTGTAGGGGAGGGGTTAGGGCGGGGGGCGCTTGGAGCGCTCAACTTGCAGAGCTGACAAACTGGAGTAATCAGGGGTGCGTTAGGATGCACTTGCAAGTTAGGCAGAGTTAGAGGAGGAGGCAGCAGTGGGGGGCGTAGGTAAGAACACTATTCACCCAAATCCGAATTGTCATTGTATCCCGCGCTGTTTGCTAACCAGCCAGTAGTGAAGTTTCCTTTTATTTCTGTTGGTGTCTAACTCGAGTACATTCATTTTTGAGGATGTCAATAGATTTCATGGTACTATCAGCAGTTAATCCAGTTCCCAATTTAGTGGCAGTATCCTGCCATGAACACAAAACTGATTCTTTATGACTTGGATCACAAAATTGCTGCCACAGTCTAATCAGTTCCTTCGTTTTGGAGCCAATTGCTGGGCCGATTTCACCAACTGAATACTTTGAGAGTCACCTAGTGGCCACTGCTCATCACCCAATGTTTTATTTAAGGCGCCAGAAAGTTTCCAAAAACCTTCGGATTTTTCCAGAAACGTCTCACATACCTTTACTAACGGTGAAGGCGGATTTTCCATCTTGTCCACGTGATTACCCATCTTTAAACAAACTTCCTTTTATAGTCCTGACTCAAAACCTTTATTCTTCAACAGCCTGTCAACACAACAATGTTCTGACTTCCTCATGCCCTTCTCGACTCTGTGTAAAGTATCGTGATACTTTTTCATTTCAGAGCTATTTCGGTATTAATTTAGATAGCACCAATCTAACCGAATCAGAGTTTCTCAACTGAGAAGGTACTCGACCCACTTTTTCGGAACTGGTTCTCAACCCTGTCCTCAGATCCCTGATCTGAGGTGGAGCCCTCGACTTTTTCTCTTCTCTTTTCAGTGGAGTTCCTCGACTCCGTAGAAGTCCTTCACCTTTTCTCTCACATCTTCCCTTTTTATTTATAAGTCCCCCTGACCCTATCCTTGCCAAGACAGATCCTTTTCAGGCTGGACTAGGACAATAGACAGCAAGGGATCAGGTCAGCCACTACTTGAATGAGAGAAAACCAATCGGATCTGAAATACTCTCGTCTGGCTGGCCAATTCCTCAACCCTCACTAGTGGAGGACTCAAGACTCTTACACCACTGTCCACAATCTGTCCATATCGAATCACGGTACCATATGAAGATCTCAACACCCCCGGGAGGGGGGTCTCAGTTCCGCGATCAGTCAAACAATCAACAGGAATACGGTCTGCTTTAGCAAGATTTCGCAGTTCATTACGACGCCAGGCGCAAGTTTGTCCAACAACACAGAACATCGAACAATACAGCGCAGAACAGGCCCTTCGGCCCTCAATGTTGCACTGACCAGGGCCACTAAATTTAGAGTCATACAGCACAGAAGCAGACCCTTCGGTCCAACTCATCCATGTTGACCAGATTTCCCAAATTAAACCAGTCCCACCTGCCTACATTTGCCATATCGCTCTAAACCTTTCCTATTCATGTACCTATCCAAATATCTCTTAAATGTTGCAACTGTACCTGCATTTACTACTTCCTAGTTAACAGCTTCGGTGTTCCATGGAGAAACTGCAATTTCACTTGGAACAGAGACAGATTCTATATGTTTCTTAAGAAATAGTACAGCCTTAATTGCAGAGTGAATCCAGTAAAGTGTAATAAAATGACATCATGGCAGCAGGCTAACCCAATGATATTTCATGGGAGACAAAAGTTGTTTCCCCACACATTCTCTTCCCACCTACATTTCAAGGTTAGCTGGGATGGTTAGTAATGTCCTATCCAGCTTAGTTAATTCCATACAGTCAGGGATCCATTGTTCTGCTTCATCTTTGACTGGTTAGCTCAGCAAGGCAGGAATGTAGCCTTTAGCCCGGGTGAGAAGCCATTTTAAACATAGTGTTAATTTGCAGCCTGAGGCCATTCTGTTATGTTACTTTGCATAAGAAGCCATTTTTCGGTAAATAAAAGCACACTTAAAATGGTTGCCCCTGACAACAGCCTAAGGCCAGATTTTCGATCCTCAGGTCGATCCATCTTCTGTCTGCTCCTGCCCGAAACGTAGATTTTCCTGCTCCTTGGATGCTGCCTGACCTGCTGTGCTTTTCCAGGACCGCACTCAACTCATCTCCAGCATCTGCAGTCCTCACTTTTGTTTGGTTGTGAATAGTTGTTTAATCGTCACTTTTAGAGTTAATAAATTGATGTTATTTTCTTTAAATACTGGAATTTGGGAGTTCTGTCACTCACTCATTTTAACAGATTCCAAGGTGAGGTGAGCTTTTCTGGGTGTTTGGTTTCATTAACAGAGGAATTCACCTCCATGTTGGAACAAAAAAGTGAACCCACAGAAAGCAATTGGCCTGGATGGACCCCGTGGCTAAGCACTCAGTGTATGGACCAGCTGGTGAGGAGTATTCACTGACGTCTTTAACCTCTCCGTACTATGATCTGAGATCCCCACCTGTTTCAAAGAGACTAACCTTCATCCTGGTGTCAAAAAGAAATCATGCAATGTGTGTTAATGACTACTGCCCTGTGGATCTGACCTCCTTTATAAAATTGTTCAAGAGGTTAGTCATGGCTCAAATTGCCTTCATCCTTTGCAATTCACCTACTGACACAAGAGGCCCACAGCAGACATCCATCTCCCTGGACATATACATCCCTGGAACATCTGGATAACAAGGATCCTACATCATGCTTACTTCGACTATAGCTCAGCCCTAATTCTAAACAAACTCATCTCAAAACTCTAAGGGCTAGGTCTTAGCTCCCCCACCCCCAAAACTAGACCATCAACTTCCTGACCCATAGACTGCAATCAGTAAGAATAGGTGACATCTTCTCCACCATAACCCTCAACACTCATGCCCCCACAAGGCTGCATATCAGCCCCCTACTATATTCCTTGCACATGGTTGTGGCCCAGTTCCTCTCCAACTCCATTTGCAAGTTTGCTGACACCACCACCACTGCAGGTTGGATCCCACATGAGGGGGGAGGACAGGCAAGAGATTGAGTGCTTAGTGGCATGGTGTAGAGACAATGATCTCTCCAATGTCAGCAAAACGAAGAAGCCGGTAATCAGCTTCAAGGAGGAGTTGGGGGGACATGCCCCTGTCTGCATCAGTGGTGTTGAGGTGGAAGTGGTCAGGTTTCTGGGAGTGTGATGATCACCAACAATTTGGATTGGGAGGATAAGTTTGCACCACTGTCAAATTTTCACGGAGGTGAACAGAGAAACGAGGGTTTAAAGGTGACACCAGGGAGATTCACAGGAAAGTCAATGTGGAGGGAGCCAAGGGGCTGAGAACTGGGAGTACATACAAGAACCACAAGCAAAGTGCACTCGTCCTATCACACTGCTAGGAAGAGGCTGCGACACATTTACACACTAGCCTGGCAAACCGTAGAGTTGGACAAAGAAACAAATCTTCGACATTGCCTCACGACAAGTTTAAAAATGAGCAGAGCAGATCACATTCGAACATCAAGGTCATTTCACTGAAGGGCAAAGCACTATTGGAGGAAAGATCACAGAAGCGCTTCACAGGAGGCTCCCAAGCACTGAGGATGTCACCTAGACAGGGGACGAAACGTCTGCACCAGAAATTCCCAGCTCGGCAAACACAACCACAACAACGGAGAAAATACTACTCCATTGAGACTGTGATTCAGGATTAGCATGAACTTTCAAAACAGCTTCACCCAAGAACAAAGGGATTGCATTTGACCACATTGGGAGTTGGGGGTAGGCTTTTGCTGTCCCCTTCGGTTCAACTGCCGGAGTTTTAAGTATTTTATGAGGTGAAACCTCATGGTGGGGGTGGGAACCTGAGCAAATACCAGTGGTGAGAGTTGATGGAGATGAGGCAATAGCAAGAGGTAGCGCAGCCACTGGGAAGGAATTTCCTGGGAAAGAACCAAGGGATCGGTTAAAGTGTGTTTGCTTTAATGCAAGGAGTATCAGGAATAAAAGTGATGAGCTTAGAGCATGGATCAGTACCTGGTGCTATGATGTTGTGGCCATAACAGAGACCTGGGTTTCTCAGGGGCAGGAATGGTTGCTGGCTGTTCCAGGGTTTAGAGCATTTAAAAAGAATAGGGAGGAGGGAAAAAGAGGAGGGGGTGTAGCACTGCTAATCAGAGAGGGTATCACAGCTACAGAAGTTACCATTGGCGAGGAGGGACTGCCTACTGAGTCAGTATGGGTGTTGTGGTTCTGTTCGCCGAGCTGGAAGTTTTTGTTGCAAACGTTTCGTCCCCTGGCTAGGCGACATCATCAGTGCTTGGGAGCCTCCTGCGAAGCGCTTCTTTGATGTTTCCTCCGGTGTTTATAGTGGTCTGTCCCTGCCGCTTCCGGTTGTCAGTTTCAGCTGTCCACTGTAGTGGCTGGTATATTGGGTCCAGGTCGATGTGTTTGTTGATGGAGTTTGTGGATGAATGCCATGCCTCTAGGAATTCCCTGGCTGTTCTCTGTCTGGCTTGCCCTATGATAGTAGTGTTGTCCCAGTCGAATTCATGTTGCTTGTTGTCTGCGTGTGTGGCTACTAAGGATAGCTGGTCGTGTCGTTTTGTGGCTAGTTGATGTTCATGCATGCGGATTGTTAGCTGTCTTCCTGTTTGTCCTATATAGTGTTTAGTGCAGTCCTTGCATGGTATTTTGTACACTACATTCGTCTTGCTCATGTTGGGTATCGGGTCCTTTGTTCTGGTGAGTTGTTGTCTGAGCGTGGCTGTTGGTTTGTGTGCCGTTATGAGTCCTAGGGGTCGCAGTAGTCTGGCAGTCAGTTCTGAGATGCTCCTGATGTATGGTAGTGTGGCTAGTCCTTTTGGTTGTGGTATGTCCTCGTTCCATGGTCTTTCTCTTAGGCATCTGCTGATGAAGTTGCGCGGGTATCCGTTTTTGGCGAATACCTTGTATAGGTGTTCCTCTTCTTCAGTATGGGTGGAAATTAGGAACAGTAAGGGAGCAGTCACCTCATTGGGGGTTTACTACAGGCCCCCCCAATAGCAGCAGGGAGATTGAAGAAAGCATAGGTCGGCAGATTTTGGAAAAGTGTGAATGTAGTAGGGATGTTGTAATGGGTGACTTTAACTTTCCCAATATTGATTGGACCCTCCTTTGAGCAGATGGTTTGGAAGGAGCTGTTTTTGTAAGGTGTGTTCAGGAGGGTTTCCTAACTCAGTACGTTGACAGGACAACGAGGGGAGAGGCCATTTTGGATTTGGTGCTCGGCAATGAGCCGGGGCAGGTGTCAGATCTTGCGGCGGGAGAGCATTTTGGTGATAGTGACCACAACTGCCTCACATTCTACATAGCTATGGAGAAGGAGAGAAGCCGGCACAATGGGAGGATATTTAATTGAGAAAAGGAAACTATGATGCTATCAGACATGAGTTGGGAAGCATGGACTGGGAGCAATTGTTCCATGGAAAGGGCACTATAGACATGTGGAGACTGTTTAAGGAACAGATGTTGCGAGTGATACATAAATGTGTTCCTCTGAGACAGGCAGGAAGGGGTAAGATAAAGGGACCTTGGATGACGAGAGCGGAGGAGCTTCTCGTCAAAAGAAAGAAGGCAGCTTACGTAAGGTGGAGGAAGCAAGGGTCTTGCTCAGCTCGAGAGGATTACAGGCAGGCGAGGAAGGAGCTCAAAGATGGTCTGAGGAGAGCCAGGAGGGGGCATGAAAAAGGCTTGGCAGGAAGGATTAGGGAGAATCCAAAGGCATTTTACACGTATGTGAGGAATAAGAGAATGATCAAAGAAAGAGTTGGGCTGATCAGGGATAGCATAGGGAACTTGTGTATAGAGTCTGAGGAGGTAGGGGAAACCTTAAATGAGTTTTTTGCTTCTGTCTTTACTAAAGAAAAGGACCTTGTCGTGAATGAAACCATTGAGGAGAAGGTAAGCATGCTGGAACGGATAGAGACTGAGGAAGCTGATGTGCTGAAAATTTTGACAAACATTAAGATTGACAAATCGCCAGAGGCAGACCAGATTTGTCCTTGGCTGCTTTGGGAAGCGAGAAATGTGATTGCTTCGCCGCTTGCGAAGATCTTTGCATCCTCGCTCTCCACCAGAGTCGTACCTGAGGACTGGAGTGAGGCAAATGTAATTCCTCTCTTCAAGAAAAGAAATAGGGAAATCCCCAGCAATTACAGAGCAGTAAGTCTCACGTCTGTCATCTGCAAGGTGTTAGAAAGGATTCTGAGGGATAGGATTTATGACCATCTGGAAGAGCCTGGCTTGATTAAATGCAGTCAGCACGGCTTTGTGAGGGGCAGGTCATGCCTCACAAATCTTATTGAGTTCTTTGAGGATGTTACTAGACAAGTTGTTGAGGGTCGAGTGGTGGATGTGGTGTATTTGGACTTCAGCAAGGCATTTGATAAGGTTCCCCATGGTAGACTCGTTCAGAAGGTCAGGAGGAATAGGAGACAGGGAAATTTAGCTGTCTGGATAGAGAATTGGCTGGTCGACAGAAGACAGCAAGTGGTAGTGGAAGGAAAGTATTCTGCCTGGAAGTCAGTGGTGAGTGGTGTTCCACAAAACTCTGTTCTTGGGCCTCTACTCTTTGTCATTTTTATTAATGACTTGGATGAGGGGATTGAAGGATGGGTCAGCAAGTTTGCAGATGACACAAAGGTTGGAGGTGTCGTTGACAGTATAGAGGACTGTTGTAGGCTGCAGCGTGACATTGACAGGATGCAGAGATGGGCTGAGAGGTGGCAGATGGAGTTCAACCTGGATAAATGCAAAGTGATGCATTTTGGAAGGTTGAACTTTAAAGTTGAGTACAGGATTAAAGACAGGATTCTTGGCAGTGTGGAGGAACAGAGGGATCTTGGTGTGCAGGTACAGAGATCCCTTAAAATTGCCACCCAAGTGAACAGGGTTGTTAAGAAAGCAGATGGTGTTTTGGCTTTCATTAACAGGGGGATTGAGTTTAAGAGCCGTGAGATCTTGTTGCAGCTCTATAAAACTTTGGTTAGACCGCACTTGGAATACTGTGTCCCACTCCTGGTCGCCCTATTATAGGAAAGATGTGGATGCTTTGGAGAGGGTTCAGAGGAGGTTTACCAGGATGCTGCCTGGAATGGAGGGCTTATCTTATGAAGAGAGGTTGTCTGAGCTTGGGATTTTTTCATTGGAAAAAAGAAGGAAGAGAGGGGACCTAATTGAGGTGTACAAGATAATGAGAGGCATAGATCGAGTTGATAGCCAGAGACTTTTTCCCAGGGCAGAAACTGTTAACATGAGGGGTCACAGTTTTAAGGTGTTTGGCGGAAAGTATAGAGGGGATGTCAGAGGCAGGTTCTTTACGCAGAGAATTGAGAGAGCATGGAATGCATTGCCAGCAGCAGTTGTGGAAGCGAGGTCATTGGGGATATTTAAGAGACTGCTGGACATGCATGTGATCACAGAACTTTGAGGGTTCGTACATTAGGTTTACCTTACATGAGGATCAATGGTCGGCACAACATCGTGGGCTGAAGGGCCTGTTCTGTGCTGTACTGTTCTACATCCTATGAAAGCAAGAATGAAACAAAACCCCTGAAACACATTTCCACAGGGTTGGTGCCCAGAATGAACACAGGTCAATTTATACAAGATACCAAAATTCTTATTAAGGGCTCAGAAGAAAAACTTGGCAGCACAAAATAAATATTTGTGAAGAAAACAAAGCACAACTTCAAAACAGCCAGGACAGATATCTCCCAAAATAATCCAACAGCCTGATATACACAACCCCAAAACAAATTGCTCCCATGTCTATAATCAAGCAAAACAGCCTCAACTCAAGGGGTCAAGAAGTTAGGATGAGTTAAGTCTGAATTAGAGTAGTGCTGGAAAAGCACAGCAGGTCAGGCAGCATCCAAAGAGCAAAAAATAACATTTCAGGCAAAAGCCTTTAATCAGGAATAGAGGCAGGAAGCCTGCTGGGTGGAGAGATAAATCAGAGGGGTGGGGAGAAAGTAGGATACAGTACAATAGGTGAATGGGGGTGGGGATGGAGGGAATAGATCAGAGAGGAGAGTGGAGTGGATAGGTGGGAAGGAAGATAGGTACGTAGGACAGGTCATGGGAACGGTGCTAGCTGGAACTGGGTAGGAAACTGGTGAAGTCCACATTGATGCCCTGGGATTGAAGTGTTCAGAGGTGCAAGATGAAGTTCAGGTTTCCAGTATCCGCAGTCCTCGTTTTCACCTAGGATAAGTTAAGGGCAATGCACATTACAGGTTCAATCTGACCAGAGGTGCAATTCTCCAAATAAGACAATGGTGTGGGGGAAGCCAGTATTGGACTGGGACAGACAGTGCTCAGTTTCTCCAACTTTCACATTACCAGGTTATAGTCCAACTGGTTTAATTTGAAGACTCGTGCTTGTAAATAAGCCTGTCATAATACATCCTGGTGCTTGTGATTTGTAACTGCGTGCAAATAAGCAAGGCTCTTGTACAACACACTATGGTCATCTGCTTGATGTAGTGGTGGCTGTGGAAAGCCCTTCCAGACGATTCTGAGTGGGGTGGGGGGATGGGGAGAGGTTAGTGTCAGGGCTGCTCCACACAGATGCGCCAGACCAGGTGGATGTACTTGGGTATCATAGCGAGCCTCTTGGCTTGGACAGCGCACAGGTTGGTGTCCTCGAAGAGGACCAGCAGATAAAGCCTCGTTGGCCTCTTGCAGGACAATGAGGGCCGAGCTCTGGAAGGGCACGTGGGTCTATAAATCCCGGACAACGTCCTTTAAGCGCCTCACCCGCCGAACCAGCGAGGGCAATGCCCGCGCCCCTCCTTTTATACCGTCCTGAGCCGCCGGCGGCTGGCGCCCGCCATTCCCCTATTGGTCAGGAAGAACAAGCTTCTGATTGGAGCAGAAATCACCACGGCCGATTGGTCAATCGCTGATGCCATTGATTGGTTGAGAATCTGAATTGTGATTGGACGGTTTTTCAATCCCGGAACTAACTCTGAAGACCAGACATGATTTGGAGGAGCCGCTGTTCAGCTTCTCGTCCAACAGGTTGAATTGGAAGCACTAGCTTTCGGAGCGCCGCTCCTCCATCAGGACAACCCACAACCACCTGATGTGAAACCAGTGCTTCCAGTTTCACCTGTTGGACTATATCCTGGTGTTGTGGGATTTTTAATTCAATACCAAGGAAATTCAAACTGGGAGCTAATCGCTGCAGATCCTGGAAATCTACTGAAAACAAATAAAAAGATGCTGGAAATCACAAGGGATCAGGCAGCATCCCTGGGGAGAGAGCAAACTAACGTTTCATGTCTAGGTGACTGCTTTTGTTTTTGTTTTCAGCGGGAAATTCAAATGTAATTTCTTGCCCACAGGTTCATCGAGGGAAGGTGTTGCAGGCAGCAGTGAGAGCAGGAGAGGTAGAGCCTGGATATTCTGAACTGAGGGGGACGTTAGTACTGGGTGCATTTTGAAATGTGATGGGCGCTGGAGCCCAAGTTACCACAAATCTCAAGTGGAAACAAAAACAAAATGCTAGAAATTAAAGCGGGTCAGGCAGCGTCTTTGGAGAGGCGAAAGTGAGAACTGTAGATGCTGGAGATTAGAGTCAGGATGAGAGTGGTGCTGGAAAAGCACAGCATTAGGGGAGCAGGAAAATCGACGTTTCGGGCAAGAGCCCTTCATCAGGAATGAGGTTGGGAAGCTCTGGGGTGGGGGTGGGGCTGGGGAGAAGGTCGCTGAGAGTGCAATAGGTGGGTGGAGGTGAGGGTGAAGGTGATACTCGGAGAGGAGGGTGGAGTAGATAGGTGGGAAGGAAGATGGAGAGATGGGACAGGTCATGAGGGTGGTGCTGAGCTGGAAGGTTGGGACTGGAGTAAGGTGGGCGGGGGGAGGGGTAATGAGGAAACTGGTGAAGTCTACGTTGATGCCCTGGGGTTGAAGTGTTCCGGGGCGGAAGAAGAGGAGGTTCTTCCTCCAGGCATCGTGGTGAGGGAGGAGGCGATGGAGGAGGCCCAGGACCTGTATGTCCTCGGCAGAGTGGGAGGGGGAAGGTTGAAGTGTTCAGCCACAGGGTGGTGGGGTTGATTGGTGCGGGTGTCCTGGAGATGTTCCCTAAAGCCCTCTGCGAGCAGGAGTCCAAACTCCCCAATGTAGAGGAGAGCAACGGATACAATAAATGACATTGATGGATGTGCAGGTGAAACTTTGGAGGTGGAAGGCTCCTTTGGGGCCTTGGCCAGAGATGAGGGGGGAGGTGTGGGCGCAGGTTTTGCAATTCCTGCGGTGACAGGGAAAGGTGTCAGGAGGGGAGGGGAGGATGGGTTGTTGTGGGGGGGAGCGTGGACCTGACCAGGTAGTTGCGGAGGGAATGGACGGTAAGTGGAAAGGGAGGGAAATGTATCTCTTGTGGTGGGGTCTGTTTGTCGGTGGTGGAAATGGCGGAGGATGATGTGACATATGTGGTGGTTGGTTGGATGGAAGGTGAAGACTGGGGGGGTTCTGTCCATGTGTGTTTGGAGGGGTGGGGTTCGAGGGCAGAGGTGCAGGATGTGGATGAGGAGAAATTGCGGTCTTTAAAGAAGGAGGCCATCTGATGTGTTCTGTGGTGGAACTGGTCCTCCTGGGAGCAGTGGTGGAGGGTTTGGGAATATGGGATGGCATTTTTACAGGAGGCAGGGTGGGAGGAGGTGTAGTCTAGGTAGCTGTGGGAGTCGATAGGTTTGTAGAATATGTCAGTGTTGAGTCAGTCACCGTTGATGGAGATGAAGAGGTCCAGGAAGGGGAGGGAAGTGTCAGAGATGGTCCAGGTGAATTTAAGATCAGGGTGGAATGTGTTGGTGAAGTTGATGAACTATTCAACCTCCTCGCGGGAGCACGAGGTGGAGCCGATGCAGTCATCAATGTAATGGAGGAAAAGATGGGGAATGGTGCCAGTGTAACTCCAGAAGATGGACTGTTTCACGGAGCCGACAAAGGGACAGGCATAGCTGGGGCTCATGCGGGCTCCCATGGCTGTGCCTTTCATCTGGAGGAAGTGGGAGGATTCAAAGGAGAAATTGTTGAGGTTGAGGGGGCAGTTCAGCCAAACGAATAAGTTTGTCAGTGGAAGGGTATTGGTGGGGAACTGGGAGAGGAAGAAACTAGTATCTTTGGAGAGCAAATTAATATTTTGATTCTAAGTGACAGCATTTTTTGTTTGTTTCCAGACAGGGAATTCCAATTTGATTTCTTCCCAACAGGTTCAGTGAAGGAAGATGTTGCAGGCAGAACAGAGAGCAGTAAAGGTGGAGCCTAGATATTCTGAACTTCGAGGTGCCTCAGTGCTGTGTGTATTTTGAACTGCAAGGTGCCTGATGGCTGAAATTAAATGGAGACCCGTTCAGTCACCTGACCCTCCAGGTACCTCAAATGCATATAAATGTAATCTGGTTCAAGTAAGTCTGGTCTTTGGTTCGTTTGGATAGAGTCAATTCCAATGTTTGTTAGTTTCCTTGATATACTACTGTACAGATGTGAGCCGTGTTTGTGACTATGTATATAATTTTTTTTTAAAGAATAACATCTATTTTGAAACAAGAAGTGTGTGTTCTGAACTGTCAGGTGTCTCAGTCCTGTGTATATTCTGAACTGTCAGGTGTCTCAGTGCTGTGTATATTCTGAACTGTCAGGTGTCTCAGTGCTGTGTGTATTCTGAACTGTCAGGTGTCTCAGTGCTGTGTATATTCTGAACTGTCAGGTGTCTCAGTCCTGTGTATATTCTGAACTGTCAGGTGTCTCAGTGCTGTGTATATTCTGAACTGTCAGGTGTCTCAGTCCTGTGTGCACGGTATTCTGAACTGTCAGGTGTCTCAGTCCTGTGTGCCTGGTATTCTGAAATGTCAGGTGTCTCAGTCCTGTGTGCACAGTATTCTGAACTGTCTGGTGTCTCAGTGCTGTGTGTATTCTGAACTCTCAGGTGTCTCAATGCTGTGTATATTCTCAACTGTCAGGTGTCTCAGTGCTGTGTTTATTCTGAACTGTCAGGTGTCTCAGTGCTGTGCACATTCTGAACTGTCTGGTGTCTCAGTGCTGTGTATATTCTGAACTGTCAGGTGTCTCAGTGCTGTGTGTATTCTGAACTGTCAGGTGTCTCAGTGCTGTGTATATTCTGAACTGTCAGGTGTCTCAGTGCTGTGTATATTCTGAACTGTCAGGTGTCTCAGTGCTGTGTGTATTCTGAACTGTCAGGTGTCTCAGTGCTGTGTGTATTCTGAACTGTCAGGTGTCTCAGTGCTGTGTATATTCTGAACTGTCAGGTGTCTCAGTGCTGTGTGTATTCTGAACTGTCAGGTGTCTCAGTGCTGTGTATATTCTGAACTGTCAGGTGTCTCAGTGCTGTGTGCACGGTATTCTGAACTGTCAGGTGTCTCAGTGCTGTGTGTATTCTGAACTGTCAGGTGTCTCAGTGCTGTGTATATTCTGAACTGTCAGGTGTCTCAGTGCTGTGTGTATTCTGAACTGTCAGGTGTCTCAGTCCTGTGTGCACGGTATTCTGAACTGTCAGGTGTCTCAGTGCTGTGTGTATTCTGAACTGTCAGGTGTCTCAGTGCTGTGTGTATTCTGAACTGTCAGGTGTCTCAGTCCTGTGTGCACGGTATTCTGAACTGTCAGGTGTCTCAGTCCTGTGTGCACGGTATTCTGAAATGTCAGGTGTCTCAGTCCTGTGTGCACAGTATTCTGAACTGTCTGGTGTCTCAGTGCTGTGTGTACTCTGAACTCTCAGGTGTCTCAATGCTGTGTATATTCTGAACTGTCAGGTGTCTCAGTGCTGTGTATATTCTGAACTGTCAGGTGTCTCAGTGCTGTGCACATTCTGAACTGTCTGGTGTCTCAGTGCTGTGTATATTCTGAACTGTCAGGTGTCTGAGTGCTGTGTATATTCTGAACTGTCAGGTGTCTCAGTGCTGTGTATATTCTGAACTGTCAGGTGTCTCAGTGCTGTGTATATTCTGAACTGTCAGGTGTCTCAGTCCTGTGTGTATTCTGAACTGTCAGGTCTCTCAGTGCTGTGTATATTCTGAACTGTCAGGTGTCTCAGTGCTGTGTATATTCTGAACTGTCAGGTGTCTCAGTGCTGTGTGTATTCTGAACTGTCAGGTGTCTCAGTGCTGTGTATATTCTGAACTGTCAGGTGTCTCAGTGCTGTGTATATTCTGAACTGTCAGGTGTCTCAGTGCTGTGTGTATTCTGAACTGTCAGGTGTCTCAGTGCTGTGTGTATTCTGAACTGTCAGGTGTCTCAGTGCTGTGTGTATTCTGAACTGTCAGGTGTCTCAGTGCTGTGTGTATTCTGAACTGTCAGGTGTCTCAGTGCTGTGCACATTCTGAACTGTCTGGTGTCTCAGTGCTGTGTATATTCTGAACTGTCAGGTGTCTGAGTGCTGTGTATATTCTGAACTGTCAGGTGTCTCAGTGCTGTGTATATTCTGAACTGTCAGGTGTCTCAGTGCTGTGTATATTCTGAACTGTCAGGTGTCTCAGTCTTGTGTGTATTCTGAACTGTCAGGTCTCTCAGTGCTGTGTATATTCTGAACTGTCAGGTGTCTCAGTGCTGTGTGTATTCTGAACTGTCAGGTGTCTCAGTGCTGTGTATATTCTGAACTGTCTGGTGTCTCAGTGCTGTGTGTATTCTGAACTGTCAGGTGTCTCAGTGCTGTGTGTATTCTGAACTGTCAGGTGTCTCAGTGCTGTGTATATTCTGAACTGTCAGGTGTCTCAGTGCTGTGTGTATTCTGAACTGTCAGGTGTCTCAGTCCTGTGTGTATTCTGAACTGTCTGGTGTCTCAGTGCTGTGTATATTCTGAACTGTCTGGTGTCTCAGTCTGTGTATATTCTGAACTGTCAGGTGTCTCAGTGCTGTGTGTATTCTGAACTGTCACGTGTCTCAGTGCTGTGTATATTCTGAACTGTCAGGTGTCTCAGTGCTGTGTATATTCTGAACTGTCAGGTGTCTCAGTGCTGTGTGTATTCTGAACTGTCAGGTGTCTCAGTGCTGTGTGTATTCTGAACTGTCAGGTGTCTCAGTGCTGTGTGTATTCTGAACTGTCAGGTGTCTCAGTGCTGTGTGTATTCTGAACTGTCAGGTGTCTCAGTGCTGTGTGCACGGTATTCTGAACTGTCAGGTGTCTCAGTGCTGTGTATATTCTGAACTGTCAGGTCTCTCAGTGCTGTGTATATTCTGAACTGTCAGGTGTCTCAGTGCTGTGTGTATTCTGAACTGTCAGGTGTCTCAGTGCTGTGTATATTCTGAACTGTCTGGTGTCTCAGTGCTGTGTGTATTCTGAACTGTCAGGTGTCTCAGTGCTGTGTGTATTCTGAACTGTCAGGTCTCTCAGTGCTGTGTATATTCTGAACTGTCAGGTGTCTCAGTGCTGTGTGTATTCTGAACTGTCAGGTGTCTCAGTGCTGTGTATATTCTGAACTGTCAGGTGTCTCAGTGCTGTGTATATTCTGAACTGTCTGGTGTCTCAGTGCTGTGTGTATTCTGAACTGTCAGGTGTCTCAGTGCTGTGTATATTCTGAACTGTCAGGTGTCTCAGTCCTGTGTGTATTCTGAACTGTCAGGTCTCTCAGTGCTGTGTATATTCTGAACTGTCAGGTGTCTCAGTGCTGTGTATATTCTGAACTGTCAGGTGTCTCAGTGCTGTGTGTATTCTGAACTGTCAGGTGTCTCAGTGCTGTGTATATTCTGAACTGTCAGGTGTCTCAGTGCTGTGTATATTCTGAACTGTCAGGTGTCTCAGTGCTGTGTGTATTCTGAACTGTCAGGTGTCTCAGTGCTGTGTGTATTCTGAACTGTCAGGTGTCTCAGTGCTGTGTGTATTCTGAACTGTCAGGTGTCTCAGTGCTGTGTATATTCTGAACTGTCAGGTGTCTCAGTGCTGTTTGCACGGTATTCTCAACTGTCAGGTGTCTCAGTGCTGTGTGTATTCTGAACTGTCAGGTGTCTCAGTGCTGTGTATATTCTGAACTGTCAGGTGTCTCAGTGCTGTGTGCACGGTATTCAGAACTGTCAGGTGTCTCAGTGCTGTGTGTATTCTGAACTGTCAGGTGTCTCAGTGTTGTGTGTATTCTGAACTGTCAGGTGTCTCAGTCCTGTGTGCACGGTATTCTGAACTGTCAGGTGTCTCAGTCCTGTGTGCACGGTATTCTGAAATGTCAGGTGTCTCAGTGCTGTGCACATTCTGAACTGTCTGGTGTCTCAGTGCTGTGTATATTCTGAACTGTCAGGTGTCTCAGTGCTGTGTGTATTCTGAACTGTCAGGTGTCTCAGTGCTGTGTGTATTCTGAACTGTCAGGTCTCTCAGTGCTGTGTATATTCTGAACTGTCAGGTGTCTCAGTGCTGTGTATATTCTGAACTGTCAGGTGTCTCAGTGCTGTGCACATTCTGAACTGTCTGGTGTCTCAGTGCTGTGTATATTCTGAACTGTCAGTTGTCTCAGTGCTGTGTATATTCTGAACTGTCAGGTGTCTCAGTGCTGTGTGTATTCTGAACTGTCAGGTGTCTCAGTGCTGTGTATATTCTGAACTGTCAGGTGTCTCAGTGCTGTGTGTATTCTGAACTGTCAGGTGTCTCAGTGCTGTGTATATTCTGAACTGTCTGGTGTCTCAGTGCTGTGTGTATTCTGAACTGTCAGGTGTCTCAGTGCTGTGTGTATTCTGAACTGTCAGGTGTCTCAGTGCTGTGTATATTCTGAACTGTCAGGTGTCTCAGTGCTGTGTGTATTCTGAACTGACAGGTGTCTCAGTCCTGTGTGTATTCTGAACTGTCAGGTCTCTCAGTGCTGTGTATATTCTGAACTGTCAGGTGTCTCAGTGCTGTGTGTATTCTGAACTGTCAGGTGTCTCAGTGCTGTGTATATTCTGAACTGTCTTGTGTCTCAGTGCTGTGTGTATTCTGAACTGTCAGGTGTCTCAGTGCTGTGTGTATTCTGAACTGTCAGGTCTCTCAGTGCTGTGTATATTCTGAACTGTCAGGTGTCTCAGTGCTGTGTGTATTCTGAACTGTCAGGTGTCTCAGTGCTGTGTATATTCTGAACTGTCAGGTGTCTCAATGCTGTGTATATTCTGAACTGTCAGGTGTCTCAGTGCTGTGTGTATTCTGAACTGTCAGGTGTCTCAGTGCTGTGTATATTCTGAACTGTCAGGTGTCTCAGTGCTGTGTGTATTCTGAACTGTCAGGTGTCTCAGTGCTGTGTGTATTCTGAACTGTCAGGTGTCTCAGTGCTGTGTGTATTCTGAACTCTCAGGTGTCTCAGTGCTGTGTATATTCTGAACTGTCAGGTGTCTCAGTGCTGTGTGTATTCTGAACTCTCAGGTGTCTCAGTGCTGTGTATATTCTGTACTGTCAGGTGTCTCAGTGCTGAGTATATTCTGAACTGTCAGGTGTCTCAGTGCTGTGTATATTCTGAACTGTCAGGTGTCTCAGTCCTGTGTATATTCTGAACTGTCAGGTGTCTCAGTGCTGTGTGTATTCTGAACTGTCAGGTGTCTCAGTGCTGTGTGTATTCTGAACTGTCAGGTGTCTCAGTGCTGTGTGTATTCTGAACTGTCAGGTGTCTCAGTGCTGTGTGTATTCTGAACTGTCAGGTGTCTCAGTGCTGTGTGTATTCTGAACTGTCAGGTGTCTCAGTGCTGTGTATATTCTGAACTGTCAGGTGTCTCAGTGCTGTTTGCACGGTATTCTGAACTGTCAGGTGTCTCAGTGCTGTGTGTATTCTGAACTGTCAGGTGTCTCAGTGCTGTGTATATTCTGAACTGTCAGGTGTCTCAGTGCTGTGTGCACGGTATTCAGAACTGTCAGGTGTCTCAGTGCTGTGTGTATTCTGAACTGTCAGGTGTCTCAGTGTTGTGTGTATTCTGAACTGTCAGGTGTCTCAGTCCTGTGTGCACGGTATTCTGAACTGTCAGGTGTCTCAGTCCTGTGTGCACGGTATTCTGAAATGTCAGGTGTCTCAGTCCTGTGTGCACAGTATTCTGAACTGTCTGGTGTCTCAGTGCTGTGTGTATTCTGAACTCTCAGGTGTCTCAATGCTGTGTATATTCTGAACTGTCAGGTGTCTCAGTGCTGTGTATATTCTGAACTGTCAGGTGTCTCAGTGCTGTGCACATTCTGAACTGTCTGGTGTCTCAGTGCTGTGTATATTCTGAACTGTCAGGTGTCTCAGTGCTGTGTATATTCTGAACTGTCAGGTGTCTCAGTGCTGTGTGTATTCTGAACTGTCAGGTCTCTCAGTGCTGTGTGTATTCTGAACTGTCAGGTCTCTCAGTGCTGTGTATATTCTGAACTGTCAGGTGTCTCAGTGCTGTGTATATTCTGAACTGTCTGGTGTCTCAGTGCTGTGTGTATTCTGAACTGTCAGGTGTCTCAGTGCTGTGTGTATTCTGAACTGTCAGGTGTCTCAGTGCTGTGTGTATTCTGAACTGTCAGGTGTCTCAGTGCTGTGTATATTCTGAACTGTCTGGTGTCTCAGTGCTGTGTGTATTCTGAACTGTCAGGTGTCTCAGTGCTGTGTGTATTCTGAACTGTCAGGTCTCTCAGTGCTGTGTATATTCTGAACTGTCAGGTGTCTCAGTGCTGTGTATATTCTGAACTGTCAGGTGTCTCAATGCTGTGTATATTCTGAACTGTCAGGTGTCTCAGTGCTGTGTGTATTCTGAACTGTCAGGTGTCTCAGTGCTGTGTATATTCTGAACTGTCAGGTGTCTCAGTGCTGTGTGTATTCTGAACTGTCAGGTGTCTCAGTGCTGTGTGTATTCTGAACTGTCAGGTGTCTCAGTGCTGTGTGTATTCTGAACTCTCAGGTGTCTCTGTGCTGTGTATATTCTGAACTGTCAGGTGTCTCAGTGCTGTGTGTATTCTGAACTCTCAGATGTCTCAGTGCTGTGTATATTCTGTACTGTCAGGTGTCTCAGTGCTGAGTATATTCTGAACTGTCAGGTGTCTCAGTGCTGTGTATATTCTGAACTGTCAGGTGTCTCAGTCCTGTGTATATTCTGAACTGTCAGGTGTCTCAGTGCTGTGTGCACGGTATTCTGAACTCTCAGGTGTCTCAGTGCTGTGTATATTCTGAACTATCAGGTGTCTCAGTGCTGTGTGTATTCTGAACTGTCAGGTGTCTCAGTGCTGTGTGTATTCTGAACTGTCAGGTGTCTCAGTGCTGTGTGTATTCTGAACTGTCTGGTGTCTCAGTGCTGTGTGTATTCTGAACTGTCAGGTGTCTCAGTGTTGTGTATATTCTGAACTGTCAGGTGTCTCAGTGCTGTGTGTATTCTGAACTGTCAGGTGTCTCAGTGCTGTGTATATTCTGAACTGTCAGGTGTCTCAGTGCTGTGTATATTCTGAACTGTCAGGTGTCTCAGTGCTGTGTGTATTCTGAACTGTCAGGTGTCTCAGTGCTGTGTGTATTCTGAACTGTCAGGTGTCTCAGTGCTGTGTGTATTCTGAACTGTCTGGTGTCTCAGTGCTGTGTGTATTCTGAACCGTCAGGTGTCTCAGTGCTGTGTGTATTCTGAACTGTCAGGTGTCTCAGTGCTGTGTGCACGGTATTCTGAACTGTCAGGTGTCTCAGTGCTGTGTATATTCTGAACTGTCAGGTGTCTCAGTGCTGTGTATATTCTGAACTGTCAGGTGTCTCAGTGCTGTGTGTATTCTGAACTGTCAGGTGTCTCAGTGCTGTGTGTATTCTGAACTGTCAGGTGTCTCAGTGCTGTGTGTATTCTGAACTGTCTGGTGTTTCAGTGCTGTGTGTATTCTGAACCGTCAGGTGTCTCAGTGCTGTGTGTATTCTGAACTGTCAGGTGTCTCAGTGCTGTGTGCACGGTATTCTGAACTGTCAGGTGTCTCAGTGCTGTGTATATTCTGAACTGTCAGGTGTCTCAGTGCTGTGTATATTCTGAACTGTCAGGTGTCTCAGTGCTGTGTGTATTCTGAACTGTCAGGTGTCTCAGTGCTGTGTGTATTCTGAACTGTCAGGTGTCTCAGTGCTGTGTGTATTCTGAACTGTCAGGTGTCTCAGTGCTGTGTGTATTCTGAACTGTCAGGTGTCTCAGTGCTGTGTGTATTCTGAACTGTCAGGTGTCTCAGTGCTGTGTGTATTCTGAACTGTCAGGTGTCTCAGTGCTGTGTGTATTCTGAACTGTCAGGTGTCTCAGTGCTGTGTGTATTCTGAACTGTCAGGTGTCTCAGTGCTGTGTGTATTCTGAACTGTCAGGTGTCTCAGTGCTGTGTGTATTCTGAACTGTCAGGTGTCTCAGTGCTGTGTGTATTCTGAACTGTCAGGTGTCTCAGTGCTGTGTGTATTCTGAACTGTCAGGTGTCTCAGTGCTGTGTGTATTCTGAACTGTCAGGTGTCTCAGTGCTGTGTGTATTCTGAACTGTCAGGTGTCTCAGTGCTGTGTGTATTCTGAACTGTCAGGTGTCTCAGTGCTGTGTGTATTCTGAACTGTCAGGTGTCTCAGTGCTGTGTGTATTCTGAACTGTCAGGTGTCTCAGTGCTGTGTGTATTCTGAACTGTCAGGTGTCTCAGTGCTGTGTGTATTCTGAACTGTCAGGTGTCTCAGTGCTGTGTGTATTCTGAACTGTCAGGTGTCTCAGTGCTGTGTGTATTCTGAACTGTCAGGTGTCTCAGTGCTGTGTGTATTCTGAACTGTCAGGTGTCTCAGTGCTGTGTGTATTCTGAACTGTCAGGTGTCTCAGTGCTGTGTGTATTCTGAACTCTCAGGTGTCTCAGTGCTGTGTATATTCTGAACTGTCAGGTGTCTCAGTGCTGTGTGTATTCTGAACTCTCAGGTGTCTCAGTGCTGTGTGCACGGTATTCTGAACCGTTCTCCCTCAGTGATCTGGTGGGTAGAGGATCGGAACCAGGTCAGCCACAGAGTCTGAGCTCCCCCGGGTGGGGGCTGACACCAGGAGGTGACCCTCAGGGATACCCCATGAGGAGGTGATGGACTGAGTGGTGTTGTGTTAACCCAGAGTTGGACAAGCAGGAGGCTGGGAGAGCACAGCAAGCCAGGCAGCATCAGGAGGTGGAGAGGTCAATGTTTCAGGTGTAACCCTTCTTCAGGACTTGGGCTGGGCGTGTAAGGGGAGCACCCAGGTAATGTTCTGGGGACCCGGGTTCAAATCCCGCCTCTGCACAGATGGTGGAAATTAAATTCAATCTAAAATAAAATCTAGATTTAAGGATCTAACGCTGACCAGGAATCCATTGGTGATTATTGTTACTGCCATCCTTACCTGGTCTGGCCTACGTGTCACTCCAGACCCACAGCAAAGGGGTTTGACACTTAACTGCCCTCTGGGCAATTAGGGATGGGTAATAAATGCTGGCCTGGCCAGCGATGCCCACATCCCGTGAATGAATATTTAAAAATTATTGACACTCTGGTACCTGAATCTGAACGAGGCAGTACTGCAGTCAAGAACTGTTCATGTGGAAACAAAGGGGGAGTTGGTGACCATTTTCCAGCCTCTGTCGAGATATGAGACTAACAGGGAGGAGCTGAAGTAGGAGAAAGTGAGGACTGCAGATGCTGGAGAATCAGAGTTGAACTGGGTGGTGTTGGAAAAGCACAGCAGGTCAGGCAGCATCTGAGGAGCAGGAGAGTCAACATTTTGGGCAAAAGCCCTGATGGAGGGTGAGGATCAGAAATAGGCCATTCAGCCCATCGAGTCAGCTCCTCTCATCAATGTGATCCTGGCTGATCTGATAATCCCTGACTCCAGTTTCCGATCTTTTCCCCATAACGTTTGATTCCCTCACTCATTAAAAACCTGTCTGGTCCACCTTGGATGTCCTTAACAGCACAACCTCTATAGCTCTCAGTGGTAGAGAATTGCACAGATTCACTCCCCTCTAAAAGAGATGAAATTCCTCCTCATCTCTGTCTTAAATAGACACCTCCTTATTCTTGGATGATGCCCTTTGGTCCCAGACTCTCCCACAAGTGGACACAACATTTCCACAGCTACCCTGTCAAATCTCCAAAGGATCATGTACATTTTCATAAAGTCACCTCCGAATCTTCAAACCTCTTCATGAACCTCAAAACAAAATCCCTCCAGATCCAGGACCATCCAAACAAACCTTTTCTGGGCTGCCTCCACTGGCGTCTTCACAGTATTCCAGCTTTGGTCTAACTGGTGTCCTCTGTACCTTCAGGAGAAACATCCCACAGCAGTCTCATCCTACACCTTTCCCCGTAAGCTCGTACGTGTGTATGAATTAGAGAGAGAGAGAGAGAACTCTCAGTGTAGATTGATGAGGACTGACCTCGGGCTGAGGAGCTTCAGTCACATAGACTGGTGACAGTCTTTTCTGGGAGAAGAGAAAGCCAAGGTTAGATTTGATAAGAGTCACACAGCAAGAAATCAGGCCCTTCGGCCCAACCCGTCCATGCCGACGCAGTATCTTAAACTGAACTCGTCCCACTTGCCTGCATTTGGCCCATATCTCTCTCTAAACCCTTCCTATTCATGTATCTGTCTGAAAGTCTTAAATGTTCCACTACTTCCTCTGGCAGCTCGTTCCGTGTACGCACCATCCTCTGTGTGAAAGACTTGTCCCTCAGATCTCTTTCAAGTCTCTCCCCTCTCACCTTAAACCTATGTCCACTAGTTTTGGACTACCCTTCCCAGGGGAAAATACTTTGGCTATTCACTGTATCTTTGCCTGTCATAATTTTCCAAACCTCTCTAATGTCACCCCGCAGCCTCCTCGGCTCCAGAGAAACAGTCCTAGCCTCTCCTCATGACTCGAACTCTCCAATCTTTGTAGCCTTGGTGAATTACTGCTGGGCAAGTGTTGAAAATCACGATGGGTCTGGGCAGAGTGGAGTGGGAGAAATATGTCCTGGTTGGTTAGAGGATTGAGAACCAGGGCGTGTACAGATATGAGGGACAGTACTGGTCGGAGAAGCCGAGGAGATAGGAAGGGAAAGGCTTTCTCCGTCCTGTGCGATTTTGGGGTTTGGGATGCTCTGTCTGGGTGCATGACAGAGGCAGGTCCAAGAGGGCGGGAGTGGGGTTGGGGGTGGGGTGTGCACCCAAGAGGGAATTGAATCCAGGAAGATGGCAGCAGACATACAATGGGGCTGAATGGGACCACATCTGTCCCGTTGTGCAGAGAGATTGGAGGGGGGTGGATTCCACAACACTTCATCCTGCCCAATCCACTTTTCTGGGAACGTCTGAAGGCCCCCGTTCAGGAATTTCTGCTCTCGTTTACAGGATCAGCTGAAATCGTCCTTGGATTTGGCCGCCAAAAGGAAGGCCCAGCTGCTCAAAGCTAAATTCAACCAGGAGCAGAAGATCTCCCAAGTCAAGGTGAGACGCCCGTTTGTTCACTTCTCCAAACCCCAGTTTCTTTCCCTCTCCCCTCCTCCCCCCACCCACCACCCCCAACTCCCCGGTTTGAAACATTTTGATCGTATGCCTGTGTTCCAATGGGTTCAGGAGCAGTCACGCAATCTGCAAGTCCACATCAAGTATGAACTCGCCAAGATGCACCGGACTCTGAGTGAGATGGAGCGGCGCCTGGACGGAGATCTCCGTGCACGGGAGGGGATGATCCTGGAGGCTATGCGAGGGAACCTGCGGGAGATTCAGGGTGCCCTGGACTCCGCCGAGCGGGTTCTGACCGAGTTTCAGTCGCGGCTCGATCGGCCGGACGTATTGACCATCCTCAAGGTAAGGAGAGAAACGTAGCAGTCTTCGGTAATCGGCATCTTGGTATTGCCAAGAATCACCTGGAGTGGGGAGTAAACGCTGCCCCCTACGTACCCACTGGGGAGGGGGGGTTCAGTGTTCTGTATCCCTATCATTGGAAGTGAAGGGGTGACTGGGAATGAGGACCAGGCGGGGGCCATTCAGCCCAGCAAACGTGCTTTAAAACAGTGCAACCAGATCATGGCCCATCTTTTATCCCAAGACCATTTTCCTGCAATATCTCTGTATCCCCTGATATCTGGAAATCTCCAGGGATTTACCAGGATGTTTCTGGGAATGGAAGGTCTGTGTTGTCCTGAAAGGCTGGATAGGGTGGGACCCTCCTCACTGGATCGTGACCTTAGAGAGGTTTATAAAATCGTGACGGGTTAAGGTCGGATACTGGAAATCTCAAGGGATTTCCCAGGATGTTCCTGGGGATGGAAGGTTTGAGTTATAAGGAGAGGCTGGGGTCTTCCTCATTGGAGCGTAGGCCGTTGAGGGGTGACCTTATAGAGGTTCATAAAATCATGAGGGCCATAGATCAGGTGAATGGCACCTGGGATGAGGGATTTCAAGACGAGGGGGTATAAGGTTAAAGTGAGAGGAGAGAGATTTTAAAGGACACAGGGCAAATGCTTTCCCCAGAAGGTGGTTTGTGTGTGAAGTGAACTTCCTGAGGAAGTGGTGGATGTGGGCACAATTACAATGTTTCAAAGACATTTGGATAAGTCCGTGAATAGGACAGGTTTGGAGGGATTTGGGGATGAGCAGATGTTTTAAAAAATTCTCAAGGTCAGGTTCGTAGGAGAGTAGTCTGACACTGAACAAACGACCAAGAGGCGAGTCTGCTAGAATATGGGCATTTTATTCCCCGCAGCGTCGCCACAACCAACGGGTCTGGCTTATACTCACTCTACATGTTACCGGAACTGGGAGCCGTCAGTTCTCGTAGAGCGGTTGCCAACAACCCACGCTCGGCGGTTAAACGTAACCCCGGAGCAGACTCACCGAACTGGAGACTTTTCCAGCTGATATACTCTTTTCCAGATATAAACATTCATGTGAACAGCAGAGCAAGGCTAAAAAACACATTCCATTCTGGTTACATACAGATAAGAAGATTCACACGGGGAGGTGTGTAATAAGATTCACACGGGACTAAGCAACACCTCCATTCCGGTTAGATTCACACATGTATTGGGACATAATTTTTAACCGTTTCACCACATTCCACTGCTTGGAATTTTACACCACAGCAGGTAGGTTGGACTAGTGTCGAAGAGTGTGGTGCTGGAAAAGCACAGCCGGTCAGGCAGCATCCAAGGAGCAGGAGAGTCAACGTTTCGAATAAAAGCCCTTCATCTGGAATGCTGCCTGACTGGCTGTGCTTTTCCAGCACCGCACTCTTCGACTTTGATCTCCAGCATCTGCAGTCCTCACTTTCTCCAGGGAGGTGGGACTGGTTTAGTTTGGGATTAGGGTCAGCCGGGACTGGTTGGACTGAAGGGTCTGTTTCTGTGCTTTATGACTCTGCGACTATGACTCAATGAGTGAGACTCTGCACTCCTCTGGGGCAGAGAATTGACCAGGATCACCACTCTCCGGTTCAAAGAAATTCCTCCTTATCTCAGTCCGAAATGGCCTGACCCGTGTTCTGAGGGAGCGTGTTCAATCCATTCACACGTGTTGTATGACCCTTTGATCTTTTCCCTATAAACTCTGCGTCTACGGTCTCCCTCTCTCACTCGCACCTGATGCAGGAGCAGCGCTCCTAAAGCTAGTGTTTTCAAATAAACTTGTCCAACTATAACCTGGTGTCATGTGACTTTTGACCTTGTCCCGTGTCATCGTATTCAGGTTTTGATCTGTCTGTCAAAAGTTGACTTGTGTTTCTGTTTTGTTTCAGGAGAAAGATTCCTGGAATGCCAAGTATGACTTTCCTTTATTTACAAACACAAATTGTTAACAAACACAGCTTAATCTTTTAATGCAAAAAGAAAGGAAATATGTTTTTCAACCTTTGAACATTGAACTTGCAGGATTAGTCACAATGCGATGGAACTGGTGGGCCTGGATCATCCTCTGGGGATATTCAGAGGTCCCTTGCAGTATATTGCCTGGAGAGAAATGCTGGACACTATCAGCCCAGGTAAAGAGATGTCTGTGTTCTCAGTCCCAGTTAGTAGAGCAGTGATTTCAAAGAACGTGGCGGAGGAAAATGGAAAAGAAAATATGAGGCAGTGTTGGGGGAGGGAATTAAACACAACTTGAGCACCTCTCCCACTCTTGCCAATAGCCACCTGTTGGAAGGTTCACCTCCCATTGATCCACATTATACTCCATCTGCCAAATATTTTCCCACTCGCTCAACTGGTGTTGGTTCCTGGTTAGAACAAAGAACATGCCCTTCGGCCCTCCAAGCCTGAGCCGATCCAAATCTACTGTCTAAACCTGTCGCCCAGTTCCTAAGCATCTGGATCCCTCTGCTCCCCACCGACTCATACATCTGTCCAGACGCATCTTAAATGAATCCACTGTGCCTGCCTCTGTCACCTCTGCTGGCAACGCGTTCCAGATACCCACCACCCACATGCGGTAAAGTACTTGCCGCATGTATCCCCCTTAAACGTTTCACCTCTCACCTTGAAAGCGTGACCTCTCGTTATTGAATCCTTCACCCTGGGAAAAAGCTTATCTCTATCCACCCTGTCTATACCTTTCATGATTTTGTAAAACTCAATCAGGTGCCCCCTCAATCTCCATTTCTCTAATGAAAGGAAACCTAACCTACTCAATCTCTCTTCATAGCTAGCACCTTCCATCCCAGGCAACATCCTCGTAAACCTTCTCTGCACCCTCTCCAAAGCATCCACATCCTTTTGGTAATGTGGTGACCAGAACTGTACACAGTTCCCGAAGTCACTGCCGCGTATCCGAGTTGGAAGCCCGCGCAGTCAGAAAATTACAGGGGACGCGGGGCAGGGGCAGCAATTGAGAAAGTGACCTGTTTATCCTGACCCAACCCTGGGAATTATAGAGCAGTGGGCCTTACTTCGGTTGAGGGTAAAGTGTTGGACTCGGTTATAAGAGACAGGATTTATAATAAGATTTATAATAAAGAAATAAATTGATTAAGGATATTCAACAAGGTTTTGTGAAGGGTAGGTCGTGTCTCACAAACCTTATTGAGTTCTTTGAGAAGGTGACCAAACAGGTGGATGAGGGGAAAGCAGTCGATGTGGTGTATAGGGGTTTCAGTAAGGTGTTTGATAAGGTTCCCCAAGGTAGGCTATTGCACAAAATACGGAGGCATGGGATTGAGGGTGGTTTAGCGGTTTGGATTAGAAATTAGCTAGCTGAAAGAAGACAGAGCATGGTGGTTGATGGGAAATGTTCATCCTAGAGTTTTGTTACTTGTGGTATACCACAAGGCTCTGTTTTGGGTCCACTGCTGTTTGTCATTTTTATAAATGACCTGGATGAGGGCGTAGAAGGATGGCTTAGTAAATTTGCGGATGACACTAAGGTCGGTAGAGTTATGGATAGCGCCAAAGGTGGTTGCAGGTTATAGATAAGCTGCAGAGCTGGGCAGAGAGGTGGCAAATGGAGTTTAATACAGAAAAATGTGAGGTGATTCACTTTGGAAAGAGTAACAGGAATGCAGAGTACTGGGTTAACAGTAAGATTCTTGGTCGTGTAGATGAGCAGAGAGATCTCGGTGTCCATATGCTTAGATCCCTGAAAGTTGCCACCCAGATTGATAGGGTTGTTAAGAAGGCATACGGTGTGTTAGGTTTTATTGGTGGAGGGATTGAGGTCAGGCTGCAGCTGTACAAAATTCTGATGCGGCCTCACTTGGTGTATTGCATACAGTTCTGGTCACCACATTATCGGAAGGATGTGGAAACATTGGAAAGGGTTCAGAGGAGATTTACTAGGATGTTGCCTGGTATGGAGGGAAGGTCTGATGAGGAAAGGCTGAGGGACTTGAAGCTGTTTTTGTAAGAGAGAAGCAGGTTGAGAGCTGACTTAATTGAGACATATAAGATAATCAGGGGGTTAGATGGGGTGGAGAGTGAGAGCCTTTTTCCTCGGATAGTGATAGCTAGTACGAGGGGACATAGATTTACAATGAGGGGTGATAGTTATAGGGCAGATATCTGACGTAGTTTCTTTACTCAGAGTAGTACAGGTGTGGAATGTACTGCCTGCAACAGTCATAGACGCGCCAATTTTAAGGGCATTTAAATGGTCATTGGATAAACATATGGACGAAAATGGAATAGTGTAGATTAGATGGGCTTCAGATTGGTACAGGTCAGTGCAACATCGAGGGCCGAAGGGCCTGTACTGCGCTGTAATGTTCTATATTATTCTATTCATCGTTGTCTGCCTGTCAGCCACCTCAGTCCATGTCAATACCCCGTACCCCCCTGCCCTCGCAATTCCATGCACTTTCAGTTTACACGTTAATCTCTTACCTGGGACCTCAGTAAAGGCCTCTTGAAAGTCCAAGTAAACCACATCCAGCGGCTCCCCCTGAGCAACTTCACAAGTTCCATCCAATCACTTTGACGAGCATGATTTCCCTTTCGGAAATCCATGCTGACTCTGCCCAATGTTCTCACTGTTTTCTGAGTACTCTCCCATTATACCTTTTCCCGTGGACCCGAGCACGTTCCCTGATGATAACAGGCTAATGGGGGTGGCACGGTGTCTCAGTGGTTGGTGTTGCTGCCTCACAGCGCCAGGGACCTGGGTTCGATTTAACTCATTCACCCTCTGCCTTTTCTTTCTGTGTTGTTTTTCTTCCCCCGCTCAGTGCCGGCCGCTCTGACCCTGAATCCGAAAACCGCCAACCCCTGGCTGGTCCTGAGTGAGGACCAGTCGGCCGTAAGGATGGGAGACCGAAGGCAGGAGCTCCTGGACCTGCCCCAGAGGTTCGACCGGTGCGCCTGTGTGCTGGGGTCGGAGGGATTCACATCGGGGAGGCACTACTGGGAGGTGGAGGTGGGGGATAAGACCGAGTGGGACCTGGGAGTGGCGAAGAGGTCCTGCAAGAGGAAGGGGAGAATCAGACGGACCCCCGAGGACGGCTACTGGAGACTGAGCCTCCGAGGTGGGAGCGAGTACACGGCCTTCACCTCGCCCCCGACCAGCCTGAGCGTCGTTCCGAGGCCGAGGAAGGTCGGGGTGTACCTGGACTACGAGGGGGGGGCAAGTGTCGTTTTACAACGCAGACAGTATGTCCCACCTCCACACTTTCACTGACGCCTTCACAGACAAACTCTACCCGTACCTCTGCCCCTGTTTGAACGACGGTGGGAAAAATTCGGTGTTTATGAAAATCTGCGGGGTGAAGGCCCACTCTCTGACGTCACGCGGCCGGAGTCTAAAACCCAGCGCAGTGGGCCCGTGAGGAAAGGGCGATGATCTCCCCCTGCTGTGTTATCGGCTTTTCGGGATTTCACCTCCTGTCGTAACAACTAAAGCAAGGTCTTTACTCCTGCGTTCCTGGATGGGCCCAGCATTTATTGTCTTTCCCGAATTGCCACTAATTTAGGAGGCGGGGGGTGAGCTGCCCTCTTGACCCGGTGCGGTCCCTGAGCTGTACGGTTTGGGAAAGGATTTCCCGGATTTCGACCCAGAGACAGTGACGTAGTTCCAATCAGGACAGCACGGAACATCACCTTTTACTTCTCTCAGCCTGGTCCCCCAGCCCAGTGTGGCAGTGTCTCGGCCTGGTCCCTCAGCCCAGTGTGGTAGTGTCTCGGCCTGGTCCCTCAGCCCAGTGTGGCAGTGTCTCGGCCTGCTCTCTCAGCCCAGTGTGGCAGTGTCTCGGCCTGCTCCCTCAGCCCAGTGTGGCAGTGTCTCGGTCTGGTCCCTCAGCCCAGTGTGGCAGCGTCTCGGCCTGTTCCCTCAGCCCAGTGTGGCAGTGTCTCAGCCTGGTCCCTCAGCCCAGTGTGGCAGTGTCTCGGCCTGCTCCCTCAGCCCAGTGTGGCAGTGTCTCGGCCTGCTCCCTCAGCCCAGTGTGGCAGTGTCTCGGCCTGCTCCCTCAGCCCAGTGTGGCAGTGTCTCGGCCTGCTCCCTCAGCCCAGTGTGGCAGTGTCTCGGCCTGGTCCCTCAGCCCAGTGTGGCAGTGTCTCGGCCTGGTCCCTCAGCCCAGTGTGGCAGTGTCTCGGCCTGCTCCCTCAGCCCAGTGTGGCAGTGGCTCGGCCTGCTCCCTCAGCCCAGTGTGGCAGTGGCTCGGCCTGCTCCCTCAGCCCAGTGTGGCAGTGTCTTGGCCTGCTCCCTCAGCCCAGTGTGGCAGTGTCTCGGCCTGCTCCCTCAGCCCAGTGTGGCAGTGTCTCGGCCTGCTCCCACAGCCCAGTGTGGCAGGGTCTCGGCCTGCTCTCTCAGCCCAGTGTGGCAGTGTCTCGGCCTGGTCCCTCAGCCCGGTGTGGCCTCGGCCTGCTCCCTCAGCCAAGTGTGGCAGTGTCTCGGCCTGCTCCCTCAGCCCAGTGTGGCAGTGTCTCGGCATGCTCCCTCAGCCAAGTGTGGCAGTGTCTCGGCCTGCTCCCTCAGCCAAGTGTGGCAGTGTCTCGGCCTGCTCCCTCAGCCCAGTGTGGCAGTGTCTCGGCCTGGTCCCTCAGCCCAGTGTGGCAGTGTCTCGGCCTGCTCCCTCAGCCCAGTGTGGCAGTGTCTCGGCCTGCACCCTCAGCCCAGTGTGGCAGTGTCTCGGCCTGGTCCCTCAGCCCAGTGTGGCAGTGTCTCGGCCTGCTCTCTCAGCCAAGTGTGGCAGTGTCTCGGCCTGCTCTCTCAGCCCAGTGTGGCAGTGTCTCGGCCTGCTCCCTCAGCCCAGTGTGGCAGTGTCTCAGCCTGCTCCCTCAGCCCAGTGTGGCAGCATCTCGGCCTGCTCCCTCAGCCCGGTGTGGCAGTGTCTCGGCCTGCTCCCTCAGCCCGGTGTGGCAGTGTCTCGGCCTGCTCCCTCAGCCCAGTGTGGCAGTGTCTCGGCCTGCTCCCTCAGCCCAGTGTGGCAGTGTCTTGACCTGCTCCCTCAGCCCAGTGTGGCAGTGACTCGGCCTGCTCCTTCAGCCCAGTGTGGCAGTGTCTCGGCCTGCTCCCACAGCCCAGTGTGGCAGGGTCTCGGCCTGCTCTCTCAGCCCAGTGTGGCAGTGTCTCGGCCTGGTCCCTCAGCCCGGTGTGGCAGCATCTCGGCCTGCTCCCTCAGCCCAGTGTGGCAGTGTCTCGGCCTGCTCCTTCAGCCCAGTGTGGCAGTGTCTCGGCCTGCTCCTTCAGCCCAGTGTGGCAGTGTCTCGGCCTGCTCCTTCAGCCCAGTGTGGCAGTGTCTCGGCCTGCTCCCTCAGCCCAGTGTGGCAGTGTCTCGGCCTGGTCCCTCAGCCCAGTGTGGCAGTGTCTCGGCCTGGCCCCACAGCCCAGTGTGGCAGTGTCTCGGCCTGCTCCCTCAGCCCGGTGTGGCATTGTCTCGGCCTGGTCCCTCAGCCCAGTGTGGCAGTGTCTTGGCCTGGTCCCTCAGCCCAGTGTGGCAGTGTCTCGGCCTTGTCCCTCAGCCCAGTGTGGCAGTGTCTCGGCCTGCTCCCTCAGCCCAGTGTGGCAGTGTCTCGGCCTGCTCTCTCAGCCCAGTGTGGCAGTGTCTCGGCCTGCTCCCTCAGCCCAGTGTGGCAGTGTCTCGGCCTGGTCCCTCAGCCCAGTGTTGCAGTATCTCGGCCTGCTCCCTCAGCCCAGTGTGGCAGTGTCTCGGCCTGGTCCCTCAGCCCAGTGTAGCAGTGTCTCAGCCTGCTCTCTCAGCCCAGTGTGGCAGTGTCTCGGCCTGGTCCCTCAGCCCAGTGTGGCAGCGTCTCAGCCTGCTCTCTCAGCCCAGTGAGGCCGTGTCTCGGTGTGTGAGTGGGTCCTGCTGAGCCATGTCCCAGAGGGACCAGAAGGAGATCACAGAGGTGACAGCTTCAGCATTACCAACAACGATGGAGAGCGAGCGATGAGGGAGGTCCCCGGTAACTGCAGCAGTGGGATCGAAAACAGGCAGCTGAGGTCTCGCACAGAGCGAGGTAAGCGGGGGTCTCATCAAAGATTGCTGAACCTTTAACTGAATGCCTTTGTTTTCCGAAGGGCTTTAATTTTAACCATTACCTCATTTCTTTATTTTTCAAGATTAAAAAAAAATCCCACAACACCAGGTTATTGTCCATCAGGTTTATTTGGTGGTGCCAGCTTTCGGAGCACTGCCCCTTCATCTGGTACCTGTGGAGCAGGATCATGTGACACAGAATTTATCGCAAAAAATCACAGTGTCAAACAACTGAAACGATGTATTGAACAAGTCTAGATTGCTGTTAAGTCATTCATCTTTTAGAATGGGTTGCAGGTTCCGATTCACTGATATGCAAATCCCAGAACTTCTTTCAAGTCACATTCTTGAGGTAACTTAAGGTTTTATAAAAAACGGTGACAGCTCAGACAATGCATTAAAGATGTGGGGTTAGAAACTGTATCTATTCCCATCTTGAGTCAGACTGGTTCTATTTTCAAAGTAGGAATTTATAAAATGTCTCCTGGATTGACTGCCTGCTGATTGTGTTCTTTTTGAATAAAATAGAATGAATCTGCAAATATAATTCTGCAAATGCAATTTCACCTCAGAGAGACTTATATATGTGAGTGTGTATGTGTGAGTGTGAGTGTGAGTGTGTGTGTGTGTGTGTGTGTGTGTGTGTGTGTGTGTGTGTGTGTGTGTGAGTGTGTGAGTGTGTGTGTGTGTGAGTGTGTGAGTGTGTGTGTGTGTGTGAGTGTGTGTGTGTGTGAGTGTGTGTGTGTGAGTGTGTGAGTGTGAGTGTGTGTGTGTGTGCGTGTGAGTGTGTGCGTGTGAGTGTGTGAGAGAGAGAGAAAATGTGTGTGTGTGTGTGTGAGTGTGTGCATGTGAGACAGAGAGAGAAAATGTGTGTGTGAGTGTGTGCGTGTGAGTGTGTGTGTGTGAGTGTGTGAGAGATGGAGGATATGCTTGTGAGCCTTTACTTTTCAACTTATTCTGTGAAAGTCATGTGTAACTTTTTAAAGTCCTTAAAGAATACAGAGGAACTTCGATTATCCAGATATCAATTATCCGAAGTTTGAATTATCCGAAGAAGATCTCAAGGTCCTGCAGAAACGTTATATCCAAGAGGTGAGTGAATTCGGATTACCTGTACTGAAGGACGTGTGAAAACGCTGACAAGACCAGAGAAGCATAAGCAGCTCCAGCATCAGTGACTGGATGGTTTTTACGTAAGGGTTAGTTACACAGCCCTTTGCAAATGCAAGTGCTTTATTCCTATCACTTTATCGGGCCGTTCATGAACAAAATGGCAGGGAAAATAAACGCATGCCCGAGGCGAGGCAACTGTCTCTCTATCGTGTTCTTGGAAACCGACAAATGCTCTCGTGATTGTAGACGCTGTTCGGGACTCTGTTTGATGCTGGGATTTCATATATAGTACAGAGGGGCAGGCACTATTTCGTTCAGATAATTGATTATTCGGTTAATTGATTCAATGCCTTTCCTCTGGGACTCAGAGTTTTCTGTTAAGTCCGCTCCCCGTTCAGGAGACTAGGCAGCAGCAAACCGCTCCCTCTGGCAGCTCCTTCCCTCCACGTACCACCCTCTGTGTGAAAATGTTGCCCCTTAGGTCCCTTTTAAATCTTTCCCCTCTCATCTTCGCTGTTTACTCCAATTTTGATGTTATCTACAAACTTACTAACTGTACCTCCTATGCTCACATCCAAATCATTTATATAAATGACTAAAAACAGTGGACCCAGCACCGATCCTTGTGGCACTCCACTGGTCACAGGCCTCCAGTCTGAAAAGTAACCCTGCACCACCACCTTCTATCTCCTACCTTCGAGCCAGCTCTGTATCCAAGTGGCTAGCTCTCCCTGTATTGCATGAGATCTAACCTTGCTAGCAGGTCTCCCATGAGGAACATTGTCGAACGCCTTACTGAAGTCCACATAGATCACGTCCACCGCTCTGCCCTCATCAATCCCTCATCAATGTTACTTCTTCAAAAAACTCAACCAAGTCACGAGACATGATTTCCCATGCACAAAGCCACGCTGACTGTCCTTAATCAGTCCTTGCCTTTCCAAATTCAGGTACAGCCTGTCCCTCAGGACTCCCTCCAACAACTTGCCCACCACCAACATCAGGCTCACTGGTCTGTTGTCCCCTGGCTTCTCCTTACCACCATTCTTCAACAGTAGCACCACGATAGCCAACCTCCAGTCTTCCAGCACCTCACCTGTGGCTATCGATGATACAGATATCTCAGGAAAAGGCCCAGCAATTACTTGCTTAGCTTGCCACAGCGTTCTAGGGTACACCTGATAAGGTCCTGGGGATTTATCCACTTTTATGTGTTTCGAGACATCTAACACCTCTTCCTCTGTAATGTGGACATTTTTTAAAAATGTCACCATCTATTTCCTTACTTTCTGCGACTTCCATGTCCTCCTTCATGATAAACATCATGCAAACTACTTGTTCAGTATCTCCCCAGTCTCCTGCGGCTCCATACATAGACCGTCTTGCTGATCTTTGAGGGGCCCTATTCTCTCCCTAGTTACCCCTTTGTTATTAATGTATTTATAAACTCCCTTTGGATTCTTCTTAACCTTACTTGCTAACACTATCTCATGTCCCCTTTTTGCCCTCCTGATTTCTCTCTCAAGTATACTCCTACTGCCTTTATACTCTTCCAAGGATTCACTCGATCTCTGCTGTCTATACCTGCCATATGCTTCCTTTTTTTTCCCTTTACTAAAACCTCAATTTCTCTCATCATCCAGCATTCCCTACAGCTATCAGCCTTCCCTTTCATCTGAACAGGAATGCAGTATACTTTCTCTGGACTTTCATTTCCTCATTTTTGAAGGCTTCCCATTTTCCAGCTGTCCCTTTTACCTGCGAACATCTATTCCCAATCAACGTTTGAAAGTTTTTGCCGAATACCATCAAAATTGGCCTTCCTCCAATTTAGAAATTCAACTTTTAGATGTGGTCTATCCTTTTCCATCACTATTTTAAAAATTCCTCTCCATCTAAACCCTTAACACTATGGCAGTCCCAGTCTATGTTTGGAAATTTAAAATCTCCTACGATAACCACCCTATTATTTTTATAGATAACTGAGATCTCCTTACAAATTTGTTTCGCAATTTCCCTCTGACTATTGGGGGCTCTATAATGCAATCCCAATAAGGTAATTATCCCTTTCTTATTCCTCCGTTCCACCCAAATAACTTCCTTTGATGTATTCCCAGGAATATCCTCCCTTAGTCCAGTAGTTATGGGATCCCTTATCAAAAACACCACTCCCCCTCCTCTTTTGCCTCCCTTTCTGTCCTTCCTGTAGCATTTGTATCCTAGAACATTAAACTGCCAGTCCCATCCCTGAGCCATGTTTCTGTAATTGCTATGATATCCCAGTCCCATGTTTCTAACCATTCCCTGAGTCCATCTGCCTTCCCTGTTAGGCCCCTTGCATTGAAATGAATGCAGTTTAGTTTATCAGTCCTACCTTGTTCTCGACTTTATCCCTGCCTGCCCTGACTGTTTGACTTGCTTCTTCTCTCAACTGTACCAGTCTCAGATTGATCTCTTTCCTCACTATCTCCCTGGGTTCCATTCACCACCACCCCTCCCCCACCTTACTAGTTTAAATCCCCCCAAGCAGCTCTCGCAAATCTCCCTGTCAGTATATTAGTCCCCTTCCAATTTAGGTGCAATCCGTCCTTCTTGTCCAGCTCACGTCAACCCAGAAGAGATTGCAATGATCCAAAAATGTGAACTCTTCACCCCTGCACCAGCTCCTCAGCCCATCATTCATCTGCTCTATCCTCCTATTCCTACCCTCACTAGCTCATAGCACCGGGAGTAAACCAGATATTACTATCCTCAAGGACATACTTTTTAAATTCCTGCCTAACCGTCTGTATTCTCCCATCAGAATCTTATCCTTTTCCCTTCCTGTGTCGTTAGTTTTAGATTAGATGAGATTCCCTACAGTGTGGAAACAGGCCCTTCAGCCCAACCAGTCCACACTGACCCTCCGAAGAGCAACCCACCCAAACCCATTTCCCTCTGACTAATGCACCTCACACTACGGGCAATTCACCGACCTGCACATCTTTGGACTGTGGGAGGAAACCGGAGCACCCGGAGGAAACCCACGCAGACACGGGGAGAATGTGCAAGTTTCACACAGACAGTTGCCCGAGGCTGGAATCGAACCTGGGACCCTGGTGCTTTGCGGGAGCAGTGCTAACCAGTTCCAATATGTGCAATGATCCCCTGCTGGTCCCTCTCTCCTTTCAGATCATTCTGCATCCTCTCTGAAACATCCTTGATCCTGGCACCGGGGAGGCAACATACCCTTCTGGTTTTCACTGCTGGCAGCAGAAACATCTGCCTGTGTTTCTAGCGAGAGAGTCCCTTACCACAATCGATCACTTGGAACCTGACATACCCCACATTATATTTGAGCTGTTCTCAGTACCAGAAACTTGGCTGTTCGTGCTACATTCCCTTGAGAGTCCATCACCTCCTACATTTTCCAAAACACCATACTTGTTTGAGATGGGGATAGTCACAGGAGAGTCCTGAACTACTTGCCTATCCCTCCTACCTTTACTGGTTTTAACCCATCTATATAACTACATCTGCAGCTTTCCTCCCTTCCTATAACTGCCATCCATCACACCCCCTTGGTCTTGTACATTCCTCATTGCCTCCCACTAAACTCTAACCTATCCATGCGATCTGATAGGATTTGCAACCAAAGACACTTCCTGCAGACATAATCATCAGTAACATGGAAACTCCCCCTAAACTCCCACATCCAACAGGAAGAGCACGTCACTCTACTTTTGTCCATCTTTGCTCCTTCAGAATCCACAGACACCGAAAGTAACACCGTCTTATTGCTCTTAAAAATACCTCTCCAGGCTAATTTTTTACTTATGGTTGATATTTGTAAAATTTAATTAAGAGACAGAACTCAGTAAAACATAGAATCAAGAAATAACCCACTCTGGTCATTACTCTAGATCTACAGCCAGGTTACATGCAAAAACCACACACTTATCTGTTCCTGTGCTGTGACCTCTCCAACACCGGTTCCTCCAAGATCAACTGTGAATCTCACTGTACGTTAATTATTCCTAGATGCACTCTGATGTCCAGAGATACATGAATTCAGCCAGCAAAGACAGTAACTGTGCAGATTCACTGCTGGGTCAGGCAGCAGTGTAGGTTTCTTTCTCTCTCTCCCTCATTGAACACATGGTCACTGCCTTTGTCTGTCTTCCTCCTTTTAAAAGTGCCGTTGTTTTGATCTTTTCTCCCCAAAGTTCCAAAACGATGTAACAGTTTATAAAACAGTAATTGCTGCTCATGGAATTCGAGGAAATCACCTCCAACACCTAAAATGCCTCAAAAAAAGGAGTAGGTCTTACAGCCACAAATTTTTCCCGTCCTCCATCTTGGATTACCCAGGATCCTTTTGTGCGGTTAGGGCGGGGCATGGTGACACTTGATGGACAGCGGTATTTTTCCAAGTCAGGATGGTTGAGTGTCTTGGAAGGAAACTTGAAGGTGGTGGTGTTCCCATGTATCTGCTGCTCTTGTCCTTCGAGATGGCAGAGGGTATGGGTTTGGAAGCTGCTGTCCATGTGAATCCGTTTGAGGATGTGCTGCTATGGCTGTCACACATCTCCCTCTGGAGTGTGCCTTTGTAAAGGGAGTCTGGAGGGAGATGCAGTGGTTTATGTCGAGGTTTGTCCCGAGCAGCTCCATGCTCTCCGGGCTGTTCCCCGGGACACACACCGAGACAAACGTCGCCTGTGCCTGGAGGACCGTCACCTCGGTGAAAGACGCTCTTTGTTCTGCCCGAAACGTGTCGGTCTTCCAGGGCAAGGAGTTGACCCTGACCGAGTGTTGCAGACTGGCACATCCCAAGGTCCAGGCCTACGTGCTGAGGGACACACTGAAGCTTGGGGCAGCTGCGGTGGGGAAAGACCACCGTCTGAGGTCTTCCTACTGAAGTACAAACGGGATCTGTTCACTTTTGCGGCAAATGTGTGTAAATAGTCTCCTGCGTAGGTAAGAAATACCTTCGGCCTTACAACCGCAGGGAATGTCAGATTGAAGATTTGATATGCAAAGCCTGTACAGAACTGCTTTAGTACCTGTTTATGTAGATTCGGGTAATTTTTGTGAATAAAGTATATTTTTTACAATTTAAAAAACAGTGGTTCTCCCAGGACGAGGCTATCCCATTGCACCTCAGGTGTACGGATTCCTACTCAGATGTCTCAGAATGTGAGATACTTGCCTGTGAAATTTGTGATAATGGGGCACTGCGTTCGCGCTCTCCCCTGGTTTACAAACTAATAACAGATTGTATTTGCACATATCCAGCAGGTGGTGCCTGTTATCACAACGTGCATATGACTGCATTTCATGACCAGCAGCTGCTCTCTGTGCGTCGCTTAAATTCTACCCCCCACTCCATGGATGCTTAGTCCACCTTTTATTTTGTTCCACCCTGCAATAAATACTATGCTCAACAAAGAACAGTACAGGAACAGGCCCTCAGCCCCACCAAGTTCAGGCGACACAGGACACATTTCTAAATGAACCATCTTTGCCTCAAGGTGGTCCATAACCCTGTATTCCCTGCCTGATTGTATTTCCATCAAGATGCCTCTTAAATATTGCAACAGTGTCAGCCTCTTCCATTTCCTTTAGCAGCACATTCCAGGCACTTAACACCGTTGTCTCTCACACCCCCTTTTACCTTCAACCTATTTCATAGAGTCAGATAGAAACAGACCCTTCGGCCCAACTCGTCTATGCTGACCAAGTTTCTCCAAACTGCACTAGTCCCATTTGTCAGTCTTTGGCCCATATCCCTTTAAACCTTCCCTATTCATGTGTCTGTCCAAATGTCTTTGAAATTTTGTAATTGTACCGCTGCCTCTGGTAGTTCACTCCACACACCAACCATCCTCAGTGTTAAAAAGTTACCCCTCAAGTCTCTTTTAAATCTTTCTCTTCTCACCTTAAAAATACGCCCCCTAGTTTTGAACTCCCCCACCCGAGGGAAAAGACCTTCGCTATTCACCTTATTTATACCCTTCATGCTTTTATAAATCTCTGTAAGGTCACCCTTAACCCGTACACTCCAGTGAAGAAAGTCCCAGCTGATCCAGCCTCTCCTTATAACTCAAACCGGCCAGTCTCAGTAATATCCTTGTAAATATTTTCTGACCCCTGTCCAATTTAATAACAAGCTTCCGATATAAGGTGCCAGAATCAGACACAGTATTCCAAAAGTGGCCTCACCAACATCCTGTACAACTGTAACATGACATCACTCCTTTCCTCAGTGGCCTGAGCATTGAAGGCAAACACGCTGAATTCCTTCTCAACCACCTTAGCTTTTTGTGACATAACTTTCAAAGAACTATGTACCTGAACCCCTAGGTCACTCTGTTCAACAACACTACCCAGGGCTCCACCATTAACTGCATCATCAGTCCTTGTTTGTTTTACCGAAATACAACACCTCACCTTTATCCAAATGAGACTCCATCTGCCACTCCTGGTGTCATCCGCAAACTTACTAACCATGTGTCCTAAATTCTCATCCAAATGGTCTCTATAAAGGACAAACAAGAGTGGCCCCTCCATCGAGCCCTGCAGAGCACCACTGGTCACAGGCCTCCAGTCTGAAAAACAACCTTCCAACACCACCCTCTGTCTCCTACTCCCAAGCCAATTTGACATCCAATTGATAAGCTCTCCCTGAATCCCATGTGATCGAACTTTACTAATTAGTCCACCATACGGAACCCTTGTCAGAGGCCTTGCTAATGTCGACGTAGACTCGACTGCTCTGCCCTCATCTATATTCTTGATCACATTCTCAAAAATCTCAATCAAGTTTATGAGTCACAGTTTCAGATGCGCAAAGCCATGCTGACTATCCCGAATCAATCCTTGCCTTTCCAAATGCACATAAATCCTATCCCTCAGAATTCCCTCCAACAACTTACCCTCCACTGATGGAAAACTCACGGATCTATAGTTCCCAGGATTCTCCTTACAGCGTTTCTTAAATAACGGCACAACATTAGCCACCCTCCAGTACTTCACCCGTGGCTGTAGATGATACAAATATCCCAGCTAATGGCCCCACAATTTCTTCCCGAGCTTCCCATCCACATTGAAGAATCATCGAATCTCTGCAGTGTGGAAGCAGACCATTTGGCCCAACAAGTCCACATCGACCCGCTGAAGACTATCCCACTCAAATCCATTTCCCCATTGCTCTACATTTACCCCTGACTAATGCACCTAAACTACACATCCCTGAACACTATGAGCAATTTAGCATGGCCACGCCACCAAACCTGCACATATTTGGACTGGGGGAGGAAACTGGAGCACCCAGAGGAAACCAACACAGACACATGGAGAACATGCAAACTCCACACAGACGGTTGCCCAAGGCTGGAATCGAACCTGGGTCACAGGCACTGTGAGGCAGTAGTGCTAACCACTGAGCTACCGTACCACCACCCCTATGATTATGAAGAGCTGCTTTCCTGGTGTTGTTACTATGGAGGAAGTGTCAGCGTTCGATGTCATTACTTTTGTAAAGCCAATGGTGATCTGTGGCCACTACACATGTGCAACAGAACACAGAAACCCACAAGTTGCTCAGAGAATCTCTGCTTCCATGAGGTCTACTGTACCTTAAATTCTTTTCTGGAAAAGTGTTGTGTTAACTGAATGCCAAGTGCTCAACCTTTAGGAATTATGACGTCTTTTGAGGTAGCATGCTGGAAATTAAGCGGTTATTCCCCGGCTCGTCATAGATTTTATAAAAGCAGGTAAAATTCCCCAAATTATCTGTGTTTGTTAGAACCAGATCGATAGGAAACATGGCCTAGTGTCTGTGCTTAACAAGAGTTACTATCTAATTAAAATAACTAAATTCTAACTATAGACATACAATTATGCCCCACCAATGTATAACTGAACGAGATAAAACCCCTATCCCTGTAACCCTGCATGTCCCATGGCTGATCCACCCAGCCTGCACATCCCTGGACACTATGGAGCAATTTAGCATGGAGAAAGTGAGGACTGCAGATGCTGGTGATCAGAGTCGAGAGTGTGGTGCTGGAAAAGCACAGCAGGTCAGGCAAGCATCCGAGGAAGCTGCCTGATCTGCTGTACTTTTCCAGCAATTTAGCACGGCCAATCCACCCTAACCTGCACATCTTTGGACTGAGAGAGGAAACCGGAGCACCCGGGGGAAACCCACACAGACACAGGGAGAATGTGGCAACTCTACACAGGCAGTCGCCCGAGGCTGGAATGAAACCCGTGTCCCTGGTGCTGTGAAACAGTAGCGCTAACCATCAAGCCACCCTACGACTTAAAGTCTCTGCCTTATTGTTTAAGTGCACAGTTTCCAGCAACTGATGAGGATTAGTAAACTGGTTTTCCTCAGGCTGGTGGTTTTATTACACTGCTCTTTCCTTACCCAAGGTCTGGTAACTTCTGCCCAATCATTCCCACCCATCAGCCATTCAGCTGTCTGAGAGCCAATCAGATAGTTGTTGGCAGACAGAAAGTCTCTGTCATCGACAATAAGTCACCATTGTCCAGGAGGGGGCACTGCAGACTGATAGTTACGCCAAATTGCAAATTCTAACCGAGAAACAAAGCTTTTATATCCCAATGAAGTACCACTTCTCAGTTAGCCAATCTTTGGAAGCTGTGCAATTGAGGGGAAATGTGAATAACTATCAACACATTTGTCATTCAGACTCTTAAACCCAGACTGTACCCTTTACTCAGCACCGCCCTCTTGAACTGTCCGACCTGTCCATCTTCCTTCCCATCTATCCGCTGCACTCTCCCGTCTGACTTATCACCATCTCCCCCAACCTGCATCCACCTATTGCCTTCCCAGCTACCTCCCCCCCGGCCTAACCCGCCATCCTCCGATATATCTCTCAGCCCCCTTTCCCCCCCTCCCCACCCCACCCCACCACACCCATTCCTGATGAAGGACTTATGTCTGAAACGTTGACTCTCCTGCTCCTCGGATGCTGCCTGACCTGCTGTGCTTTTCCAGCACCACACGTTTCAACACTGTACCTTTACTAGCAGTGTAAAGATGGAAGTTAATGTTCCTGAAAAATGATCAAACTGCAATGCAATGCTGATGTAAATGGAGGAAACTTTCAAATGATCCGATGGTATTCCTTTGTATCGGTATATTTGAAGATGAGCAATGAAAGGTGTGCAGCCCATTAGCTGAGGGTATATTCTGAATGTACATGAGTCATACCAGTCATACAACATGGAAACAGACCCTTCGGTCCAACCAGTCCATGCCAACCCTAATCCCAAACTAAACTAGTCCCAACTGCCTGCTCCTGGCCCATATCCCTCCAAACATTTCTTATTCATGAACTTATCCAAATATCTTTTAAACATTGTAAAGGTAGTCGCATCCACCACTTCCTCTGACAGTTCTTCCCACGCCCGAACTGTTCTCTGTGTTAAAAAAAAGCCTTCATTGTCTTTTGTAAAATCTTTCTCCTCTCACCTTGAAAATATGCCCCCTCATCTTGAAATCCCCCACCCTCGGGAAAAGACACTTATCTATACCCCTCATTATTTTATAAACTCTGTAAGGTCACCTCTGAACCTTCTACGCTCCAGTGAAAGAAGTCCCAGCCTATCCAGCCTCTCCTTATCACTCAAACCCTCCATTACTGGGAACATCCTGTTGAAGGCTTTCCAGCTTAACAATGTCTTTCCTGTAATCGGGAGACCAGACCTGGGCATAGGCCTCCACGTAACGTTCCAATTCCAAAACCCAATATAGTGTGGACTCAGTACAATGTATATGGCCCCTGGCAATTGACATTTCCGCCCTGGGAGAAACACTGTGACAATTCATTCTATACCCCAAAATTTAATAACTTTGTAGACCTCTGTCATGTTCATCTGGAGCAACCCCGTGTTCGACGGTCTGTTCCCCGGGACGCACACCGAGACAGGTTGGGTATTTTAAAAATCATTAAGGTGGACAAGTCCCTCGGCCCTGATGGGATCTCTCCCAGAATGCTGAAGGAGGCAGGTGAGGGAATTTCTGGAACCTTTGAGCTCCTCCGTGACATCCACCCCCATTGTCTGCAGCAGGAGCAGGTTCTGCATACTTTCCTGGAGCTGGGACAGTTTTCCCCGCCTCTCTCTCGCCTCCTGAACACCTTTGAGGATGAAGAACCTATTGATGTTCCCTTTTACTGTTTCCCACCAGTCCGCTCGGGACTCAAAGAGGGGCTTCACAGTTCTCCAACCTGCGTAGTATCTCTTGAGCTCCTCAATGTTTCCTGGGGTCAACAGCTTTGTGTTCAGCTTCCACGTTCCCTTACCAGCCCGCTGCTCGTCCTGTAGGTGACAGTCGGCCAGCAGGAGGCAGTGGTCAGAGAAGAACACCGGCTTGACGTCGGTGGATCTGACCGAGAGCGTTCGGGACACAAACAGGTAATCTATCCTTGAGCGGATATCTACGTTGCGCTCGGTCTGCAGGGGTGCTGAAGACGTTGTGCAGCTTGGCATCTTTTACCGTGTCCATCAGGGCTCTGGACGTAGTGTCCAGTTTACTGTCCCCCCACTGGATCGTCCATCTGCATCAATGACCGGCCTGGACGTAGCCAGCAACAGTGGAAGCAGCTGCAGGACGGCCAACCGTTCACTCTTACCCACTGGGGCGTACACATTAATCAGTCTCAGGGGAGCATTCCTGTACATGACGTCAGTGACGAGGAGGTGCCCACCCACCACCTCCTTAACCTCGGAGATGGTGAAGTTGCCACCTCGCAACAGGATACCCAGGCCGGAGGCGCGGCTCTCGTTGCCTCCCGACCAAACTGACGGCCCATGGGCTCACAAGCTTGACCATCTCCTGTAGTTGCTGAGGTGCAGTATCCCACACTCCTGCAGAAACAGGACGTCGGCTTTAACGTTGGCCAAGAAGGCCATCGTAGAAACACATCGCGTAGCCGATTTGATGCTACGCACATTGATGCTGGCAATTTTTATAATCTCTCCGATAAATTGTTTGGGCCAAACAGCCTGTCTCCAACACTGTAAACTTGTATAATTAGAAGAATAAGTGGACAGAGATGAACATAAGAGAGGATGGTGTAAGACGTGCAGCATTATCTGTGGACTGAGGTGAAACTGAATTGAAGGTAGATGCTCGGTATTTAGGAAACTGTATGAAGCAGAGAGTGAGCGCCCTCTGTTAAATGATCTGCTTTTTGTTTGTAAACCAGGGGAGAGCGCGAACGCAGTCCCCCACTACCACAAATTTTGCAGTCGAGTATCCCGCATTTGGGGACATCGCAGGCGTCAGCACACCCGAAGTGCAATGGGATAGCCTCGTCCTGGGAGAACCACCTTGGTGATCATGGTATCTCCCCTGCCAGGTAAGTATGCTTAATACTCTCACTCGCTCAAACCCAACAGCAGCCCACAGCTCTTACACTCACACTGACTGCATTTTCCAAAATCGAAAATTCACCTGCCTGAGGTTTCCTGTCTGCACAACAGCGCAATTTCTCACCTGGATCAAAGAACACCCGGAAAGGCTCATGTTTCACTGAATACTGCACTCACTGGGCGCCCTGACAAGCTGCGCTAATTTGCATTTCTTCCTCAAACGGAAATTTTTTTTTATTTCAAAAATATACTTTATTCATATATATTTAATCTATACAATTGGACATGTCATCATTCTGTAAACATTCCATTTCTTTACATATCGAAACAGGGTGATCATTCATATTCACAGGTTAGTGCGATTACATTGAGCTCAGACGCCAGCGGAGCCCAAATGACTGCGCGGGCCCCCTGTTCTTCGTTAGGCAGGCAGATGTTAGACGGTGGTCTTTCCCCACCGCGCCTTGGCGGCAGCTGCCCCAAGCTTCAGCGCGTCCTTCAACACGTAGTCCTGGACCATGGAATGTGCCAGTCTGCAACACTCAGTCGGGGTCAACTCCTTCAGCTGGAAGATCAACAGGTTTCGGACCACCCAGAGAGCGTCCTTCACCGAGTTGATGATCCTCCAGGCGCAGTTGATGTTCGTCTCGGTGTGCGTCCCGGGGAACAGGCCGTAGAGCACGGAGTCCCGTGTCACGGCGCTGCTCGGGACGAACCTCGACAGACACCACTGCATTCCTCTCCAGGCTTCCTCTGCATAGGCACATTCCAGAAGGAGGTGTGTGACAGTCTCGTCCCCCCCGCAGCCGCTTCGAGGGCAGTGTGCGGTGTGGCAGAGAGTCCGGGCGTGCATAAAGGATCTCACAGGCAGAGCCCTTCTCACCACCAGCCAAGCCATGTCTTGGTGCTTGTTGGAAAGTTCTGGCGATGAGGCATTCTGCCAAATGGCTTTGACAGTCTGCTCAGGGAACCGCTCGACAGGATCCGCCCTCTCCTTTTCCCGAAGGGTCTCAAGGACACTACGTGCTGACCACTTCCTGATGGACTTGTGGTCAAAGGTGTTTTTCTTGATAAATTTCTCCACGAAGGACAGGTGGTACGGAACGGTCCAACTACTCGGAGCGTTCCGCGGCAGCGAGGCCAGGCCCATCCTTCGCAACACCGGGGACAGGTAGAACCTCAGTACGTAGTGACACTTGGTGTTTGCGTACCGGGGATCCACACACAGCTTGATGCAGCCACACACAAAGGTGGCCATCAGGGTGAGGGTTGCATTGGGTGTGTTTTTTCCCCCATTGCACCGGTCTTTGTACATTACATCTCTTCGGACCCGGTCCATCTTTGATCTCCACACGAAGTGGAAGATGGCCCGGGTGACTGCGGCGGCACAGGTTCTGGGGATAGGCCAGACCTGTGCCACGTATAACAATACTGAGAGTACCTCACATCTGATGACCAGGTTCTTACCCACGATGGAGAGCGACCGTTGCTCCCATCTGCCCAGTTTCTGTCTCACCTTCCTGATCCGCTCCTCCCAGGTCTTGGTGCACGCCCCAGCCCCCCCGAACCAAATACCCAGCACCTTCAGGTGGTCAGTCCTGACGGTGAAGGGGATCGAGGATTGGTCGGCCCAGTTCCCGAAGAGCATGGCCTCACTCTTGCCTCGGTTTACCTTGGCCCCCGAGGCCCGTTCGAACTGGTCACAAATGCACATGAGTCTGTGCACGGACAGCGGATCCGAGCAGAAAACGGCGACGTCATCCATGTACAGGGAGGCCTTAACCTGCAGGCCCCCGCTGCCAGGAATAGTCACCCCTCTCAGGCTCGCATCCTTCCTGATGGACTCGGCAAATGGCTCTATGCAACACACAAACAAGGCAGGAGAGAGAGGGCAGCCCTGCCTGACTCCAGATCTGACTGGGAAGCTATCTGATTCCCACCCATTGATTGAGACTGCACTGAAAATGTTGGTGTAGAGCAGTCTGATCCAATTAGCGATTCCCTCCCCAAAGCCCATTTTGGAGAGGACATCCCTCATATATGTATGTGATATCCTGTCAAAGGCTTTCTCCTGGTCCAGGCTGATGAGGCAGGTGTCCACCCCCCTGTCCTGCACGTAGGCGATCGTATCTCTGAGGAGTGCGAGACTCTCAGCGATCTTCCTGCCCGGTACAGCACAGGTTTGGTCAGGGTGAATCACCGACCCCAGAGCAGACCTGACCCGGTTGGCGATGACCTTTGACAAGATTTTGTAGTCTGTGTTTAACAGTGAGATCGGTCTCCAATTTCTAATTTCTTCCCTCTCCCCCTTCTGCTTGTAGATGAGGGTGATGATGCCTTTCCTCATGGATTCACTCATGATACCTGCCCGAAGCATACTGACATACACCTCCAGCAGGTCCCGGCCAATCAAGTCCCAAAGAGCGGAATAGAGCTCGACCGGTAAGCCGTCGCTTCCGGGAGTTTTATTCTTTCCGAAGGACTCGAGGGCCTTGGTCAGCTCATCCAGAGATAGCGGCTGGTCCAGCCTCTCTCGTGTTCCGTCGTCTAGGACCTCCGTGATCGAGGACAGGAACGACTTGGAGGCCGCGCTGTTGGTCGGCTTCGCGTCATACAGACTGGCGTAGAAGGATTTGCTGATCCTCATGATGTCAGCCTGAGATGACGTTACCGAGCCATCTTCTTCCTTCAGGCTGCTGAGCACGGAGCTCTCTTTGTGCACCTTCTGGAAGAAGAAACGTGAGCACGTCTCGTCCTGCTCCACCGAGCGGACCCTGGACCGGAAGATTATCTTGGAGGCCTCCGAGGCAAAGAGCGAGGCTTGCTGGCCCTTCACCTCCTTGAGGTCCTCCGTGACATCGACCCCCAACGTCTGCAGCAGGAGCAGGTTCTGCATACTTTCCTGGAGCTGGGACAGTTTTCCCCGTCTCTCTCTCGCCTCCTGAACACCTTTGAGGATGAAGAACCTCTTGATGTTCCCTTTTACTGTTTCCCACCAGTCTGCTGGAGACTCAAAGAGGGACTTCACGGTTCTCCAACCTGCGTAATCTCTCTTGAGCTCCTCAATGTTTCCCGGGGTCAACAGCTTGGTGTTCAGTTTCCACGTTCCCTTGCCAGCCCGCTGCTCGTCCTGTAGGTGACAGTCGGCCAGCAGGAGGCAGTGGTCAGAGAAGAACACCGGCTTGACGTCGGTGGATCTGACCGAGAACGTTCGGGACACAAACAGGTAATCTATCCTTGAGCGGATAGACCCGTCTGCCCGTGACCATGTATATCTACGCTGCGCTCCGTCTGCAGGGGTGCTGAAGACGTCGTGCAGCTTGGCGTCTTTGACCGTGTCCATCAGGGCTCTGGACGTGGCGTCCAGTTTACTGTCCCCCCCGCCGGATCGTCCATCTGCATCGATGATACAGTTGAAGTCTCCGGCCAGAATGACCGGCCTGGACGTAGCCAGCAACAGTGGAAGCTGCTGCAGGACGGCCAACCGTTCACTCTTACCCGCTGGGGCGTACACATTAATTAGTCTCACGGGAGCGTTTCTGTCTGTAACATCAGCAACGAGGAGGCGCCCGCCCACCACCTCCTTAACCTCGGAGATGGTGAAGTTGCCTCCCCGTAACAGAATACCCAGGCCCGAGGAGCGGTTATCGTTACCCCCCGACCACACTGACGGCCCATGGGCCCACAAGCTCGACCATCTCCTGTAACTGCTGAGGTGCGGTATCCCACACTCCTGCAGAAACAGGACATCAGCTTTCACGTTGGCCAGGAAGGCCAGAGTTGAAACACATCGCGCAGCAGATTTTATGCTGCGCACATTGATGGTTGCAATTTTAAACCCCATTTTGTTAACAGGTTGTAAGGTTACCCATGTCCGATTGCTGCTGATCCTGCCCCTCTGGGGTAGCTGTCTGCATCCCCGTGCAGTACGCAAACTGCTGGACCCTCGCTGGGCTGAGGTAGCTGTCCAGTTCCTCACTCGGCCCATTTGCCCGCTCCGGTGTCATCGGGCCGAGACCAGGGTCCACGCTGTCTGTTTCTATATCTGACAGCGGGGCTGTCAGAGGGTCGCTGCTCCCAGTGACCTGGAGCTGTGTGGCGGTGGGGCCCTCCTGGCTTTCACCTGGTGGGGGGTGGTGGTTTCCCCTTTCCTCAGGAGGCTCGTCCCTTGGTTGGCAGTTGCCGCTCTCCTTTCTCCTCGCAGCGCTCTGCCTCTTCTTTTGGTGACGACCCTCCTTTCTTCCGTCCTCACTCTCCGAAGAGCTGTCCGTATCTTCCACCTGCAGCTGCCTTTTCCCCTTTTTCTGGGAGGTCTTGGTGACCGGGTGGGTTTTCCTCTTCCTGTTTTTCACCACGGTCCATTCCTCTGCCTCCTTCTTTCCCTTCTCCGCCTCCTCCTCCTGTCCTGTCGGAGCTTCGCTCTGCAGCTGTACCTCTCCAGTAACTGTCATCTGCTCTGCTCCAGCCTGCCCTTCCTGTCGCAGGCTGGAGCAACCCCTTCCTGGGGTTGTTTGGTGCAGGTGTCCCAGAGATATTCCCTGAAACGTTCCACAAATTGGCGTTCTATCTCCCCAATGTAGAGGAGACCGCTTCGGGAGCAACGGACACAACAGATGATGTGTGTGTGGAAGTGCAGGCAAATCTCTGCTGAATGTGGAAGGATCCTTTGGGCCCTTGGACAGAAGTGAGGGGGAGGTGTCGGCGCAGATTTTGCACTTTGTGCGGTGGCAAGGGAGGGTGCTGGGTGTGGAGGGTGGGTTGGTGTTGGGGTCATGGACCTAACAAGGCAGTCGCAGAGGGTGTGGGACGGGCAGTGAATGCTGGGCCCAGCCAGCAATGCCCACATCCCATGAGAGAGTGAAATAAAATTGAGACTAAGAGGTATCCAATTTAAAAAAGTAATGAGGGGAAAGTGCTCCCATCAAAGTGCTGTGAATTCATTAGCCCAGAGGGTGGTGGATGCCAGGACATTGATTCACGTTAAGGAGGAGATAGACAGATGTTTAATGAGGGATGGGTTGAAGGGATATGGAGAGTGGGCAGGAAAGTGCAGTTGAAGCCAAGATGAGTCCAGCCTTGGTCATATTAAATCAAGGGGTTCAATTGGTCAGTCCCATTCCCACTTCTTGTGTTCCTACATTGTTATGTAAGTGAGATGCCTTCAGTAATAGCAGGAGAAGGTGACATGGAAGGGAGAGAAAGACAGTGGAGATCTAGGGGCAGCACGGTGGCTCAGTGGTTAGCACAGCTTCTGGATCAGTGCTGCTGGAAGAGCACAGCAATTCAGGCAGCATCCGAGGACAGGCACAATCGACGTTTCGGGCAAAAGCCCTCAATCAGGAATAAAAGCAGAGAGCCTGAAGCGTGGAGAGATAAGCTAGAGGAGGGTGGGGGTGGGGAGAGAGTGGCATAGAGTACAATAGGTCAGTGGGGAAGGAGATGAAGGTGATAGGTCAGGGAGGAGAGGGTGGAGTGGATAGGTGGAAAAGGAGCTGGGCAGGTCGGACAAGTCCGGACAGGTCAGGGGATCGAGTTGCTGGAGGTTAGAAGCTAGGATGAGGTGGGGGAAGGGGAAATAAGGAAACTGTTGAAATCCACATTGATGCCCTGGGGTTGAAGTGTTCCGAGGCGGAAGATGAGGCGTTCTTCCTCCAGGCGTCTGGTGGTGAGGGAGCGGCGGTGGAGGAGGCCCAGCACCTCCATATCCTCGGCAGAGTGGGAGGGGGAGTTGAAATGTTGGGCCACGGGGCGGTGTGGTTGATTGGTGCGGGTGTCTCGGAGATGTTCCCTAAAGCGCTCTGCTAGGAGGTGCCCAGTCTCCCCAATGTAGAGGACACCGCATCGGGAGCAACGGATACAATAAATGATATTAGTGGATGTGCAGGTAAAACTTTGATGGATGTGGAAGGCTCCTTTGGGGCCTTGGATAGAGGTGAGGGAGGAGGTGTGGGCGCAGGTTTTACAGTTCCTGCGGTGGCAGGGGAAAGTGCCAGGATGGGAGGGTGGGTCGTAGGGGGCGTGGACCTGACCAGGTAGTCACGGAGAGAACGGTCTTTGCGGAAGGCGGAGAGGGGTGGGGAGGGAAATATATCCCTGGTGGTGGGGTCTGTTTGGAGGTGGCAGAAATGTCGGCGGATGATTTGGTTTATGCGAAGGTTGATAGGGTGGAAGGTGAGCACCAGGGGCGTTCTGTCCTTGTTGCGGTTGGAGGGGTTGGGTCTGAGGGCGGAGGTGCGGGATGTGGATGAGATGCGTTGGAGGGCATCTTTAACCACGTGGGAAGGGAAATTGCGGTCTCTAAAGAAGGAGGCCATCTGGTGTGTTCTATGGTGGAACCGCTCCTCCTGGGAGCAGATACGGCGGAGGCGGAGGAATTGGGAATGCGGGATGGCATTTTTGCAAGAGGTAGGGTGGGAAGAGGTGTAATCCAGGTAGCTGTGGGAGTCGGTGGGTTTGTAGAAGATGTCAGTGTCAAGTCGGTCGTCACTGATGGAGATGGAGAGGTCCAGGAAGGGGAGGGAGGTGTCAGAGATGGTCCAGGTAAATTTAAGGTCAGGGTGGAATGTGTTGGTGAAGTTGATGAATTGCTCAACCTCCTCGCGGGAGCACGAGGTGGCGCCAATGCAGTCATCAATGTAGCGGAGGAAGAGGTGGGGAGTGGTGCCGGTGTAATTACGGAAGATCAACTGCTCTACGTAGCCAACAAAGAGACAGGCATAGCTGGGGCCCATACGTGTGCCCATGGCTACCCCTTTGGTCTGGAGGAAGTGGGAGGATTCAAAGGAGAAATTGTTAAGGGTGAGGACCAGTTCGGCCAAACGAATGAGAGTGTCGGTGGAAGGGTACTGTTGGGAACGTCTGGAGAGGAAAAAACGGAGGGCTTGGAGGCCCTGGTCATGGCGGATGGAGGTGTAGAGGGATTGGATATCCATGGTGAAGATGAGGCGTTGGGGGCCTGGGAAACGGAAGTCTTGGAGGAGGTGGAGGGCGTGGGTGGTGTCTCGAACGTATGTGGGGAGTTCTTGGACTAGGGGAGATAGGACAGTGTCGAGGTAGGTAGAGATGAGTTCAGTGGGGCAGGAGCATGCTGAGACAATGGGTCGGTCAGGGTGGTCAGGCTTGTGGATCTTGGGAAGGAGGTAGAACCGGGCAGTGCAGGGTTCCCGGACTATGTGGTTGGAAGCTGTGGGTGGGAGATCTCCTGAGGTGATGAGGTTCTGTATGGTCTGTGAGATGATGGTTTGGTGATGGGGGGTGGGGTCATGGTCAAGGGGGCGGTAGGAAGAGGTGTCCTCGAGTTGGCGTTTGGCTTCAGCGATGTAGAGGTCACTGCGCCAGACTACCACTGCGCCCCCTTTGTCCGCTGGCTTGATGGTGAGGTCAGGATTGGAGCAGAGGGATTGGAGGGCTGCGCGTTGTGAGGGTGAGAGGTTGGAGTGGGGGAGGGGGGTCGACAGGTTGAGGCGGTTAATGTCCCGGCGGCAGTTGGAAATGAAGAGGTCGAGGGCAGGTAATAGGCCAGCGCGGGGTGTCCAGGTGGATGCAGTGTGTTGGAGGTGGGCGAAGGGGTCCTCGGAAGGTGGGCGGGAATCCTGATTGTGAAAGTAAGCTCGGAGGCGGAGGCGACGGAAGAATTGTTCGATGTCACGGCGTGTATTAAATTCATTGATGCGTGGACGGAGGGGGACGAAGGGGAGTCCTTTGCTGAGGACTGATCGTTCGTCCTCAGTGAGGGGGAGGTCTGGGGAGATGGTGAAAACTCGGCAGGGCTGGGAGCTGGGAGCTGGTGTGGGTGTAGAGCTGGGAGTGGGGTCGGAGCCAGTACCTGGAGTGGGTGTGATGGTGGGGGGAATGGGGGTAGAGTCATGAGCAGGGGTAGCTGCCTCACAACGGCAGGGACCCGGGTTCAATCCCACCCTCGGGTGACTGTCCGTGTGGAGTTTGCATATTCTCCCCGTGTCTGAGTGGGTTTCCTCCAGGTGCTCCAGTTTCCTCCCACAGTCCAAAGATGTGCAGCTTAGGTGGCTTGCCCATTGTGTCCAGGGATGTGCTGGTTTCGGTGGATTGGCACAGTAAATTGCCCAGAGTGTTCAGGGCTGTGGGTTAGGGTGGATTGGCCTGTGTTAAATAGTCCACAGTATCCAGGGGTGTGCAGGATGGTGCATTAGCCACGAGGAGGGCAGGGTTAGGGTTGAGGATGGGTGTGGGTAGGATGCTCTTTGGAGGGTTGGTGTGGACCTGTTGGGCCGAATGGCCTGTTCCCGCACTGTGGGGATTCTATCTCTTCCCTAAATACACAAAGATTAATCTTGGTCTGCCCCATTCCCGGGGACGCTGTGAGTTGCGAGCAGAGATCTGTTTAAGCGACAGACCCAGGGATACAGAGGTGTTCAAAAAGGCACCATGAATTCTCTATCATGTGGCCTCTCAGTGTGATATACATGAGCCTGTGTAACAGAGGGAAAGTACAAACCTGCTCATCTCCATGCTCTGACTCAAAACAGCAAGCAACCAGCTACCAGTCCAGGCCCCACACTCTGGGCAGTATTCATAGAGTAGAATCCTCACAGCACGGAAACAGGCCATTCAGCCCAACAAGTCCACACTGACCCTCTGAAGAGTAACCCACCCTATTACTCTACATTTACCCCTGACTCATACACCTAACCACATCCCTGAACACTGTGGGGTAATTTAGCACAGCCAATCCAGCCTAACCTGCACATCTTTGGACAGTGGGAGGAAACCCACACAGACACGGGGAGACTGTGCAAATTCCACACAGCCAATCGCCCGAGGCTGGGATCGAACCCTGGTCCCTGGTGCTGTGAGGCAGCAGTGCTAACCACAGGACCATCGTGCTGCAGACTCAGGGGTGGGTCTACAGAACTGTCTGCCCCAGGCTGGGACTAGCCCACACACAAAACAAGTAGTGGCTCTATTTTGGTGTCCAATAAGAAACAATTTTCCTTTCCAGCTGTGACTCCTCAATTATTACAGAGAGCAAAATGGGCTGTCGCAGATTAACAATTCACTTCAGTGCAGGGGTTGGAGGTCATGCTGTGGTTGTACAGGACCTTGGTTAGGGCCCTTTTGGAACACTGTGTTCAGTTCTGGTCTCCCTGCTATAGGAAGGATGTTGTGAAACTTGAAAGGGTTCAGAAAAGATTTACAAGGATGTTGCCAGGATTGGAGGATTTGAGCTACAGGGAGAGGCTGAATAGGCTGGGGCTGTTTTCCCTGGAGTGTCACTGAGTGTATGGAAAGAACTGCCAGAGGAAGTGGTGGAGGCTGGTACAATTACAACATTTAAAAGGCATCTGGATGGGTATATGAATAGAAAGGGTTTGGAGGGATAAGGGCCAAGTGCTGGCAAAAGGTACTAGATTAGGTTGGGATATCTGGTCAGCATGGACAAGATGGACTGAAGGGCCTGTTTCCATGCTATACATCTCTATGACTGCACGACTCTAATAGCAAACATGGTTAAACCATTCAGTTATTCATATTAATCTGACAGTTTTTGCACAATTAGGTTTCTTTGGAACTAGACCGACCAGTCTGACAGGGCTGTGTGAAACCTCCCAAACAAACAATTCAGAGAGAAATGCGAATTATTGCAAGATTCGGGAACATGGTTTAATCATTCAGTCATTGCAATGCATCAGTTCAAATAACTCAATGAATGTAATGCTCCAAAAAGCAAGGATTGGAATGGGGTCTGAGTTAATTTGCAAAGAGCATTCAAACCCTCAATGAAATGTCTGCCTCCTTTTGTAATGGGAGAACATTCTCAGTTGATTCCCTGGAAACATTATCGTTACAGAAGTGAAGGTGGGACGATATAGATTTGTACGAAGAGTAAATGATTGTGTGCCACGTCACATAGAGACAGAGTAATCTGGTTCTGGTGCTGCCTCACACTTTGTGCTGCAGCTCCCACCTTTAGAAACCCAGCAGTGAAAGACCGACTGGGCCTGTCGCTGGGTCCCATCAGCGAGACACAGCACAAACCCGGTGGGGTTTCGGGTTGGACACTAAGCCGGTTCTTGGGCTGGTGTCCAGGTCGGTCACCCCTGGTGGGGCCTGGAAGTGGAACTTCTGCAGCAGGGTGGTGAAGAACAGGAAAAGCTCCACTTTAGCCAGTGCCTCACCAGCACACACCCTCCGACCTGAAAAAGAACAGGGGACGGTCAGTACCTCACCCACACACACACAGACACACACACACACACACAGACACAGACACACAGACACAGACACACACACACACACAGACACACAGACACACAGACACACACACACACACAGACACAGACACACACACAGACACACACATACACAGACACACACACAGACACACACACACAGACACAGACACACACACAGACACACAGACACACACACAGGCACACACATACACACAGACACACACACACACACAGACACACACAGACACACACACAGACACACACACAGACACACACACAGACAGACAGACACACACAGACACACACACACACAGACAGACACACACACACACACACACAGACACACACAGACACAGACACACACACACATGCAGACACACACACACATGCAGACACACACAGACACACACACAGAGACACAGACACACACACACACAGACACACACACACAGACCCACACACAGACACACACACACACAGACACACAGACACACACACGCACAAACACACAGACACAGGGCACAAACACACAGACACACAGGCACACACAGAGACACACACACAGATACATTCACACACTCACACACAGACACACATACACACACAGAAACACACATGCACACACACACAGACACACAGGCACACACACAGGCACACACACACAGACACACAGAGACACACACACAGATATACACACACAGACACAGACACACAGAGACACACACAGATACACACACACAGACACACAGACATACACACAGATATATACACGCACACACAGACAGACACACACAGACACACACACACAGACACACACATGCACACACACACAGACACACAGGCACACACACATGCACAAACACACAGACACACAGACACACGGCACAAACACACAGGCACACACACAGAGACACACACACAGATACATTCACACACTCACACACAGACACACATACACACACAGAAACACACGTGCACACACACACAGGCACATACACACAGACACACAGAGACACACACACAGATATACACACACAGACAGACACACAGAGACACACACACAGATACACACAGACATACACACAGATATATACACGCACACACAGATAGACACACACATGCACACACACACAGAGACACACACAGACACAGACAAACACACAGACATACACACACATACACACACAGACACACACATGCACACACACAGATACACACACAGAGACACACACAAACACACAGACACACACACACAGACACACACAGACACACACACAGACACACACAGACACACAGACACACAAAAACACACACACAGACACACACACACAGACAGACACACACAGACACACACAGACACACACAGACACACACACAGACACACACCAATACACACAGACGCACACACACACTCACACACAAACACACACACACACACTCACACACAGACACTCACACACACAGACACACAGACACAGACACTCACACACACACACATATACACACAGACACACACACAGACACACATACACACTCACAGACACACCAATACACACAAACCACGCACACACACAGACACTCACACTCACACAGACACAGATCACACACACACAGGCACAAACACAGACACAGATCACACACACACAGGCACAAACACAGACACTCACACATACAGACTCACACACAGACACTCACACAGATACTCACACACACACAGACACACAGACACACACACACACACACAGACACACACACACACACAGACACACACACACACACAGACACTCACACACACACAGACACACAGACACACACACACAGACACACACACACACAGACACTCACACACAGACACACACAGTCACACATACACATAGACATACTCACACATACACACACACAGATATTCACCTACAGACACTCACACACACACAGACACACATTCACAGACACACACACACACTCACACACAGAGACACACACAGACACATACACAGACACTCCAATACACACAGTCACACACACAGACACACAAACACACACGCTCACACAGACATTCACACACACAGACACTCACACACACACTCACACACAGAGAGACACACACAGACACACCAATACACACAGACACACACACTCACACACACAGACACACACAGGCACTCACACACACACAGAGACACACACAGACACACACACTCACAGACACACACACACAGACACTCACACACAGATAGACCAATACACACAGACGCACACACAAACACACACACTCACACACACAGACACTCACACAGAGAGAGACACAGAGAGAGAGAGACACACACAGAGAGAGACACACATAGACACACACACAGATGCACAAATACACACACTCACACACACACTCACACGCACACAGACACACACACATACACACACAGACACTCAGACACACACACACTCACAGACACACACAGACACACACACACAGACACACACACAACCACACAGAGACACACACAGACACACAAAGACACAGACACACACACAGACACACACACAGACAAACACACAGACACACACACACTCACAGACACACACACAGCCACACACACAGACACACACACAGACACTCACACACAAGCACACACACTCACACACACAGACACACACACAGACACTCACAGACACACAGAGACACACAAAGACACAGACACACACACAGACACTCACTCAGACACAGACACACACACAGACACTCACACACACACAGACACACACAGACACAGACACACACACAGGCAAACACACAGACACACACTCGCAGACACACACACTCACACACAAACACACACACAGACACACACAAACATACTTACACACACAGACACACACATACACACACACTCACACACGTACACTCACACAGACACACACACTAACACACACAGACCCATACTGAACCCCCCCACACACACACCCAACAGACACACACATACACACACACACATACACACATACATACACACACACACACTGTCCGTTCATAGACCACCATCTTCCAAACCCCCATCGCTGAAACCATCCCAATGGTCACCAACTGCAAGCAATTCCATTCCCACAGTGTGTCTCTCCATCCCTGTACAGACAGAACCCGAACAGCTGGGAGTACATTCGGCCCTTCAAGCTCTTTGCTCATTCACCCCACCTTCCCAAACCTTCCCCATTCCTATCCATTTAACTCAGATCCAATAACTTGGTCCTGAATCTACTCAATGACTGAACATCCACAGACCCTCAGGGCAGGGAATTCCAAAGCCACACCCCACTCTGAGTGAGAGAACATTGTCCTTCTCCCCATCCTAAATGGACACTCCTTTACTGTGAGGCTGTCCATTCAACAGAAATGATGGAGTTTAATTCAGACAAAGGCGAGGTGCTGCATTTTAGGAAAGCAAATCTTAGCAGGACTTATACACTTAATGGTAAGGTCCGAGGGAGTGTTGCTGAACAAAGAGACCTTGGAGTGCAGGTTCATCGCTCCTTGAAAGTGGAGTCACAGGTAGATAGGATAGTGAAGAAGGCGTTTGGTATGCTTTCTTTTATTGGTCAGAGTATTGAGTACAGGAGTTGGGAGGTCATGTTGTGGCTGTACAGGACATTGGTTAGGCCACTGTTGGAATATTGCGTGCAATTCTGGTCTCCTTCCTATCGGAAAGATGTTGTGGAACTTGAAAGGGTTCAGAAAAGATTTACAAGGATGTTGCCAGAGTTGGAGGATTTGAGCTATAGGGAGAGGCCTGAATAGGCTGGGACTGTTTTCTCTGGAGCGTCGGAGGCTGAGGGGTGACCTTATAGAGGTTTAAAAATTCTGAGTGGCGTGGATAGGGTAAATAAGCAAAGTATTTTCCCTGGGGTCGGGGAGTTCAGAACTAGTGGGCATAGGTTTAGGGTGAGAGGGAAAAGATATAAAAGGGACCTAAGGGGCAACCTTTTCACCCAGAGCGTGGTGCGTGTATGGAATGAGCTGCCAGAGGAAGTGGTGGAGGCTGGTACAATTGCAACATTTAAGAAGCATTTGGATGGGTATATGAATAGGAAGGGTTTGTAGGGATATGGGCCGGGTATTGGCAGGTGTGACTAGATTGGGTTGGGATATCTAGTTGGCATGGACGGGTTGGACCGAAGGGTCAGTTTCCATGCTGTACATCTCTATGACTCTATGACACATCCCCTCTCCAGGGCCTGAAGAATTATCCATATTTCAATGTCTTTAAGGAATAGAGCACCGAGACCCTGTTCCAGGAGTCAGCTCAGTGACTCTCTCTAAGGTAACTTTACCCTTCCTTGGGTGGAGAGACCAAAACTGTGACTGAGTGTGGTCCCACCAAACCCCTATGGGATCGCAGGACCTGTGGCACCTCCTGAGCTGAATTAATTGACATTACTGGTCATAGCCTTCGTATTTAACTTCCCTTTTCTTTATTCACTCATGGAACATGAACGTCACTGGCTGGGCCCAGCACTTATTGCCCATTCCCGATTTGTCCCGTTGGGAAGGTGGTGGTGGTGAGCTGGCTTCTTGAAACTCTACAGTCCCTCCGAGCCACTCACCATCCTGACCGTAAGACCACGAGAAATAAGAAGTGGAGCAGACCATTCGGCCCCTCGAGACTGTTCTGCCATTCAATGGGATTATGGCTCATCCCACACTCTTCACATCCACTGGCCTGCTCTTTCCATCTCCACATTCCCTTCAGTGTCGCTGGCTCAGAATCGTGGCGTTCCCTCCGTAACAGCATTTCTCTACAGCGCATGGACTGCAGCGGGTCAAGACACCAGCTCACCACCACCTTCTCAAGGGGTGACTCGGGAACGGGCAATAAATCCTGGGCCCAGTCAGTGACACCCACATACCGTGGATGAAGTAAGAGCCAAATGGGGGAGCTCAACCCATTGTGAAAGTTTGGAACTCGCTCCCAGTTCAAATCAGAGCTGGCTCTCCACAGTCAGTTGCCTCACTTCAGAAATGGGAATATTTTAGTAACGGAACACACGGCCCCTTTTACAACCGGTTACCTGCGGAGAAAGGCATGAAGGCGTCTCTCTTCACAAAATTCCCATCAGTATCCAGGAAGTGAGCCGGGTTAAACTGGTGGGGCTTTTCCCATTGGGTTTTATCGTACAGCACCGAGGTCAGTAAAGGAATAATGTACGTTCCCTGAAAAACACGGAAAGCCATTCTGAATGTGTTACTGTGCCTGCGTTTAATGGAGAGTGAGTCATGCAGGATGTGGAAAACCCAGTTTTCTCCCTGATCCTGTTAGTTTCACTAGACACCTCAGGTTATAACGGGCTCCACCTTATTGTGAAATGTAACAGCTCATCCCCACGATTAAAGAAACTCAATTCCTAAAATCCAAATTGCTGCTCGGCCTGCAGTGGGACATATTTACCTGCAGTGGAGGCTGGGGAGATTAGTGCACAGGGCCCTGCTGCTTGCTGACAGAAGGAACACGTACACAGATTGTGCCGTTCAACTCAATAAAATAGGTGACTGCCTCTCTCCAGTTCACCCTTCAGGGCAATCATAGTCAACCTGCCCAGTTTTAAACTTAAACAGAGCTTGGAAGTTAAGCGCCAGTCATCATTAACTGGTGCATTTGCTTTAGTCTCTGCTACTCAGGGTTTACTGGCCAACCAATCAGCACTCTCCTCTCATTCATTAACAACAATGTTACCCTTTACATTGGCATCGTCCTGATGAGTGCAAAGTGTTTGTAACAGGATTGAGAATCAGACAGCACAGTTTTAATGCATTTTAAAAAACACAAGTGTGAGGTGAGATTTAAAATCAAACCTCTTCCCACAGTTAGTGACTGGGTTTGGAATGAAGTACGGTCAAGGCAGGGTCACATGAGGCATTCAGGAGAGCACTTGATGATTATTTCAATAGGACCAATGGCTTATGGGGGAAAGGCAGGCGTTTGGTTCTGTCAAAACACTAAAGAGAGCTAGTACAGATGAGATGGGAGAAATGGCCTCATTTTTCACCGTTGAGGTTGTTAGGAACAAGTTTAACAAAATTTAGACGAGACTACCAAACCTGGAAACAAGGCAATTTATTCTACGATCTTGCAAGAAAGGGCATCAAATGCAGAAACAAATGAGCAATGAACTTTCAAACTAGTTCACAGTTATACTTTTGAGCTGCGTGAGGTCACCTCTCCCGACTCTTCCATTACCCAATCTTTCTTATTGTATTCTACCACTACCCAGCTGCACTCTGCCCTTATTGCCCCCTTTTCTCCAAGTTGGCAACCTTTCCCTCTGTAAGTGCTGACATAAGGCGAAACTTGAATCCTGATGTCCTTTTACTTTGCCTGGAACATCTTCCATTGTTCACAGGTACATTCCATTCTTGAACATACCTTTTAACAATCTACCTTTTCATGCTTGGTTTATGCGTTTCAGCTGTCTCAGCTATTTTGCTGAGACTATTATTAAAAAGAATTATTTGCTTTAATATTTCTGCACTGAAGTTAGTATTTAATTATCCACAATTATTCATTAAAGATAAAGATACATTTCCCGAATGCTTGCCTAACTGTACCCCTTTTCTGCACATACACACTCTTGCTTTTCGATATCTGTAAAAACAGCACACTTCCCCATTTCTTACAAGGTTGTGTGATGGGAACCTTCAATGAGACTTTAATAGCAATCCTCAACATTGAAATTCCCCCTTTTAATTTGTTTCCCTTCTAACTCAGTTCCTGTATTTATTCAGAAAGTACCACAATATTATTACCATGGCAACAATGTTCCAAGTAAAACCCTTCTACAGGACCGGGGGTAGGGGTGAGGGGAGCTGCAGATAAAGCGGTGGGGGGTGGGGGAGGGTTTTGGGTGGGCAGGGTGGCAGGGAGCAGTGGAAGGGAGGGGGAGGGGCTGTGAAGGGAGTCGGGGGATGGGAAGGGAGGTTGTTTGAAATTGGAGAGCTCAATGTTGAGGTGAAGGATGATGGACATGTCGGAGAGGGTATGGGAAGGGGAATTGAAATAGGTGGTGGTTGGGAGGTCAGGTTGGCCAACTCCAACTAGACCCAACCCCAAGAACATCTCCCCCTCCTCACCCCTCTCTGCCCTCCGGGAAAAATACCTTCCCTTCGGCAGTTCTTGGTTTGTGCCACTCTCCCCACCAACATCTCACCGCCACCCCACATCCAACCCACGGTACCTCCCCTGTAACTGGAAAAGATGCAAAACTTGTCAGTACACCACCTCCCTCACCTCCCTCCAGGGCCCCAAACAGTCCTTCCAGGTCAGACAGAGGTTCACCTGCCTCTCCTCCAACCCAGTTTACTGCATCAGGTGCTCCCGATGTGGTCTTCTCTACATTGGGGAGATCAAACGTAAACTTAAGGAAAGGTTCACCGAGAATCTCAGCCGGGCCAGCAGGGGCTGACCTGACCTCCCAGTCACCGCCTGTTTCAATTCCCCTTCCCACTCCCTCTCCAATATGATCATCCTCAGCCTCCTCCATTGCCAGACCACAAGTTGGAGGAACAGCACCTCATCTTCCACCTGGGCAGCCTACAGCCGGGAAGACTCAACATTGAGTTCTCCAATTTCATTTAACCTACCTCCCCATCCAGCTCACTTCCCAGCCCCTCCCCCTCCCTTCCATTCCTCTGATCGACCCTTCCTTCCGCCTGGAGAAAGTGAGGTCTGCAGATGCTGGAGATCAAAGTTGAAACTTTATTGCTGGAACAGCACAGCAGGTCAGGCAGCATCCAGGGAACACGAGATTCGACGTTTCGGGCACAGGCCCTTCCTTCCACCTACCAACTGAATACATTCCTCCCATCGACCAACCAGATCGTGCCCTCTCCCTGTGTTCACCTATTCCTACCTCACCACTCTGACCCCCATCTCCCACCCCACCCCCTCACCCCCACCCCCAGTCCCAAATCAGGGTTACACCCGAAATGCCCACTTCCCCACCTCCTGGTGCTGCCTGGCTTGCTGTGTCCTTCCAGCCTCCTGTTTGTTTACTTTGGTTTCCAGCATCTGCAGTTTCTTTTGTCTCTAACAATGCTCCAAGTGGCACAAATTGTGAAAAGTAAGCCTTGTATCTCTGATACCTTTGGAAGGAAATACCCTCTGAAATGCGTGTCCTCGGTTGTCGAATGAGGAAGGTTCATGGGGCCAATGTTGGCAAATCTCTGGATTTCGTGAATCACAGCCTCAGTGTAGGGCATGTGTCTCTGGTCTTCTGTTCTCGGGAATCGACCAGCTCCTATCACCCGGTCAATTTCATCTTGAACCTTCCCTGAAATAGGCAAAAAGGTAAAGATCTTTGGATGGAGGGAAACAGTTTACAGCAGGATGAACTGAAGTGGAGAACTTTATGTTGTTGAGTGACATGGAATGGGCTCTATCAGTTCCGTTGCCAGTACATTCCCCTCTCAATACTTTGCTTCATCAACTCTGACAGGCATAAACATCAAACTGCCCCAAACACACAGCTGATGTGATACCACCCACTGTGTGCTAACCTCCAAGGTCAATTTTTATTGTCCACTACTGAGGACAATTTGACAATGTACAATAATTCACTGCCACTATTCATATTTATTACCCTTGAAAAGGATCCGATTGAAAGTGCTTATTTGTCGAGCCAAAGTTTCCACAAAATAAGCGTTGGGCAGGAAACTCGGCAGGGTCAGGATGATCTCAGGAGGGACATTTTAGGGCCACCCCCAGAGTATCCCCCTAAAGAGGTCAAACATTTCAGGTACATGACCGTTCCTGACCTGTGAATGGAGATGGTGTTGTCCAAAGGCCCTGAATTATCAGCTCTCTTGTTTACACCAGTGCAGTGGGCACTCTAATACCAATGGCATTAAGTTCCAAGGTATAACAAATCCATCCAAGTCGCCCCGTCCCCTCTGCAGAGACCTGTTTATTGGGATAATTGTTCACCTCAGCCTACACAAATCCTTCTTGCCTTCAGTCCAATTCGGAATCAGACAGCGAGGTAATTATTTATTCAAGTGAACCAGACTGACAGAGAGTCTACCCTGGGAAAAGGACTCCAACTATCCATTCTATCCATGCCTCTCATAATTTGTAAACATCGATCAGGTCACCCCTCATCCTTCGAAATTCACGTGAAATCAAACTGAGTTTTTCCACTGTCTCCTCATGGCTAATATCCTCTACACCAGGCAATGTCCTCATAAACCGTTTCTGAACCCTCTCCAAAACCTCCCCATCCTTCTGGTAGTGTGGTGACCAGAACTGTACACAATATTCTAAGTATGGCCTCACGAAAGTACCACACCACTGCCACACGAGTTGCCCATTTTTCCTCCTCCATCCCTGCCCAATGAAGGCAAGCATGCCCAGATGTCTTCTTGACCTCCGTATCAACTTGTGTTGTCACTTTCAGGGAACTGTGGACCTGCACACCAAATGTTTCTGTACATTGGTGCTACAAAGGGCTCTGCCAATTAATGGTTCAATCCAGTCATGTCCGAGTTCCCCATCCAACCATTTATGTACATTACAAGCAACAATATACAATTATACAAGCAACAATATTAGATTAGAATCAGATGCCAACTGAGACACAACCACCAAACCAACAAACACAGAGTGAAGGATTCCTTACTCTGGATTTCTGGGTAGTTTACCATCAGAAGAAGTCCCCAGCAGATGGTAGTGGAGGTGGTTTCTGTGCCAGCAGCAAACAGGTCACTGATTGTAACCACGATATCCTTTTTCTTACTTTGTAAATCTTCACCTCCCAGCTCCTTCAAGACAAAATGAAACAAAGGAGAGTGTGTCGCCTCCTTCAGGAAAATATCCAGCTCCGTCAATGTCTGGACAGGGGTCTGTGTTCCCGAGGATAGTGATCCTTCCAGCCTCTGGTCATGATCGTCACGATGACAATGACAGACTTGGCAGATGGAATACAATGCAGGGAAATGGGAGGTTCCGCTCTTTAACAGCAAGAATGGAGGAGCTGAATTTTATTGAAATGGAGAAAGAGTGCAGAAAGTGACAGAACAGAGGGATTAGGGAGTCCTTGTTTGTGAATCACCAGAAGCTAGCATCCAAGTTCAGCACAAAGTAGGGAAGGCAAATGGAATGTTTGCCTTTATTCCAAAGGGAATGGAATATCAGAGGAGGGAGGATTTGCTCAAACTATACAAGGCACTAGTCATGATCTTATAGAGTCATAGAGTCATAGAGATGTACAGCATGGAAACAGACCCTTCAGTCCAACCTGTCCATGCCAACCAGATATCCCAACACAATCTAGTCCCACCTGCCAGCACCCGGTACATATCCCTCCAAACCCTTCCTATTCATATACCCATTCAAATGCCTCTTAAATATTGCAACTGTACCAGCCTCCACCACTTCCTCTGGCAGCTCATTCCATAAACGTACCACCCTCTGTGTGATAAAGTTGCTCCTTAGGACTCTTTTATATCTTTCCCCTCTCACCCTAAACCTATGCCCTCTAGTTCTGAACTCCCGGACCCCAGGGAAAATACTTTGTCTATTTATCCTATCCATGCCCCTCATAATTTTGTAAACCTCTATAAGGTCACTCCTCCGACCCTAGCGACATCCTTGTAAATCTTTTCTGAACTCTTTCAAGTTTCACAACATCTTCCCGATAGGAAGGAGACCATAACTGCATGCAATATTCCAACAGTGGCCTAACCAATGTCCTGTACAGCCGCAACATGACCTCCCACCTCCTGTACTCAATACTCTGAACAATAAAAGAAAGCATACTTTGGCACGGTGGCACAGTGGTTAGCACTGCTGCCTCACAGCGCCAGAGACCCGGGTTCAATTCCCGCCTGAGGCGACTGACTGTGTGGAGTTTGCACATTCTCCCCGTGTCTGCGTGGGTTTCCTCCGGGTGCTCTGGTTTCCTCCTACAGTCCAAAGATGTGCAGGTTAGGTGAATTGGCCATGCTAAATTGCCCGTAGTGTAAGGTAAGGGGTAAATGTAGGGGTATGGGTGGGTTGCGCTTCGGCGGGTCGGTGTGGACTCGTTGGGCCGAAGGGCCTGTTTTCACACTGTAATGTAATGTAATGTAATGTAATCTAATCTAATCTAATACTAATTGCCTTCTTCATCATCCTATCTACCTGTGACTCCACTTTCAAGGAGCTATGAACCTGCTCTCCAAGGTCTCTTGGTTCAGCAACACTCCCTAGCACCTTACCATTAAGTGTATCAGTCCTGCTAAGATTTGCTTTCCCAAAATGCAGCACCTCGCATTTATCTGAATTAAACTCCATCTGCCACTTCTCAGCCCATTGGCCCATCTGGTCCAGATCCCGTTGTCATCTGAGGTAACCCTCTTCACTGTTCACTACCCCTCCAATTTTTGTGTCATCCGCAAACGTATTAACTGTACGTCTTATGCTCATATCCAAATCATTTATGTAAATGACAAAAAGTAGAGGACCCAGCACCGATCCTTGTGGCACTCCACTGGTCACAGGCCTCTAGTCTGAAAAATAACCCTCCACCACCACCACCCTCTGTCTTCTACCCTTGAGCCAGCTCTATATCCAAATGGCTAGTTCTCCCTCAATTCCATGAGAACTAACCTTGCTAATCAGTCTCCCATGGGGAATCTTGTCGAACGCCTTACTGAAGTCCATATAGATCACATCTACTGCTCTGCCCTCATCAATCATCTTTGTTACTTCTTCAAAAAACTCAATCAAGTGTGTGAGCCATGACTTCCCATGCACAAAGCCATGTTGACTATCCCTAATCAGTCCTTGCCTTTCCAAATATATACAAATCCTGTCCCTCAGGATTCTCTCCAACAACTTGCCCACCACCAATGTCAGGCTCACTGGTCTGTGGTTCCCTGGTTTCTCTTTACCACACTTCTTAAAAGAGTGGCATCACAGTAGCCAACCTCCAGTCTTCCGACACCTCACCTGTGATTATCGATGATACAAATATCTCAGCAGGAGGCCCAGCAATCACTTCCCTAACTTCCCACAGAGTTCTAGGGTGCACCTGATCAGGTCCTGAGGATTTATCCACGTTTATGCATTTCAAGACATCCAACAATTCCTCCTCTGTAACATGGACATTTTGCAAGGTGTCACTATCTGTTTCCCTACATTCTATATCTTCCATATCCTTTTCCGCAGTAAATACTGATGCAAAATACTTGTTTGGTATCTCCCCCATTTTCTGCACTCCACACTAAGGCCACCTTGTTGATCTTTGGGGGACCCTATTCTCTCCCTAGTTACACTTTTGTCCTTAATGTATTTGTAAAATCCTTTGGATTCTCCTTAATTCTATTTGCCAAAGCTATCTCATATCCCCTTTTTGCCCTCCTGATTTCCCTCTTATGTAAACACTTACTGCATTTAGACTCATCTAAGGATTCACTTGATCTATCCTGTCTATAACTTACATATACTTCCTTCTTTTTCTTAACCAAACCTTCAATTTCTTTCATCATCCAGCATTCCCTATACCTACCAGCCTTTCCTTTCACCCTGACAGGAATATACTTTCTCTGGATTCTCGTTATCTAATTTCTGAAGGCTTCCCATTTTCCAGCTGTCCCTTGACCTGCGAATATCTGCCCCCAATCAGCTTTTGAAAGTTCTTGCCTAATACCGTCAAAATTGGCCTTCCTCCAATTTAGAACTTCAGCTTTTAGATCTGGTCTATCCTTTCCCATCACTATTTTAAATCTATTGGAATTATGGTCTCTGGCTTATTTCCCAAGAGTAGGTCAAGTTTTGCACCTTCTCTAGTAGGTACATCCACATACTGAATCAGAAAATTGTCTTGTACACACACTTAACAAATTCCTCTCCATCTAAACCTTTAACACTATGGCAGTCCCTATTTATGCTTGGAAAGTTAAAATCCCCTACCAAACTCAGCCTGTTATTCTTCCAGATAGCTGAGATCTCCTTACAAGTTTGTTTCTCAATTCCCTTCTGATTATTAGGAGGTCTATAATACAATCCCAATAAGGTTATCATCCCTTTCTTATTTCTCAGTTCCACCCAAATAACTTCCCTGAATGTATTTCCAGGAATATCCTCCCTCAGCACAGCTGTAACACTATCCCTTATCAAAAACGCCACTTCCCCTCCTCTCTTGCCTCCCTTTCTATCCTTCCTGTATCATATGTATCCTGGAACATTAAGCTGTCAGTCCTGCCCATCCCTGAGCCATGTTTCTGTCATAGCTATGATATTCCAGTCCCATGTTCCTAAACATGCCCTGAGTTCATCTGCCTTCCCTGTTCGGCCCCTTGCATTGAAACAAATCCAGTTTAATTTATCAGTCCTACCTTGTTCTCTGCTTTGTCCCTGCCTGCCCTGACTGTTTGACTCCCTTCTGTTCTCAACTGTTAGACTCTTGATTCCAGGGTTTTGTTAATTGAATTCAAATTCCACCATCTGCCTTGGCATGGTTTCAACCTTGGTCCCCAGAAAGTTACCTGGATCTCTGGGTTAATATTCTGATGATAATACCACAGGGACGTCACCTCCCCTTTTCTAAGGACTGGCAATATATTGGCATTGGAGGTATTCCAGGGAAGGGTTTTGGATTGATGCTAGGTACGCAGGTATGAGGAGAGGTTGGGTAGATTAGGCCTGGACTCAGAGGCTGACAGAAGAATGAGTGACCAAGCTTGGTGAGGTCGCAAAGATATTTCAGGGACTTGACAGTGTTGATACAGAAAGGTTGTTACTCTTGGTGAGACATTCTAGGATCAGAGGGCATGAGTTCAGAATAAGGGGTCACACATTTAAGACAGGGATAAGGAGGAAGGAGGGTAGTCAATCTGTGGAATACATTACCACAGAGGGCTGTCGAGTCTGGGTTATCAAGTATATTCATGGCTGAGAGAGAGAGAGAGAGAGAGAGAGAGAGACAGGATTTGTGATGAGTCAAGGAATGAAGTGTTCTGGGGAAAAGGCTGGAAAGCAGAGTTGAGGATCCTCAGATCAGACGTGATCTCGCTGAATGGTGGAGCAGATTTGATGGGCTGAATGGCCTCATCCTGCTCCTGTGTCTTATGGTCTTCTAATTTCAGGCCACATCTCATAAATGTGAGCACACCGAAGTGTCAGTGCAGTTCCGAGGGAGTGCTGCACTGTCAGAGGGGTTGCCTTGTATTGTTAAATATTGAAATGAGGCCCAATTTGCCTTCGCAGGCAGAGATGAGGAAACACATGGCACGGGGTTGAGGAAGTGCAGTCAAGGGCTTTCTGGTGCCCTGGCCAATATTTAGACTCCGACAGAGGAAGGGAGCCTGGTCACTGTCGCAATTGTGTCCCGTGGGGGTACGTCCCAGGAGAGGGCACACAGAGACTTTGACCACTTGGGGCCTACGTCCCTGGTGAGGCCCAGGCTCATTAGCCCAGATTCTCTGGGTAGTCAGTGTCCTAGCAGCTGATTTGCCAGCACCCAGTCAGCACCTTTACCCAGCAGTGATGGCTGCTCTTGTGAAGAATTGAGTTGTTCGGCTGAGTAGGAGGTATCAGATTCCTTTCTTTCTTACCTTGTGTGGTGACTGTTGCTGGACACCGGGACAACTCCCACTCGATTAATAGACACTCCCTCCCATCCTCCACCCTCCTGCCAGGTTCCAAAACCACATCCCAAGGGTGGGGCTGGGAAGTGGAGGGAGGAGAAATACCACTCACTCATGGTCGGGCATTGGGGGAGGCAACAGACTGCACCAATCTGAAGGTGGAGGGACAGGTTGAGAAGGCCTTTAAAGCAACTTTACAGCTTTTGTTGGTCACAGTACATAAATCAGGAAGTTAACCCACACCTTTCTGTTTTATATACAAATATATATAAAACAAATTGGTGAGGCTTCAGCTGGAGTATTGCATGCACTTCTGGTGTCACACTTTTGGGAAAATGTCAATGCTGGGGCGTGGGTGCAGGACAGATTTACTGAAGGGGAGAAGATCAAGGTGAGATTCAAGAGAGTTGTTGGAAATCATAGAACATAGAACATAGAACATAGAAGAATACAGCGCAGTACAGGCCCTTCGGCCCTCGATGTTGCGCCGATCCAAGCCCACCTAACCTACACTAGCCCACTATCCTCCATATGCCTATCCAATGCCCGCTTAAATGCCCATAATGAGGGAGAGTCCACCACTGCTACTGGCAGGGCATTCCATGAACTCACGACTCGCTGAGTAAAGAACCTACCCCTAACATCTGTCCTATACCTACCCCCCCTTAATTTAAAGCTATGCCCCCTTGTAATAGCTGACTCCATACGAGGAAAAAGATTCTCACTGTCGACCCTATCTAAACCCCTAATCATCTTATACACCTCTATCAAGTCACCCCTAAACCTTCTTTTCTCTAATGAAAACAACCCCAAGTGCCTCAGCCTTTCCTCATACGATCTTCCTACCATACCAGGCAACATCCTGGTAAACCTCCTCTGCACCCGTTCCAGTGCCTCCACATCCTTCCTATAGTATGGCGACCAAAACTGCACACAATACTCCAGATGTGGGCGTGCCAGAGTCTTATACAACTGCAACATGACCTCAGTACTCCGGAACTCAATTCCTCTACCAATAAAAGCCAGTACGCCATATGCCTTCCTCACCGCACTATTTACCTGGGTGGCAACTTTCAAAGATTTGTGTACATGGACACCAAGATCCCTCTGCTCATCCACACTACCAAGTATCCGACCGTTAGCCCAGTACCCCATCTTTTTATTACTCTTACCAAAGTGAATCACCTCACACTTAGCTACATTGAACTCCATTTGCCACCTTTCTGCCCAGTTCTGCAGCTTATCTATATCCCGCTGTAACCTGCCACATCCTCCCTCACTGTCTACAACTCCTCCGACTTTCGTATCATCCGCAAACTTGCTCACCCAACTTTCTAACCCCTCCTCCAGGTCATTTATAAAAATGACAAACAGCAATGGTCCCAAAACAGATCCTTGCGGAACACCGCTAGTGACGGCACTCCAAGATGAACCTTTGCCATCAACTACTACCCTCTGTCTTCTTTCAGCCAGCCAACTCCTAATCCAAACCTCCAACTCACCCTCAATGCCATACCTCCGTATTTTATGCAGTAGTCTACCATGGGGAACCTTATCAAACGCCTTACTAAAATCCATATACACCATATCTACTGCTTTCCCCTCGTCCACCTCCTTAGTCACCTTCTCAAAGAATTCAATAAGGTTTGTGAGGCACGACCTGCCCTTCACAAAACCATGCTGACTATCCTTGATCACATTATTCCTATCCAGATGTTCATAAATCCTATCCCTTACAATTCTCTCTAAGATTTTGCCCACAACAGAAGTGAGACTCACCGGCCTATAGTTACTAGGGTTATCCCTACTCCCCTTCTTGAACAAGGGAACCACATTTGCTAGCCTCCAATCTTCTGGCACAACTCCTGTAGACAACGAGGACATAAAAATCAAGGCCAATGGCTCTGCAATCTCCTCCCTTGCTTCCCAGAGAATCCTAGGATAAATGCCATCAGGCCCAGGGGACTTATCTATTTTCACCCTTTCCAGAATTTCCAACACCTCTTCTCTACATACCTCAAAGCCATCCATTCTACTTAATTGTGACTCAGTACTCACATTGACAACAATGTCCTGTTCCTGAGTAAATACTGACGAAAAGTATTCATTCAGCGTCTCCCCAATCTCTTCAGCCTCCACACGCAACTTCCCACTACTATCCTTGACTGGACCTATTCCTACCCTAGTCATTCTTTTATTCCTGACATACCTACAGAAAGCCTTAGGGTTTTCCCTAATCCTATCAACTAAGGACCTTTCATGTCCCCTCCTTGCTGCTCTTAGCTCTCTCTTCAGGTCCTTCCTGGCTACCTTATAACTCTCAATCGCCCCAATTGAACCTTCATGCCTCATCTTTACATAGGCCGCCCTCTTCCATTTAACAAGGGATTCCAATTCCTTATTAAACCACGGCTCCCTCACACGACCCTTTCCTCCCTGCCTGACGGGCACATACTTATCAAGGACACTCAATAGTTGCTCCTTGAACAAGCTCCACATATCAATTACACCCTTGCCTTGAAGCTTACTTTTCCAGGCCACACATCCTAAGTCATGCCTCACAGCATCATAATTTCCCTGCCCCCATCTATAACTCTTGCCCTGTAGTGCACACTTATCCCTCTCCATCACTAGAGTAAAGGTCACCGAATTGTGGTCACTGTCCCCAAAGTGCTCACCTACCTCTAATTCTAACACCTGGCCTGGTTCATTACCCAGAACCAAATCCAGTATGGCCTCACCTCTTGTTGGCCTATCTACATATTGTGTCAGGAAACCCTCCTGCACACATTGGACAAACACTGACCCATCTAACGAACTTGAGCTATAGCTTTCCCAATTAATATCAGGAAAGTTAAAGTCCCCCATAACAACTACCCTATTACTTTCACTCTTCTCTTGAATCATCCTCGCAATCCTTTCTTCTACGTTTCTAGGACTATTAGGAGGCCTGTAAAAAACTCCTAACAGGGTGACCTCACCTTTCCTATTCCTAACCTCAGCCCAAACTACCTCAGATGGCGAGTCTTCATCCATCGTCCTTTCCACAGCTGTAATACTATCTTTGACAAGCAATGCCACACCTCCCCCTCTTTTACCCCCACCTCTGACCCTACTAAAACATTTAAACCCTGGAACCTGCAACAGCCAATCCTGTCCCTGTTCTAGCCATGTCTCCGTAATAGCCACAACATCGAAGTCCCAGGTACCAACCCACGCTGCAAGTTCACCTACCTTATTTCGTATACTTCTTGCATTGAAGTATACACACTTCAAACCACTTTCCTGTTTACAGGCACCCTCCTTTGAAATTGATGCCATGTTCCTAACCTCCCTACATTCCAGGTCCTGCACCCTAAAGCTACAGTCTGGGTTCCCATGCCCCTGCAGAGTTAGTTTAAACCCCCCCCAAGAGCACTAGCAAACCTCCCACCAAGGATACTGGTGCCCCTCAGGTTCAGGTGTAGACCATCCTGTTTATAGAGGTCCCACCTTCCCCAGAAAGAACCCCAGTTATCCAAATACCGGAATCCCTCCCTCCTGCACCATCCCTGTAGCCACGCATTTAACTGTTCCCTCTCCCTATTCCTCGACTCTCTATCACGTGGCACGGGTAACAAACCAGAGACAACAACCCTGTTCGTTCTAACTCTGAGCTTCCAACCTAGCTCCCTGAAAGCCTGCCTAACATCCTCAGCCCTCCTCCTACCTATGTCATTGGTGCCAATGTGGACCACGACTTCGGGCTGCTCCCCCTCCCCCTTAAGGACCCGGAAAACACGATCAGAGACATCACGTACCCTTGCACCTGGGAGGCAACATACCAAACGTGAGTCTCTCTCGTTCCCACAAAACCGCCTATCTGTGCCCCGAACTATCGAGTCCCCAATTAGTATTGCTCTGCTCTTCTCCACCCTTCCCTTCTGAGTAACGGGGACAGGCTCCGTGCCAGAGGCCTGAGCCCCGTTACTTGCCCCTGGTAAGTCGTACCCCCCACAAGTATCCAAAACGGTATACTTGTTCTTGAGGAGAACGGCCGCAGGGGGTCCCTGCACTGGCTGCTTCCTCCCAGTCCCCCTCACTGTCACCCATCTATCTGCCATCTTTGGAGTTACTACTTCCCTAAAGCTCCGATCTATGACCCCCTCTGCCTCCCGAATGATCCTAAGTTCATCCAACTCCAGCTCCAGTTCCCTAACACGAATGGGTTTGACTGGATAAGTAAGGAGAGACTGATTGCAGGAGCAGGGTGGGTCAGGGACAAGTGCAGTCAGACAGGCAACAAGGAACACTCTAGTGCAATGTGATGCTGAGTGACTAGAATTCCTGACACAGACACAAAGCTACGTTCACACGAGAGTCGGGGATATACTTGAAGGGAAATAAGGGACAGGGCAGTGGGGAAAGAATAGGGGAGGTGGGATAGCTCTACCAGGGAGCAGCCATCGATATGATGGGCCGAGCGACCTTCCCCTCTGCTGTATCACCCTACAATTCTCTGAAGGAAAGTTACCTCTCCTGTCTGAGTTCACCATCAGGCTTCAATCCACTCTGGCAGCACAGCAGAGATTAAGGGGCAGGACTTAATGAATGTGGGGTTTAAATTCATTAAAGAGATTGATTTCCCAGTCAAAATGAGAAGAGTGTAGCTCCAAAGCACTGAACAACAGATCCAGGTGTAATTTCAAGAGCAGTGTTTGGGGAAAATAATGTGTAAAATAAGGAAAGACCTCTCCTCAGTTATATTACTCATGAAACTTTCCCTGATGACTTTTGCAAGATTGAAGCTCACACACCATCAATGCTATATTCTGGACACATTGAGCATCCACATGATGTCATGAGCACTACGATGTGATAAATAATCAGATACAGTGAGCGCTTGAAGCTACACATTCGTAGTTCCATCCAGAGACTAGGGGCAGCACTGAGCGACATATTAACAGATGTTTAACACAGAATCTTCCTCCATCACAACCCACAAAGTCCTGGTGTGGAGTCTGAAATCTGGGGAGAATCCCCTTACTGCTGAAGAGGTGTGTCTCTGTACCTGCTGATGCCTCAGAATTAAGGCCTCGCTGAGTGTCTGGATGCTGTTCTCACTCAACGTCTCTTTGGCAGCTTTGAAGAAACCTTCAAAGATTTCATGCATCTTCACTTGATTTTGAATAATCTTCCTGTGGCTCGGAATCAGAAATCCCAGAGATGGGTAAGCGTTGTACAGCTGGATTGGAACAAGAACATAAGGATCAGGCCTTTGGAGGATCCAGTGATCACTCCTCCACGGTCAGTGCAGCAACTACTTGCCTTCAGTGATGCTCCATGGGAGATAGGAGATTGTCATGGCAACACCACACTTCCTCTCCTCTCCTCAGTGCCCCCACCCCAACTCACAAACCCTCCAAATTTATAGTTTTAAAACTTGCTAACATTGTGTCTCAGAATGGGTGACCTATCAGCTATCACCTGTTATACATGGATTCCAAAAATCAGATACAGGTCAGGCAAAGTAAGGACAGCAGATTTCCTCCAAATTAGTGGACCAGCTGGGCTTTTCTTGCCAATTATATTCATCATTATACTCTTAAATCCAGATTTGTATTGTGAAATCGAATTGAAATTCCGCCATCCACCACAGCAGGATTTGAACCCGACTCCCCCAGGTTGATGTCACTTGCATCATTTTCCTTCATGTGGGAAGCTGAGGGAATCACATCTCTTGAAAGCATTACCGCCCCCTGCCCCCCCCCACCCCCTCTCCGTATCAAGAGTCTGGGAGAATGATTCCAGTTTGGGGAATCTTTCTGTGATTCTATAAAATGCCTCATTTCATTCTCAATGAGTTGAGAAAACTCAAAACGGTGACAACACATTCAGTGCCAGGCCAGGTTAATTTTGTCAGTGCTGAAGGAGGGCCATTGGACCTGAAACTTTCTCTCCATAGAGGCTACCAGACCTCCTGGGTCTTTCCAGCAACTTCCCAACCATTTTCTGATTGCCAGCACCCCCATTGTTCTTTGCTTTATTTTAAAATAGTTTTCCACGTTTATTTTCTGACCAAAAGTTTTCCAATTTAGCCCACGTAAGCCTGTCGCACATATCAGCATTTATGACTGAGACACAATGTTAGCAAGAGTCTTCAACCTGTAACAAGTCAGGTGCGGAAATAGTCACACACACCAAATTGCAAATGACCTCAACACTCAGCCTGAGTACAATACCACAAAACGACAATTACATGTATTGGGGCTGTTCCCAACAGTCTCGTGTTCTCATTAACCATGTTTGTTAGATGGAGAAATACTTCATTGTTATAATCAAAACGGTCTCCAAATATGATGGAACAGATGATATTGCTCACAGCCAAATACATAATCTGTGCAGTTTCAAAAGGCTGACCTGTGAATAAACACAGAATTCCATTACAAAAAGGCCTCTAAACAGTAATAATACTTCAGTCATTGTCCTCTTTTACAAAGCACAAGTTACTCGTATAAAACAAAGAACCGCGGAGGCTGTAAATCTGAAACAACAACAGAAATTGCTGGAGAAACTCAGCACATCTGGCAGTATCCCTGGAGAGAAAGCAGAGTTAGTGTTTTAACAAACAACAGTACATTACTGGAACAGGCCCTTCAGCCCATCGAGCCTGAACCGATGCATGAAAACTTTCTGAACTAAAACCCTTCTGTCTCCACACGCTCCATATCCCTCTATTCCCTGCCTCTTCAGGAATCTAACCAGTTCCCTATTCAATGTTCCTGTTCTGAAGAAGGGGACTCAAAAGGTTAACGCTGTTTTCTCTCCCACAGATACAGCCCGACCTGCTGGGTTTTGTCAGAATTGGGAAGACTTAAGATTAATCAGGAAGCAGGAAGTCAAAATTGCAGCTTTTAGATGAGACATAGTCATAGAGGTGTACAGCATGGAAATAGACTATTCGATACAATTCATCTATGGCAACCAGATATTCTAAATTAATCTAGTGCCTTTTGCCAGCACTTGGCCCGTATCCCTTTAAACCCTTCCTATTCATACACATATCCAGATGAATTTTAAATGTTGTAACCATATCAGTCTCCACCACTTCCTCTGGCAGCACATTCCACACATGTACCACCCTTTACATGAAAATGTTGCCCCTTTAGGCATCCATTATACCTTTCCCCTCTCACCCTAAATCTATGCTCTCTAGTTCTGGGCTCCCTCACCCCAGCGAAAAGACCTTGTCTATTTACCTGCTGGGTCCCACAGCTGTGCAGGGTCACTGCTGGGTCACACAGCTGTACAGGGTCATGCTGGGTCACACAGCTGTGCAGGGTCACTGCTGGGTCACACAGCTGTCAGGGTCACTGCTGGGTCCCACAGCTGTGCAGGGTCACTGCTGAGTCCCACAGCTGTGCAGGGTCACTGCTGGGTCACACAGCTGTACAGGGTCACTGCTGGGTCACACAGCTGTACAGGGTCACTGCTGGGTCACACAGCTGTCAGGGTCACTGCTGGGTCCCACAGCTGTCAGGGTCACTGCCGGATCCCACAGCTGTGCAGGGTCACTGCTGGGTCCCACAGCTGTGCAGGGTCACTGCTGGGTCCCGCAGTTGTGCAGGGTCACTGCTGGGTCACACAGCTGTACAGGGTCACTGCTGGGTCCCACAGCTGTGCAGGGTCACTGCTGGGTCACACAGCTGTACAGGGTCATGCTGGGTCACACAGCTGTACTGGGTCACTGCTGGGTCCCACAGCTGTACAGGGTCACTGCTGGGTCACACAGCTGTCCAGGGTCATGCTGGATTCCACAGCTGTACTGGGTCACTGCTGGGTCCCACAGCTGTACAGGGTGATTGCTGTGTAACTCAGTTGTGGGCATTCACTGCTGTCTCACACAGCTGTACAGGGTCACTGCTGGGTCACACAGCTGTACAGGGTCACTGCTGGGCCCCACAGCTGTGCAGGGTCACTGCTGGGTCACACAGCTATACAGGGTCACTGCTGGGTCACACAGCTGTACAGGGTCATGCTGGGTCACACAGCTGTACAGGGTCATGCTGGGTCACACATCTGTACTGGGTCACTGCTGGGAGACTCATCTGTACAGGGTCATTCCTGGGTTGCTCAGCTGTTTAGGTTTGATGTCTCCATTTCTAACCTCCCATGTGGTATCTGCTTTGTCTCGCTTCATCAGTTTTTTCAACCATTGTTGTTTTGATTTCTTCCCAGAATAAACAAAGCAACAGCTTATAAAATAGTAATTACTGCTCCAAAGATTCGAGGAAATCATCTCCAACACTGAAATATCTCCAATATGGAGCAGCTGTTACAGCCACAATTTTTTCCCGTCCTCCACCTCAGGTTACACAGAATCCTTCAGCTTAAAATGACTTGGCAGCGGTGGGACTCAAACCAACATCTCTGAAGAGACTGGAGTGTGGGAGGAAGAAATGTATCATTGTTTAACATCACTGAATCAAACTCCTGGAATTCCCTCCATTAGGACATTGTGGGTCAACCTACAGCATGTGAACTGGAATTGTTCAAGTAGACAGCTCACCATCTCCTTCTCAAGAGGCAACTAGACACGGGCAAAATGTTGCTGGCAGTCAGCGATGCCAATGCCATGCGTAAAGTTTTGAACATATAGCATGGTCTCAATTCTCACACTGGCTGTGATTGCTATAAAGGTCCCACCTTTTCAATCTCATCCCTTACCTGAGGCATGTTTCAGGTTAAACTCAGTACCAGTCATGTCTACTCAGTGAGAGAGAGAGGGACGACGGTGATTTCACCTGTCAATTATGTCAGACCAAGTCGAGGAGGAACAAACAGATCTTAGGGGTGAAATGGACCAATGGCTTGAACAAACAAATGCCTAAATTGACCCGAGAGTTGGGAAGAGCATGAGAAAGGCTGTTAATGCACCATCGCACCTAACTTTTAGCAACCACCATCCGCACTGAAGGAATGGAAGTAATTTAGTAAGCTTTGTGCAGGAGCAGACAACCAGACACAGACCATGTTGTGTCCGTGCTTACACACCAGAGTCTGGACTCAAATTACCTTCAAACTCCCTTACCACTGCACCAGTGTCACACCGTGTTGTGTCCTGTGGGAATCGGTGTGCACGGACCAGCCCACATTTTATAATAAGAAATCCCACAAGGAGGCTTTGTATTGTCTCCAAGTTGTATTGGGACCTGGAACCTGAGGGCCCCCAATGGGCCACCCCAACAGTGACTGACCTGGGAGTCTCACCACCGCCATAGCTCAGCAAGTCTAGGTACCTCGACACCCACATCTCTGCCGTATACACGAGAGTCTTTGGCACCAACACGTGGAGACGATGGTCAAAGGACCAAAGTGGCAGAGTCTCTGCTGATCAGGCAGGACCGAGTTAAACTGAGGGGAAGCATAGTCCTGAACCTTCACATCAGCAGCAGCATTGGTATGTGGATGCTGCCCTGGAACATTCTCTTGAAGTTGGTGTTGGAATCTTTTATTCAAGTAAAAATCTTTTCTGTAGATGTCAATTTCGAGGGAACCATGAATCCCAGCATGTCATGACCCACCAAGCACTCACCCTTGTGACTCTCAAACACATTGACAAGAAAGCTGGCCTCTTCACTGATCCTGTCTTCAATGGATTTCTTGCCCATGCCAAAGCCTCGGAGAGCTGAGATCACAAACTTTCGGTTCTCCCGCCACAACTTCCCGTCACTGAATATCACACCTGAAAGTGACACACGAAAAGCTGATCAAATATTGTACACGGGTTCTGCTGTGAGTGCTGCCAAACCCCAGGTTTCTAACACCCTTTCCTTTCCTGAGAATTACACCATTCTACAACCAAGAGGAAGGTCATTGTATCCATGAGTGCTCTTTGGGGGAGTGAGCCCATTGGTCTGACTTCAAAAGATTCCTCTTGATGTTGTCATTCTCAATTCCCCTTTGGATGTTCCTGTTGACCCTGCTTCTTGAACCATCCCAGGTACTGCATCCCAGATGATAATGAGAGCCGCAAAACCAAATCTCATCTTCCCTCTGATTGGTTTTTGTAACCAAGCGGCCTCTTTTGGTGTTGTCTGTCCAATTTTGGTCTCCCTGTTGCAGGGAGGATATTATTAAACTGGACGGGGTTAAGAAGAGATTCACCAGGATGTTACCAGGATTAAAGAGTTTGAGGTATGGGGAGAGGCTATCTAAGCTGCAACGTTTCTCACTGGAGTGTGGGGGGTTGAGGGGTGACCTTGTAGAGGTTTACAAAATCATGAGGGACATGGATAAGGTGAATGGTAGGTGTCTTTTCCCCCAGATGGAAAATTTCAAGTCAAGGGGCATATTCTTTAGATGTGAGTAGAAAGGTTTTAAAAAAGACATGGGGGCAGTTGTTTTATACAGAGTGCGGTTTGTGTGTGGAATGAACTTCCAGTGGAAGTGGTAGAAGTGGATATAGTTATAATGTTTAAAAGACATTTGGATAAATACATGAATAAGAAATGTTTGGAGGAATGTGGACCAAGCGCAACCAGGTGGGAATAGTTTAGTTTGGGATTGGGTTCAGCATGGACTGGTTAGGCCGAAGGGTCTGTTTCAGTGTTATATGACTCTATGATCTATGACTCCCAATTTCAGTGTTTATCAGTTCATATTTAAGGTTGTCCCACAGTAAAATGTGCCCTTTTTATTTGTTGAATTAATATTGAACAGCTCGAATATATCACGTGAAGATTAATGTTCTGTAGCTTGAGCAACATTTATGGAGTGAGACAAATTGTTGATGAAGGGGATTGTCCCAGATATTCAATGACTCCCATTATATTGAGGGAGGTGAGGAAGAAATGCAGTACCTTGAGACAGCAAGGTATTGGCAAGTGGCCAATTGGCAGGAAATAAAAAGTAGGAAGGTAACAGGGTCTGACTGCCAACCCAGCAGCTTAACCAAGGGAGGGGTGTGAGGTCTGTTAGCAGCTCGGGATCTGATCACTGCCATTTAATATGACAGCAGGAAGCTCGAGCGAATTGGGGTTTTGGATGAGATGTCAAAGTTGCACAATGTATTTATGTGTATGTAAAAATGCAATGATTTTAATTGACAGTAGGCCTCCTCTCATGCAGCACAAATTTTGGTTGACATTACTTTGGTATTTTCTTGCAAAATGCAAGGTAACAGATTGACAGAATGTGTATGTCTTCAGCAAAACTAAAGAGGTTATGTTGAAATTTAATAAAATGCTTGTTTGGCTTCAAGTGGAGCATTTTATTCAATTCTGAGCGCCACATTGTTGGTAAATACTTGAGCGAGGGTCGCCATCAGATGAATAATAGATGATCGCTTGTCAAAGGTGGTGTGGTTCACCTTGGAAAAGACAAGGTTGTGTGAGGTTTTGGATGGAGATATCCAAGATCATAAGGGATCTAGTCAGAGTAGATGAAGTGACACTGTTTCCCATTGGCTAGAGGACTGAGAATCAGATGGCACAGAGCTCATAGCATTGGCAAAAGAAACAAAGAGGGTTTTTGGAAAGACATCTTGTATGGTGATGATCTGAAGTGCCTGATCAATGGAAATTCAATGGAAGTTTTCAAAAAAGATTTGAATAAGTGCCTGACGAGGGAAAGACTTTTCAGGGGTGCAGGGAAAAGGTAGGGGAGCAGGACCAGTTCAGTTGTAATCGCTGATAAACATTGGCCTAACCCAGGAGTATTGGGAATGAGAAGCTTAGGTATTTATAAATTGAGGGAAATAGTGGCTAAAGGCTACAGTTTAATTCCAGAACATTTTGTGTCACTTTAACCAGCATGATCGGGTGAGCTGAGTTGAAGATGGAAATGACCAAAGAGTAACCCAGAGATGAAAGAGGGAAATTACCACTTCGGAATGAAACTGCGTCATATATCGGTAAGTGTGGCCTCCCAGTGAATTGATCAGCGTGATTCACAAGAGCGTCTTTCACTGCATCGTAACCAGTCAACACCACTGTCTTCAGTGGGCCAAGCTCCACTGAAAATACACTTCCATATTTCTCTGCAAGCTAACAAAGAGAGATTTATTTCATTAAGGTTTCATTTCTAGTCAGCTGTAGCACAAGAAAGGGGCTAAAAAATGAAGGAAAGAATATTATTCCCCAATTCCTAAGAATTTGATGCCCATCTGTATTTTCCCTTCAGAAGGTGGTGGTGAGCTGCCTTCCTGACCCACTGCAGCGCAGGTGGGTAAACCTTCAATGGTGTTGGGAAAGGAATTCCAGAATGTTGAACATCGGAACAGAAGGAGGCCATTCAGCCCCTCAAGCTCCCTCCACAACTCAATGACATCATGAATGATCTTTGGCTGAACTCCATGTTCCTGCCTTTGGCCCATATCCCCTCATGGCTTTGCTTCATAAAAATGTATCTACCTCAGGTTTAAAACTAATAACTGATCCCACACCCACTGCCATTTGTGGAAGAGAGTTCAAAACCTCTACCACCCTTTCTAACATCCCCCTCCCGAACGGTCTGGCCCAGACTGTGTCCCTTGGTTTGAGAATCTCCAAACATTGCAAGTAGTTTATCTTTATCCACTCTTTTCCTGTTAATAATACAATCATAGAGTCACAGAGCTGTACAGCATGGAAACAGATCCTTTGGTCCAACCGAAAGCAATACTTTCCCCTTGTAGATTCAGGTCTAACTTATTTCCATGTGGTCATGTTCCCATGTGGCTGGCTATCTGCATCGGCGACTCACCAGTATCATTGACCACACTCCATGCATTCATGGGCAGGCCCAGTGATGATCATTTAGACCTTACTGCCGTTCCTCTTACTCAGAATGTAAGTAACCTTTTTCACTCTCTTGCTAGCTGCCTCTTCCAATTCCTGGCTTTTCCTCTCTAGTGTTATCTCCTCATTCCCATTTCCCCACCCCCCCACCCCAAAAATTAATCTGAACCCTCCTCAATAACATTAATATACTGTCCCATCAGGATGCTGGTCTCGCCTATTCGGGCGTAAACCAAGTCTCACCTGCTCCAGAATTGTTACTGACCTCTGAGGAGTCTAATTCCCCCATCCGCACCCCCGCAACTCTTCCCCCCCAAGCACCATATCCTCCATTTTGTTTCCTGACCAGTGTGTGGCACTGTGGGTAATCTGGAAATTGCTGTCTTTGAGTTTCTACCATGAACAAGCAGGAGGTGGCTGGAAGAACACATTAAGCCAGGCAGTGGAGAGGTTGACGTTTCGGGTGAAATCCTTTTTCAGGACTGGGGTGGGTATCGGGGGAGCTGTAGGTAAAATGGGAGGCTGGGGCAGGGTGGTGAAGTGGGGATAGGTAAAGACAGGTAGAGGGTACGACCCGGTTGGTCATTGGGAGGAATGGATCCCGTTTGTGGCAGGGAGCATTGGAAGGGATGGGGGAACGGGCTGGGAGGGGGGTCACGGGATGGGGAGAGAGGTTATTTGAAATTGGAGAACTCAATGTTGAGTACTCCGGGCTGTAGGTTGCCCAGGCGGAAGATGAGGTGCTGTTCCTCCAATTTGTGGTTGGGTTCCTGTGGCAATGAAGGAGGCCAAGGATGGTCATGTCGAAAAGGGGGTGGGTAGGGGAATTAAAACACCTGGTGACTGGGAGGTCCGGTCAGGCCCTGCGGGCCCGGCTGAGATGCTCAGTGAACCATTCCCTACATTTACGTTCAGTTTTCCTGATATAGAGAAGACCACATCGGGAGCACCTGATGCAGTAAACTAGGTTGGAGGAGAGGCAGGTGAATCTCTGTCTCACCCGGAAGGACTGTTTGGGGCCCTAGATGGAGGTGAGGGAGGTGGTGGACTGGCAAGTTTTGAATCATTTCTGGTTGCAGGGGAAGATACCTGGGGGTTCGGGGGTGTTGGTGGGGAGAGTGGTGCAAACAAAGGACTGTGGAAGGGAACTGTCCTTGCAGAAGGCAGAGGGGGGTGGGCAGGGGGAGATATTCTGGGTGGTGGGGTCTAGTCGGAGTTGGCGGAAGTGTTTATGAATGATGCATTGGATACAGAGACTGGTGGGATGGTCGGTGAGGACAAGAGAGACTCAGACTTTATTGCGTTGGTGGGGGTTTAGAGCAGTGGAGTGGGGAATGGAGGTGGTGCAGCAGAGGGCTCTCTGGATGATGGAGGGAGGAATAGCTCGTTATTCAAAATAGCTGGACATCTGGGATGCTTGGGAGAGGAATGTCTCCTCGTCCGAGCAAATGCGGCAGAGGCAGAGGAATTGGGAGAATGGGATGGAGTTCTGGCAGGATACTGGGTGGGAGGAAGTGTAGACCAGGTATTTATGGGAGTCTGTGGGTTTGTAGTAAACATCCGTCTGGAGACTGTCGCTGGAGATGGAAATGGTGAGGTCAAGAAAGGGGAGGGAGGTGTCCAAGATGGGCCAAATGAATTTGAGGGCGGGGTTGAAGTTGTGGGTTAAGTCAACAAACAGCTCCAGTTCAGCCTGAGAGCAGGACGCTGCGCCGATGCAGTCATCAATGTAATGGTGGAAGAGTTGGGGCACAGTGCATGTGTAAGTACTGAAGAGGGACTGTTCGATATAGCCAACACAGAGACAGGTGTAGCTGTGGCCTATCCGGGTGCACATGGACGCCTCCTTGATTTGGAGGAAATGGGAGGAGTTAAAGGAAATGTTATTGAGGGTGAGGACCCTTTCAGCGAGGTGGAGGAGGGTATTGGTGGAGGGGGACTGGATGGGTCTGTTGGACAGGAAGAGGAGGAGGGCCTGGAGATCATTCTTGTGGGGTATGGATGTAAATAAGGACAGCACATTCAGAGAGAAGATCAAGTGCTGGCGGCCAGGGAACTGGACGTTGCTGAAGAGATGGAGGGTGTGGTTAGTGTCGCGGATGTCGGTGGGAAATGTCTGAACCAAGGGGGAGAGGCTGGAGTCGAGGTAGGACAAAGTGAGCTTGGTGAGGCAAGAGCATACGCTCACACATATACGCATCCTCTCACAGACTTATACCCCATTACACTCTCTCCCAGATACTCACACCCCCACATGCACACGCACTCTCGGTCTCACCTGCATGCACACACATATAAGTTTGTGGGGTGAGTTTGTACTTGCAGTGTTCCATTTTATTTTGCTCATACATGGCAAAATCCATGTAAGATTCTGTAAGTGCCACTTTAAAAATAGGATCAGTCCCTCCTACAGATCCACACATTCACACAGACCCTCTCTCATACACAAGCTCTATCTCATATGTTCACACATACAATCCCTACACTCACACCCACTCACAGACTTATACCCCATGTGGGATATAAGTAGTGTTACTTCTGCAATCATAATTACTTATGCAAGGTAAATGAACTCACACCAGTGTATAATTGTTTCAGCCAAGAGCTGAGTCAACAAGAATGAAAACTATATGAAGGAAATACATAATTGTTTTTGTATTGGTTAAAATGTGCATGCAAACAATGGTAGATGTTACAGACAAATAGTTAAGGTGCTGTGAGGGGAGGGGCTTAAGCTCGATATGCCTGTACAAACAGTAGTTATAAGCATCTGTTTCCCGCTTCTGCAAAAACAAGGACAAACCACAATAAAGAAGTCATGAGGTCATAAGATCATGACAAGTGAGGGAAATAGATGGTAGTGAAGGAGGATAGACCTAACAATGGACCACAGCAGGATGTGGTCAAACAGCCTTGTGAGGCCAGAATAAGCATTTTGTCACAGACAAGGCCGGATAAGGCAAGAAATGAACAAGAGTAATGGGTGCCGGTCTTAGAGAAGTGGGAGATGTAAACAGGGGAGGAGCAATGGGATGAAAGAATAGGAACCAAATTACATAAGTGTTGTGTACTAGTTGAATTCAGTGTGTGTGTGTCCCTGCCTTGTGGACAGTGGACACCACACCCTTCTGCAAGAGTGAAATAAATGACACTACTGATTCAGATCTTGTCTCGGACTGAAATTATTGAAGTGAATGAGCTTTGTTTCAAACACCCATTACACTCTCTCACAGATATTCACACCCCCACATGCACACACACACACAGTCTCCCCTGCATACACACACATATACGTTTGTGGGGTGAATTTGTACTTGGAGAGTTACATTTTATTTTGGTCAAAAATTGATTGAATCCATGTCAGGTTCTGTACACTGGGACACCGACAGATTTTAACCTCACACCTTCAATGCATTATCTGAGCTGAGATGGCACCTATTGTTAAAGATATCTTGAGAATGTAAATTTTGAAAAGTTCTGGCATTTACATATGAAGAACTGAAAAAAGATGAAAGACTGGATCTTTATTTGTTTAATATGACACTCCATGACACTGCAATCCTGTTGGCTATAAATCCTGTGTTTTATGAATCTGCTCCACAACCACCTGATGCAGAAGCAGCCCTATTGGCTGGTGTTGTGTGAGTTTTAACTTTGTCCACCCCAATCCAACACCGGCTCCTCCAAATCATGCCTTATCTCCCAAGTCCCAAATTCCTGAGAGCTGTTGCTGTCCCAACCCTCCCCCTGTAACCCTGCTCCACCCCATTCCCAACCTTGGGCCCACCCTCTGGTGGTATAGACCGATGGAGTTGAAATTGCGTTGGGAAGCGGTAATTTTATTTGATAAAAAGTGAAAAATCAGTCCTCATTTTGTTCACGATGAACGGACTGAATTTTAAGATGTTTTTTCTTTCCCTCGTGACACGTATTTGATGGGCACTTGGCTCTGGGATATTCCTCAAAGGAACCCCCCCCCCCCCCCTCCCTCTCACAGATCAGTCCCTTCCCTTTGCACTGACCTCACTTCGGGTTTTGATCAGGACATGAATTCAGGGGTTTTCCTGAACTTTCACAATGTCAATATCTGGTTGTAATGGCCTGAAATAAAACATCCAGGGATTTTCGAGTCTCCCAAATCTTCTTCCATCGTTTTATATCGATCCCCTCTCTGCTTTAAATATCTGGTTGTAAGGATCTGATAAGCTCTCAAATAGGCTTCAGGATTCAGACCAAATCCGGCACAGTCAGAGGCCATTCGGTCCATCGTCCGGCGTCGCTCTCGCTTTACTGTCACATGTTAATTAAACTGAACATTTCCCAGATTGGTCACTCTCTGAGGTGCCATAACTTTGCAATTGCTTTGTTTTTTTTCTGCCTCCCGTTGAGTTTAGAATTAAAGTCCGACCAGAGATCAGAGACTCTCAGAACACAGCCCCCAGGGCTAACAGATTCCTCGGTCAGGGATTAGGGATCTGCTTCGGTTTGTGTCTCTCTCGGTCTCTGTGAGCTTCACCTTGGGAGCTGTTCCCTCACACCGCCCCATCCCTCAGACAGTCCCCCAGTGAAGGATTCTCACTTACCCCCATGAGAGACCAGTCCAGCCTCTTGAGGTCCAGTTGGTGCAGGTTTCCGATCAGAGGAAGCGGGGTCGGTCCGGGAGGGAAATTCCTGGGAACTCTCCGCCGGATTACAGACACGACCAGGAAGAGAAAGAGGGCCAGCAGCGATAGGGCCGAGGTGTAGTCTGTGGGGAAGAGCTTGAAGAGAGCCATTGTGTCAGAGTGCTCAGACACCAGTGGTGTTAGAGTGTGTTATGTCCTTCAGTCCAGTCCCCCACTGGCAAAGAACAGCCTCCTTTTCCTGATTTGTCTCACTGAGTGCTTTTAAGCCCCACCTTGTCTGTGAGATTCCATTAAACATTTGGGTACACAGTAACCTGAGCTTCTTGCACAGAAATGGTCCTGCCCTCTCTTGTAATCCTACAGCAGGCCAGGCAACATCAGGAGGTGGAGAGGCCAAAGTTTCGGGTGTAACCCTTTTTCAGGACTAGGGGTGGGTGCTCGGGTGGGATGCAGATAAAGGGGGTGGGCGAGGGCAGGGTGGTGAAGTGGGGATAGGTGAAGACAGGTAGAGGGTACGACCCAGTTGGTGGGAGGGAGCAGTGGAAGGGATGAGGGAGGGGTTGGGAAGGGAGTCGGGGTGGATGGGGAGGGAGGTTATTTAAAATTGGAGAACCCAATGTTGAGTCCTCCAGGCTGGAGGCTGTCCACAGGAAGATGAGGTATTGTTCCTCCAATTTGCCGTTGGGTTCATTGTGGCAATGGAGGAGATCAAAGGTTGGTCGGGTTGGAAAGGGAGTGGGAAAGGGAATTAAAATGGGAGGTCTGGTCAGTCCCTGCGGTCCCACCTGAGATGCTCAGTGAACCATTCCCTACGTTTAGGTTTGGTCTCCCCAATGTAGAGTGGTGCAAACCAAGGGCTGTCGAAGGGAATGGTCCTTGTGAAAGGCAGAGGGCGGTGTGGAGGGGTGGGGTCTCGTTGGAGTTGGTGGAAGTGTTTAAGGAGGATGTGTTGGATGTGGAGACTGGTGGGGTGATAGGTGAGGACAAGGGTGACTCTGTCCTAACTGCATTGGAGGGTGGGGTGTTTAGAGCTGTGGAACCTGGAATGGAGATGGTGCAGCAAAGGGCTTCTGGATGACAAGAGGGAGGAAAAACTCGTTGTTCAAAATAACCTCCTGTACCATTCCCTGACTCCCTTCTCAGCACCCCCTCCCTTCCACTCCTCCCTGCCACCCACTGGATTCACTCCTTCCATTGACCAACCAGGTCGTACCCTCTACCTGTCTTCACCTATCCCCCACTTCACCACCCTGCCCCCACCACCCCCTTTACCTGCAGGTCCTCTCCCAACCCCACCCCCAGTCCTGAAGAAGGGTTACACCTGAAATGTGGACTTCTCCCCCTCCTGATGCTGCCTGACTTGCTGTGTTCTTCCAGCCTCCTGCCTGACTATTTTGGATTCCAGTATCTGCAGTGTTTTTGTCTCTGACTTGTAGTTCCACATTGAAGAACAGCAGGAATCCACTTCGGGAGAGAGAGGTGTGTCAATTCCAGAGCTGCTCATTTGAACCAAAGTCTCTTGTCCCACAATCCTGTCATTCTCTTCAGAGTTGCTCATGCCCCTGCTCTGTTGCACTTAAAGTGCAAGGTTTGCATAAAAGTGTTAAGCAAATTCAGTTTGGATCAGTAAGCATTACAACGCCAGTGTTTGACTCGTGTGCGATGTTTTGTAACTTCTGGCTGAAGAAAAATGAAGAACAGTTTGTGAAGTTTTGACAATTTGGAATGCCTCCTGGTCCCACAATCAGTCCCAGCTTGTTTGATGAGGCTGCTCCTGCCCTGCCAATTTATACGGGGCCATGCAATACTTAACACAGTAAATCCAAAATGCTGACATGAAATTGGCTTCCCATCACGTAGCAGTGATATCCCTGTTTTTGTGGAGGTCATGGCTGGGTCCACGTTCATTGGTGTTACCTCCTTGTGAAACTGAATATGCAGTTAAAGTTTGGCGTGTGGAATGAACTGCAAGAGGAAGAGGTAAATGCAGATAGAGTCACAGCATTTAAAAGACATTTGGACAGGTACTTGCACAGGGGAAGGGTTAGAGGGTCAAATCCAAGCAAATGGGACTAGTTCAGTTTGGGAAACTTTGTCAGGATGGACAGGTTGGACCAAAGGGTCTGTTTCATAGAACATAGAACATAGAACAGTACAGCACAGTACAGGCCCTTCGGCCCTCGATGTTGTACCAGCCTTTTATCCTATTCTAAGATCAAGCTAACCAACATACACTTTATTGTAATATCTTCCATGTGCCTATCCAAGAGTCACTTTCATGTCCTTAACGTATCTGACCCTACTATCACAGCCGGCAGTGCATTCCACACCTCCACCACATTCTGTGTAAAGAACCTACCTCTGACATCTCCCCTAAACCTCTCTCCAATTACCTAAAAATTATGTCCCCTTGTGATAGACATTTCTGCCAAGGGAAAAAAAATCTGGCTATTCACTCGTTCAAGGCACCTCTAATCCTCCTTCTCTCAAATGAGAACCACCTCGGCTCCTTCAACCTTTCTTCAAAAAAATAGCCTTCCAGTCCAGGCAGCATCCTGGTAAATCTCCTCTGCACCCTTTCTGAAGCTTCCACATCGTTCCTATAATGAAACAACCAGAATTGAACACAATATTCCAAGTGTAGTCTAACCAGGGCTTTATAGAGTTGCAGGGAGAAAGTGAGGACTGCAGATGCTGGAGATCAGAGCCGAAAAACGTGTTGGTGGAAAAGCGCAGTAGGTCAGGCAGCATCCAAGGAGCAGGAGAATCGATGTTTCGGGCATAAGCCCTTCTTCAGGAATAACCTCGCAACTCTTAAACTCAATCCCTCTGCTAATGAAAGTCAACGCACCATATGCCTTCTTAACAACTCTATCAACTTGGGTGGCAACTTTGAGGGATCTATTTACATGGACCACAAGATCCCTCTGTTCCTCCACATTGCCAAGAATCCTGCCTTTAATCCTGTGTTCTGCATTCAAATTCGACCTTCCAAAGTGAATGATTCCACACTTGTCCAGGTTGAACTCCATCTGCCATTAATTGGCCCAGTTTTGTATCCTGTCACTGTCCCATTACAGCCTACAACATCCATACTATCCACAACTCCAACAAACTTTGTGTCATTGGCAAACTTACTAACCCACCCTTCCACTTTGTCATCCAAGTCATTTATAAAAAATTACAAAGAGCAGAGGTCCCAGAACCAATCCCTGTGGAACACCACTGATCACTGAGCTCCAGGCTGAATACTTTCCATCTACTACCACCCTCTTTTTTACTTTGGACCAGCTAATTCTGTATCCAGACAGCCAGATTTCCCTATGCCTCATGCCTGCTTGCTTTCTGAATGAGCATACCTTGGGGAACCTTATCAAATGCCTTGCTAAAATCCATGTACACCACATCCACTGCTCTACCTTCATCAATGTGTTTTGTCACATCCTCAAAGAATTCAATAAGGTTTGTGAAGCATGATCTGCCCCTCACAAAGCCATGCTGACTATCTCTAATCAAACTATGGTTTTCCAAGTAATCATATATCCTGCCTCTCAGAATCCACTCCAATATTTTACCCACTATTGACGCAGGACTGACTGGTCTATAATTCCCACGGTTATCCATATTCTCTTTCTTAAACAAGGGAATAACATTTGCCAGCCTCCAAACATCTGGCTGTCAGCCAGTGGACAGTGAGGATGCAAAGACCATCACCAAAGGCACACCAACCTCTTCCCTTGTTCCTGTAGTAACTTTGAGTAGGTCCCACCTGGCCCATGGGACTTAATCTATCCTTATGTTTTTCAAACGTTTCTGCACATCCTCCTTCCTAACATCAACTTGTTTTGGCATATCAGTCTGTTTTGCACTCTCCTCTGAAATCTCAAGGCCCCTCTCAGTAGTGAATACTGAAGCAAAGTATTCATGAAGGACCTCCCATACCTCCTCTGACTCCAGGCGCAAGTTTTCTCCACTATCCTGATTGGCCCTTCCCTCACTCTGGCCATCCTCTTGTTCCTCACATAGGTGTAGAACACCTTAGGGTTTTCCTTAATCCTACCTGCCAAAGCTTTTTCGTGTTCCCTTCTAGCTCCCCATTCTTCAGTTCCTTCCTGGCTAATTGTAACCCTCCAGAGTCCTGTCTGATCCTTGCCCCTCAACCTTAAGTAAGGGCCCTTCTTCCTCTTGAGTAGATGGTCCACATCCCTTGTCACTCAAGGTTCTTTCAACCCACCGTCCTTTCCTTGCCTCAGTGGGACAAACCTATCCAGCACTATCAGCAAGTGCTTCCTAAACAACCTCCACATTTCTGTTGTGTATTTCCCTGAGAACATCTGTTCCCAACCTAGGCACCCCAGTTCCTGCTTAATAACATTGTAATTCCCCCCTCCCAATTAATTACTTTCCCACACTGTCAGCTCCTATTCCTCTCCATGAGTATAGTAAAGGTAAGGGAGTTGTGATCACTATCACTGAAATACTGTCTCACTTCGAGGCCTGACACTTGGCATGGTTCATTGCCAAGCACCAAATCCCTCTTGGCACACCTGACAAAAACTGCTCCATCCAAACTATTTGAACTAAGCAGGTTCTAATCAATATTGGAGCCATTAAAGTCACCCATGACAACAACCCTGTTACTTCTGCACCTTTCCCAACTCTGCCTACCAATCTGCTCCTCCGTGTCTCTGTTGCTGTTTGGAGGCCTGTAGAAAACTCCCAGTAAAGTGACTGCTCCTTTCCTGTTTCTGACTTCCACCCATCTGACTCTGTCGATAAATTCTCTTCGACAGCCTCCCTTTCTGCACCTGCGATACCCTCCCTGATGAGCAATGCCACTCCCTGTCTCTTTTACCTCCCACCCTTATTTCTTTTGGAACATCTAAACTCTGGAACATCCAACAACCATTCCTGCTCCTGTGATATGTCAGTCTCTGTAATGGCCACAACGTTGTAGCTCCAAGTACTGATCCATGCTCTGGATTCGCCACCCTTATTCCTGATACTTCATGCATTAAAATACACGCACTTAAACCCGTCACACTGACCACACGTTTCCCTATCAAGTTCCTATCCCTCCTCACAGATTCTCTGCACACTGTATCTGACTGTTCACTACTGACTCCATCATCTGATCTGTAGCTCAGTTTCCCACCCCCACCCCCCCTCACCTGCCAATCTAGTTTAAACCCTCCCGAGGAGCTCTAGCAACCTCCCATCCAGGATATTGGTGGCCCTCCAGTTCAGGTGCAACCTGTCCTTCTTGTACAGGTCCCACCTTCCCCAGAAGGTATCCCAATGATCCATGTATGTGAAGGCCTCCCTCCTACACCAGCCCTGTATCCACGTCTTCATCTGTACTCGCGCTCTGTTCCTAGCCTCACTAGTACGTGACACCGGGAGCTATCCTGAGATTACTACTCTGCTCAAACTGCCTTGTAGCTTCCAACTTAACTCCCTATACTCTCTCTCCAGGTCCTCCTCACTTTATCTACCTATGTCATTGGTACCGATACGTATCACGGCTTCTGGCTGCTCTCCCTCCCCTGCAGACCCAATCCGACACATCCCTGACCCTGGCACCCAGGAGGTAACATACCATTTGGGAGTCTCACTCGCGACCATAGAATCTCGGGTCTGTTCCTTTCACAATTGAATCTCTTATCACTATCTCATCGAATCATAGAATCATAGAGATGTACAGCATGGAACCAGACCCTTCGGTCCAACCTGGCCATGCCGACCAGATATCCCAACCCAATCTAGTCCCACCTGCCAGCACACAGCCTATTTCCCTCCAAACCCTTCCTATTCATATACCCATCCAAATGCCTCTTAAATGTTGCAATTGTACCAACCTCCTCCACTTCCTCTGGCAGTTCATTCCATACACGTACCACCTTCTGCGTGGAAAAGTTGCTCCTTAGGTCTCTGTCATATCTTTCCCCTCTCAAACTAAACCTATGCCCTCTGGTTCTGGACTCCCTGATGCCAGGGAAAAGACTTTGTCTATTTATCCTATCCATGCCCCTCATAATTTTGTAAACCTCTATCAGGTCACCCCTCAGCCTCCGACGCTCCAGGGAAGTTCAGCCTTTTCAGCCTCTCCCTGTAGCTCAAATCCTCCAACCCTGGCAACATCCTTGTAAATCTTTTCTGAACCCTTTCAAGTTTCACAACATCTTTCCGATAGGAAGGAGACCAGAATTGCACTGTCTCTCTCCTATTCTCCCCCTTCCTTTCTGAGCCATAGAGAGAGCCCAGTGCCAGAGGCCTGGCCACTGTGACTTTCCACTGGTGTGTCATTCCCCACTAACAGTGTCCAAAGCAGTATACTTATTGTTGAGCGGAACGGTCACAGGGGCTCCCTGCACTGTCTGCCTATTCCCTTCCCTCTCCTGATGGTCACCCAGCTACCTTTATCCTGTAACTTAGATGTGACTATCTCCCTATAACTCCTCTCTATCATCCCCTCAGCCTCCCGAATGATCCGAAGGTCATCCAGCTCCAGCTCTAGTTCCCGAATGCGGTCTGTGAGGAGCTGGAGATGGATTCACCTCACCCAGGTGAAGTCAGCAGGGACACCAGTGGTGACCCTTACCTTCCACATCCTGCAAGAGGAGCATGCAACTGTCCTAGCCTCCGTACCGACTGCTCTGAATTGCCAAGAGAGATTGAATAAATGAGAAAACAACAAAAAAATGGCTTAACTTAACAACCCTCCCACACACAGTCTTTTTTTTGGTTAGAGGAGGAGGATGGGTGGGAGATGCTGCACGGACAGTGTCTCGGGTTTAGCCACAGCTTGAATATATCGGTTCACGTGCCCAGCAATCCCTGTATCCATGTCCACTCCTGTTTGTCCTTGGCTCTGCCTGTTCACGAGGTGGGTATTTAAGAGGAGAACTGACCTCCCCAGTAACCCCCTGGTCCTCGCTCTCACTGCTCCCGCTGCTGTTGCAAATGGAGGGCTGTATGACTGAGCTGAGATGGTTTCTTGGCTTCGGTCGGGATCCCAGAATAAGTGCAATGCCACCAAGTCACCCGTCCTTAGTAATCGGCTGCTCACCAATGCCCCCAGTTTGGGTCATGCCAGGGCCACTCAGTTCCTGAGCTCATTCTCCCCTTTTCGGTACCAAACACCTGGTACAACACCACACAGCTGAGCTGGATGACAGCCCAGAGTTTGCAATCGAAAGAAACAGCACGGAAAATCTGCCCAGTGTCACAGCCAATATTTATCTCACAATCCAAACTGCAAACCAAGAACACAAATAATCTGATCTTTACCACGTCGCTGTGTGTGGGAGCTTATGGAGCACAAATTCATAGAATCCCTACAGTGTGGAAGTTTGGCCCAACAAGGCCACACTGACCCTCCGAAGAGTAACCTACCCAGACTCATTCCCCCTACCCTATTACTCTACATTTACCCCAAAATAATGCATCTAACCTACACGCCCCTGAACACCATGGGACAATTTAGCATGGCCAATCGACCCTAACCTGCACATCTTTGGACTGTGGGAGGAAACCAGAGCACGCAGAGGAAACCCGCGCAGACACAAGGAGAATGTGCAAACTCCACACAGACAGTCACCCGAGGCTGGGATCGAACCTGTGTCTCTGGTGCTGTGAAGCAGCAGTGCTAACCATTGAGCTACCATGCTGCCATATGCTTTCAGTGATGTTAGTTGTGATGTTTTCTTTGTTGCAACAGTGGATTCACTGAAAAGATTGCCTTGTTTGGTTGTAAGTTGCTCAGAGTGGTCTGGTGACGGGCAATGTGCTGATTGTAACAAGGTCAGCCGGCTCGACCTCATAGAATCTGGGTTCCTTGATTGGGGCTGTCTAACCAGGGAGCCCTGGCTGACAGATAAAAAGGGTAAGTTTCTGACTCTGTGTGAGACTGCACATTGCTTTTACATTCATTGGATAAGGGCATCACTGGCTAGGGCAGCATTTATTGCCCATCCTTAATTGTTCAGAGTTGGTATCATGGTGGCCCAGTGGTTAACACTGCTGCCTCACAGTGCCAGAGACTGGGTTCGATCTCACCCTTGGGTGACTGCCTGTGCGGAGTTTGCACATTCTCCCCATGTCTGTGTGGGTTTCCTCCAGGTGCTCCGGTTTCCTCCCACAATCCAACGAGCTGCTGTACCAACCTAAATTGCCCGTAGTGTTCAGGTTATGTGCTTTAGTCAGGGGTAAATATGGAGCAATAGGGTAAGGGGAAATGGGTCTGGGTGGGTTCCTCTTCTGAGGGTCGGTGTGGACTTGTTGGGCCGAAGGGCTTGATCCCGCACTGTAGGGAGTCTAACCACTGGGGGTTGGTGGTTTGGTGTGGGGGAGCAATGGGCTGGAGTCACATGTCGGCCGGACCAGGTAAGGATGGCATGAGTGAACAAGATGGGATTTTCCCCCCATTATTGACAATGGATTCCTGATCATCGTCAATCTTTAAATTCTAGCTTTTTTAAAATTGAATTGATATTCTAACATTTGCCATCTCAGGATTTGAACCCAGGTCCTCTGGATGAACAGTCCAGTGATAATATCACTAGGCCATCACCCCCCCACGTTTTACAGTCAAAGACTGCTCATGTGTAAATAAAGGGTGACTTGGTGATGGGATACCAACTTCCAGGGAGTTATATCAGTGACACCGAGACTAAAGCACACTCTGAAAAAACTCGCTCACAACAGTCATCTGGGATAAGCATTCCCAACATCAGGCCTTTGTTTGGCAAGTTGTTCGATTCTGCCAACGTGGACTGGCCCAGGAGGCTGAAAGAATACATTATTTTTTTTCAAACAAATGACATTGTGGCAGATGGATACAGCAAGTAATTCTCCTGACAACCTCTGTAGCTGTAGCTCTCGAGACATAGAGCTGTACAGCACAGAAACAGACCCTTCGGTCCAACTCGATTAGTCCCTAGACTGTCCTGGATAACTGTTGGATTCCTTTAAAAAAAGGAACGAGTCCACGATCTATTTAAATATCTGGCTTTGACTCGGCAAGATGGCAGCGATTCTGTAGAACTGTTGTGGACAGCTCTGCCTAACAGCCAAGGCACACCGGTGTGTTTTGCCATCCCTGGCCAACTTATGTGGTGGAAATATTAGTTTAAAACCTTACAGAACACATATTTGTTAAGATCTGGGAGTGGGAAGGATGGCAAACTGCAGCAGGGAGGACACGCCCCTGCAGCACCTACAACACCAGAGACTGCAGAAGCAGCAGCAGCAGCCTCTCCTGACTCCCCCCCGCCCCGGGGACCTGACAGACTCACAGGAATTGGTTGCGGTGATGGGGAGACTTACCTTGAAAGTTGCGGCTGTGATTGAGGAAATCCGTGGGGAGATTCGTGCCCAGGTCCAACCTATAGCATCCATGCTGCAGAAGCACGAACAGGAAATCCAGGGCCTTGGGGAGAGGCTGGAGGAAGTGGAGGGTCGAACTAAGGCTTCGGAAGCTGCGATGGAGTCCTCATCCAGTCGGATTCAGGTGCTGGAGCGAGAGGTGCGAAACCATATCGATGTCTCGAAAATCAAGGTCGGAAGATAAATCTCCGAATTGTCTGAAAGTGAGGAAGGTCAGCAGCCAGTCAGCTTCTTTGAAAACTGGCTGCCAAAGTTTTTCGGCCTTCACATTGAGTCCAGCAGGCTTCAGAGAGAAAGGGCAGGGCAGGGCCGGTGCAGTATCCCCGCCCGGTCCTAGTGCACTTTCACTCATATAAAGACAAGCAAAAAGTCATAGAAGCTTCCAGATCCTGGGAAAAGATCCACAGGCACTGGTGTGCAAGGGGTCAAAAATCATGTTTTTCCAGGATTTTTCAGCAGCTGTAACCTGAAAGAGGAAGTCCTTCGATGAAGTAAAAAAGAGGCTGAGGAACCTGGGCATCCAGTACTCTATGAGATACCCCACAGTACTTCGTTTCAGCCACGAGGACTCAGTTTATACATTTGACTCGGCGGATAAGGCTGAAACCTTTGTGGACACTTTAAAATAGACGGATTGGCCTGAAGAATATGGTTAATGTTTATTCTCTTTTCTATTTTTTTTATTCCTTTCTTTCTCCCTAATAATTTCCTTTTTGGAAAGGGAGGAAAAGACTTTGGAATAAGTTGTTCCTTTTTTTTAATAACTGGATTTTCTGATGGTAAATTTTGTGGATGTTCTTTGTTGTCTCTCTCTCTCTCTCTCCCATGCGTATGCTCCCTATAACGTTTCCCAGGTCAACGCTGCGGAAGCTTATGGGATGGTTTGGTTCCTTTGTCTGGCATCGTGGGCGGCCCCCCCATCAAACTTACTAAATTGCAGTTGCCTCAAGGAGGGGGAGGAGTAGATTTCCCAGACATCAGGAGGTTTCAATTGAGTTCCCTGCTGTCCTTTGTCTGTGATTGGGTAGGTAACAATCCGAACTCAATGTGGCTGGATATTGAGGCCTCCCAAGCAAAGTGCCCTCTTATTAACCTGTTGTTCATGGATAAGATGAGGCCAGTTATGAACCACTGCTGGAACCCCATAGTCATTAGTACAGTCAAGGCATGGAGGGTGATGCGTCAGAGTGAGGGTTGTTTATCCAAGACTTCGCCACTTACACCTATAGTTGGCATGCCAGGGTTCCCACCAGGGATGATGGACTCAGGGTTCAAACAATGGGCAGCAAGAGAAGTTTCTAGTTTGGGAGACTTGTTTGAGGGGGAGGTTATGATGTTCTTTGTTGTCTCTCTCTCTCTCTCTCCCATGCGTATGCTCCCTATAACGTTTCCCAGGTCAACGCTGCGGAAGCTTATGGGATGGTTTGGTTCCTTTGTCTGGCATCGTGGGCGGCCCCCCCATCAAACTTACTAAATTGCAGTAACTGAGCCACAAATATGGGTTGCCCAGCAGAGACCTTTTCCATTTTTTTCAGGTGGACCACACAACAGACCATTTTTACCATCTTTAGAATGGGCATGGGAAGAAACTATTTAATATTCTCGCATCCTGTGCACAGAAGAATATTCTGATGAATTGGGTGTCTGAGAACCTGCCGGGCTTGATGGGATGGGAGAAATTAATTATGGAGCACATTCCCTTGGGCTTTTTCACAAACATGGTGGACCACACAACAGGGAGAAAGTGAGGTCTGCAGATGCTGGAGATCAAAGTTGAAACTTTATTGCTGGAACAGCACAGCAGGTCAGGCAGCATCCAGGGAACAGGAGATTCGACGTTTCGGGCACAGGCCCTTCCTCAGGACCCTGAGGAAGGGCCTGTGCCCGAAACGTCGAATCTCCTGTTCCCTGGATGCTGCCTGACCTGCTGTGCTGTTCCAGCAATAAAGGACCACACAACAGAGCATTTTTATAAGACATGTCAGCCCTATTTGAGTTATTTGGATATAGATTTATCAGTTATCTTAACTAGGGCATTTGTTTAACCAGGATGATTTGATTTGTCAAGCCCTGGGCCCTGGAGGGGGTCTCCCGAGTTAATATGGGTCTGTATACAATGCTCCCGTTCCTTTGTTTGGGAGCCTTGAGCCGAGCATAGCTGTTCTGTATTTTGTGGGTTTTTTTGTTTTTTTTTGCTTTTTCTTTTTTTTTGGTGTTGCTTTGCACAGTGTTAGGGTTTGCTTTGTATTATAGAGTAGGTTAGTAGTTAGGAGATAGTAGTTGTATTGTCATTTGTGTTTTTTTCTTTTTATTATACTGATATTTGTGATTGATTTTATTTTCAATAATTTTATATGTTTGTAAAGTTAAAAAAAATTGCTAATAAATATATTTACCAAACAAAATCTGGCTTTATTTCTTTTTGTGTGGCGATTACTCGGTTGCAAGTTAGGAACGCAGTGGCAACAGCCTTTTCTGTGTTTTTGTGCACTTTTTTCACTCGATCCTCACTGAAATGACACCCTGTTCACCCTCCCTAACCACAAGGTCTGGACAACAGGCTGTTTGTCCTATACGGCCATGACTGCTTCGACCTGATCTCAACCTGCTTTTTGCACACGTGTTTACAAATGTAACCCTCGTGATGCTGCGGGGTAATCACACAATGTTCGATGTACTTCGCAAAGACTTCCCGATCTTTCATCAGGACTTCACCGGAACTGAAGTTGTAACCTCAATCTGTAAACTGGTCCGGTCACTTATGAAGAGCTGCTGGCTTAGTAACCAGTGATTGCAGTAAAAGGCTGGGGCCCAAGCTTGCTGGGGGGAGATTGGTTGAGAGAGAATCACCTGGACTGGCCGAACATTTTTCAATGAGGAAATGGCTGCCTGAGTGAAGTCCTGATGAAATGCCTGGAAGTCTTTGTGGAGTACATCGAACATTGTGTGATTACACCGCAGCATCACGAGGGTTACATTTGTAAACACTAGTGCAAAAGCACCTTCTGTAACATAGTTACATACGCCTTTCAGTCTCTCTGATCTCATTGACAGTTAAACCAAATTCACAAGCTTCTGCCAGTCATCTTAATCTAGTCGAAAATCCTGGTTCCCCTCGTCCTGGAATTGCTGAGTAGCAGTGACAGCATCTCAGCATCAGAGGAGAATTGGGACTGTAATATTCCTTCCCAAGTAGACAGGATAGTGAAGAAGGCATCTGGTCTGCTGACCTTTATTGGTCAGTGCATTGAGTATCGGAGTTTGGGAGGTCACACTGTGCCTGTACAGGGCATTGGTTAGGCCCCATTTGGAATACTGCATTCAATTCTTGTCTTCCTCCTACTGGAAGGCTGTTATGAAACTTGAAATGTTTCAGAAAAGATTTGCAAGGATGTTGGCACGGTTGGAGGATTTGAGCTATAGGGAGAGGCTGAACAGGCTGGGGCTGCTTTCCCTGGAACATCGGAGGCTGAGGGGTGACCTTATAGAGGTTTATAAAATCATGATGGGCATGGATAGGATAAATAGACACAGTCTTTTCCCTACGGGAATCAAGAACTAGAGGGCATAGGTTTCGGGGAAAGATATCAAAGAGATCTGAGGGGCAACTTTTTCACACAGAGTTTTTCCATACGTGTATGGAATGAGCTGCCAGAGGAAGTGGTGGAGGCTGTTACAAATGCAACATTTAAAAGGCATCTGGATGGGTACATGTATAGGAAGGGTTTGGAGAGGAGGAAGATTTTAAAAAGAAGCAACTCTTTTACACAGAGAGTGATTTGTGTGTAGAATGAACTTCCAGAGCAAGTGGTGGACATGGGTACAGTTACAAAATTTAAAAGGCATTTGGATAAGTAGATGAATAGGAAATGGTTTGGGGATGTGGACAAGCGCAGGCAGGTGGGATGAGTTTAGTTTGGGAATATGGTCGGCAAGGACTGGTTGGACCGAAGGATCTGTTTCCATGTTGTATGACTCTACAACTTGTACAAGTCCTCAGTAGAATGTCTGTTTTATTATGAATACTCAAGACTGAACTACCAAGCAACGATTCACCACATGGATGTCAATAATCTTTAAGGTGTGCTTTGGAACAGCAGACCTGCGGAGATATAATTCCCTGCTTTGCTATATGTGTGTGAGGTCAGGAGATATCCGTACATCTCATCGAAACCCGTATCCTGGGAATGAGAGTCTTACCATAAAATAACGTCAGGTTAACCTGTCCAGACAGGCTCAGCCAGAGTCAGCTGTGAAAATTGACAGCACTTTCTCTGAGTGGAATCTTGCTGTGCCTGAACACCACTCCCCGCCGGGAATGTACACAGACCTGTTTAATTAAATAGCCCAGCACACAGCAAGGTGGGGGTTAAAGAGACACAGGCGATGAAGCAAAATGAGGCGGTTCTTTGAGAACTATTAAGTGGAGGGTTGGAGTGAAGGACGGCCCACATTATAACATCAGGAACACCAGTGGCTCCACTTAGTGTGTGGGCACTTGGGCACAATGGCTCTCCTCAAGCTCTTCCCCACAGACTACACCTCAGCCCTATCGCTGCTGGCCCTCTTACTCTTCCTGGTCGTGTCCCTAATTTGGCGGAGAGTTCCCAGGAATTTCCCTCCTGGACCGACCCCGCTTCCTCTGCTCGGAAACCTGCACCAACTGGACCTCAAGAAGCTGGACTGGTCTCTCATGGGGGTAAGTGAGAATCCTTCACTGGGGGAATGTCTGAGGGATGGGCCAGTGTGAAGGAACAGCTCCCAAGGTGAAGCTCACAGAGACCGAGAGAGACGTAAAAGGAGAGAGCCTGAAACAGATCTGGAATCCGTGATCAGGGAATCTGTTATCTCTGGGCCTGCGATCTCTGAACTTTGCTCAGACTTTGCTCCGGGACTGAGTGGGAGGAAAAACAATTGCAGAGGTATATCGCCTCACAACAATTTACACAGCATGAATAAGCTGGTAATTATTCAATTTAGTTAACTAAAAAGTAAACCTAGTCACAATAATTGAGATAAAGCCTGGAACCTGGATTAGAGGTCGGGTCACTACCACTGCGCCACAGGAACCCAAAAGCTGACTGGAGCTTTTCTTCAAAGGGAATTGGAACACGATGGGCTGAATGGCCTCTTTCTGCGCTCTTATTTTCCCCATGGTTCAAAATGAGGTCAAAGGTCGGGATACAGTGGGCCAGAACTGTCAGTAAAGTGTCACAGCTGTCAAGATCAACCTGTTTAGAGATGGTAGTACACATTCTTGGAACACCTGAGGCTTGAACCCATAACCCCCTGACCCAGAGATAGGGACACTACCCACTGTACCACAACAGCCCTAAAGCCTATTTGACTTGTTTTGGAACCAACCTGTTCAGAGATGTTACTGCACACCCCTGCAGCAGGTGAGGCTTGAACCCAGGCCTTCTGGTACAGGGGGAGGGACACTACAGGAGCCCTAAAGCTGATTTGATGGTTTATTATATCAGTGATATCAGGTTCAAATCCAACCTGCTCCAGAGGTGTGTCCTCATCTGTTAAAGAAATTGATTATTTTCTCTGAATAAGTTGTTAAAAATATCAATAATTGCATTCAAAATTAAGCTAATTACGTACAGGGAATAAATCTAACTGTACGTGACCAGAGCTAATAACATTAAAGCGTGCTGATTTTTTCAACCAGTTAAAACCTGAGACACCTTTGTAGTGAGAGTCAAGTAGAAGATTTGAATAAACCTTCCTGAAAAATAACTTCAGGGCAATGGGAAGGGAAGTGAGTCGCTGGTGGATCTTTATTTGTTGAAGTCTGATTTCTGTGATATACTACCTCATCGAGCTGTGGTGGGACATCTCAGTCTTTGTGGGGTTCACATCCTGTTCCGTGGAGGGAACCCCCCAGGAAATGTTGCCAGCTGCAGCAGCTCTGGAGCTGGAGCAGCAGCCGGTATTACTGTGGTACACGGGTGGGGCTGGGAGCTCCCGGGGGACAGGGGCATTGACATTGTGTGGGTCAGCCTGCAGGCCTCATGCTGCATCAGGAGAGCTGGAGTCTCCAGACAGTCGAGGAGGTCCTGGCGAGCAGTGAGGAAGGCCCCCTGAGGGACTAGTGAGAGCGATGGGGCCTCTGGGAACACCAGGCGAAGGCTGAAACCAGCACAAGGTGAGGGCTCAGGAGAGGCTCAATGAGGAGGACTGGGATAACAAGAAACACAAGGAAAGGAGGATTCAGATTCACTTTTCAGGGGGATTAGAATAAGGAGATAACACTACAGAGGAAAACACAAGGTAAACAGAGAATTGGAAGAGACAGCCAGCACGAGAGCAAAAGCGTACCTCACACCAGGTTCCAGTCCAACAGGTTTATCTGAGGTCACAAACTTTCAAAGCATTGATCCTTCATCAGGTGAAGGGGCAGCGCTGTGAAAGCTTGTGATTTCAAAACAACCTGTTAGACTATAACCTGGTGTCATGTGACTTCTGACTTTGTTCACCCCAGTCCAACACCGGCACCTCCACATCATCGAGTAAAAGCAAATGATAAGATATCACTTCCATTTAGCGTGAGGGGGATTGCAGTAAACTACTGTCACTGTGTCTGTCTGTGAATGCAAGATCAGTGAGGTGCTGGTGTAGAAAGCCATGTGAGAATATGGTCTCATGGTAATGTGGGGCAACTGAATCTAAAATCATGACTGGGTATCAAATATTTGTGGATTGCAGGGAAAGACAAGGAGGGAATGGAGGAGGAATGGAGAAGGTTATGTGGGTTTTTGTCATCGAGTCATACAGCACGGATGCAGACCCTTCAGTCTAACCAGTCCATGCTGACCATAATCCCAAAGTAATCTAGTCCCACCTGCCTGTTCCCGGCCCATCTCCCTCCAAACGTTTCCTATTCATTCACTTATCCAACTCCAAAGTGGAACAGCATCTGTTGGTTAGTCCCATTGAGCGTGGGGATAACTTATATTTTTAAAGACTTGCTGTCCAATCGATCTGATAACATTTCCTCCTCAAAGTCACTTATAATTATTTTCACAATGTTGCCAGTGTTTGATTTACATAAATTTTGTTCCCATTTGCTATCGGCGAGGGATCACAGCCAAAATATCAGATTCGCTGGTCGGGCATTTTTTTAAAAACAGACTAATTTCAATCCGTTTACATGGATTGTAGCGGCAAATGGAATGGATTTGTGGTTTTCAGGGGGTCAAGCAGGTGGAATGCAAATTGTGGGTCACTTTGCTGGAATCGACAACAGAACAGATGTGACCCTGGACCGGATTGGGGAGCTCGGATTTAAAGCTGAAGGAATTGTCCATTTTTCTCTCATCTGTTTTCTCCCTCTTACAGCTGACCAGGAATGAAACCTTAATGAAACAATTCTCTCTTTTTTTAGCTCGCAGAGAAATATGGAAATGTATTTTCAGTGGAGCTTGGGCCGCTGAAGGCAGTGGTGTTGACTGGTTATGACGCAGTGAAAGACGCTCTTGTGAATCACGCTGATCAATTCAGTGGGAGGCCACCCATCCCGATATTTGACGATTATTCATTCCGAACTGGTAACTTGACACTTCGTCTTTTTCTTCGGTCTCCTCCTCATTTCTCTCAACTTGATGCATCACAGGGATAGATTGTCGATTGTTGGAAAAACCCATCTGGTTCACTAATGTCCTTTAGCAAAGGAATCTTAACTACTTACCTGGTCTGGCGTACATGTGACTCCAGACCCACAACAACGTGGTTGACTCTTAACTACCCTCTGGGCAATTCGGGATGGGTAATAAATGCTGGCCTGGCCGGTGACACCCGCATCCCGTGGATGAATAAAGAAAAAAAAATAAAAATAGGAGGAAATATTTTGGAACAGAGATCTGGCACAGTTCCTCTCTCGATTTGTTATTCTCCAAATTTCTCACCCTTGTTATGAAGATGTGGGTGTACTGTACCTTTAAGAGAGCTGAAAGCCAGCAGAACAATCTGACACAGCACCAAGTGTTCTGAACAAGGTATAATGTAACATTTGCTTGAACAACTCAGAGAGTCAAAGAGTCATAGAGATGTACAACATGGAAACAGACCCTTCGGTCCAACCCGTCCATGCCGACCAGATATCCCAACCCAATCTAGTTCCACCTGCCAGCACCAGGCCCATATCACTCCATACCCATCCAAGTTAGTCCTGCATACATTTTTCTCCTCTCATCTTAAACCTATGCCCGCTAGCTCTGGACTCCCCCAACCCAGGGAAAAGACCTTGTGTATTTACCCTATCCATGCCCCTCATGATTTTATAAAACTCTCTAAGGTCACCCCTCAGCCTCTAATGCTCCAAGGAAAACAGCCCCAGCCTATTCAGTCTCTCCCTGTAGCTCAAATCGTCCAACCCTGGCAACATCCTTGTAAATCTTTTCTGAACCTTTTCAAGTTTCACAACATCTTTCCTACAGCAGGAACACCAATTGACCATGGTATCTTCCCTGCCAAGTAGGTATTGAACGCAGTATTCCAAAAGTGGCCTAACCAATGTCCTGTACAGCTGTAACATGACCTCCCGACTCCTAACCTCAGTTCTCCCAGTTTCTCTGTACTTGCACTTCCTTCAGAATTGCATCCTTTAATGCATCTCCTTTATCATTATCGCTGTTCAGGATACGTCCCAATTTTGGTTTAATCTTCAAATATTTAAATTGTGCCCTGTCCATTTAAGTCTTAGTCATTAATATGTATCAAGAGACGCATTGGTCCCAGGACCAACCCTTGGACAACTCCCACTATCAACTTTCCTGCAATCGCAGCAGTGTCTAATTTCCCACATGGTCAAACTCCACATTGTCATTGTCTCTTTTATTCCATGGGGCGTTACTCTGGCAACAAGCCTGCAGCATGACATTTTGTCCAAGGTCTTTTGGAAGTCCCTGAATCCACATCAATTGCATTAAAGCAATCAGCCCTCCTATTAATTTTCCATGTTGCATCTGTCTCTCACTGCCATTATTAACCTGGCAATTGTCAAATTTGCCCCGTTTATTGTGTGAGGGGAGTACTGTGGCTTCAGAAATGTGTGACATGATTGGATAGGTGTGTCACATTCTTGAAGAGACTGTCTAAGATGATTGGATAGGTGTGCCACATTCTTGAAGAAACTGTCTAAGATGATTGGATAGGTGTGCCACATTCTTGAAGAAACTGTCTAAGATGATTGGATAGGTGTGCCACATTCTTGAAGAGACTGTCTAAGGTGATTGGATAGGTGTGCCACATTCTTGAAGAGGGTGTCTGAGATAAGATGGTTAACCCATTTGCCCGTTTGCTCAGATGGTGTTGAAATAAGATGTTCCCCGGTATCTTTATGAAATATATATCTGCGACAAATATCAGATATCAGAAAGCTCGGCTCAGTTTCTGAATAGCAATGATTCGTTTGCTGTTTCTGAGATATCCCTGGGAACTTCATCCCTCCCGTATTGGTCTGAATCAGTAACAAGCCACTGTACTTTTTTTTGTGCCTGTGTCCAGATGCAGCTCGTGTTTGACTGCACGACGGCTCTGGAGCTGCGGATGGACTCACTGTGGAGCATCCGCGATGCTGAGGAGGTTGTGGATAGCATGTTTAGTAAACTGGTCACACCGCAGGTTAGAATTGCTGAGGGAGACAGTGAATGGGTGACCAAAAGGCAGAAAAAGAGTAGGAAGGCAGTGCAGGGTCCCCTGCAGTCATCTTCCTCCGAAACAGGTATACTGTTTTGGATACTGTTGGGGAGATGGCTCACCAGGGGAGGGCAGCAGTGGCCAGGATCATGGCACCATGGTGGGCTCTGCTGTTCAGAAGGGCAGGAAAAAGACTTGTAGGGCCATGGTCATAGGGGATTCTATTGCCAGGGAAGTAGATAGGTGGTTCCGTGGCCGAAAACGACACTCCCAGGTGGTATGTTGCCTCCCAGGTGCTTGGGTCAGCGATGTCAGCGATCGGCTGCAGAGCATTCTGAAAGGGGAGGGTGGACAGCCAGTTGTTGTTGTGCATATTGGCACCAATGATACAAGTAGAAAGCGAGATGAGGTCCTGAAAGCAGAATTCAGGAAGCTCGGAGAGAAGTTAAAGTGGAGGACCTCAAAGGTAGTGATCTCAGGATTGCTACCAGTGCCACGTGTTAGCCAGGGTAGAAATGAAAGAATAGGCAGGATGAACATGTGGCTTGAGGGATGGTGTAGGGGGGAGGGGTTCAGATCTGTGGGACATTGGGACCTGTACTGGGGAAGGTGGGACTATTATATATTGGACCGTCTACACCTGAACCAGACTGGAACGAATGTCCTTGGGGGAGTTTTTGCTACTGCTGTTGGGGAGGGTTTAAACTAATGTGGCAAGGGGCTGGGAAGCTGAAGAGAAGACTAATAGACAGTAAGGTGGAAAATAGAGACTGTAAGGAACAGGATCATGAAGTTAGCATTACCAAGGGGAAGAGTAGGCAGAGGGCAGATGACTATAAAGGAACAGGTGTTCTAAGGTGCATATGCTTTAATGCAAGGAGTATAGTGGGTAAGGCAGATGGACTTAGGGCTTGGATTGGTGTCTGGGAGTGTGACGTTATTGCGATCACAGAGACTTGGTTGAAGGAAGGGCGTGATTGGCAACTAAATGTTCCAGGATAAAGATGCTTCAGACAGGACAGGGAGGGAAGTAAAAGGGGGAGGAAGGAGGAGTTGCATTGCTGGTCTGGGATGATATCACGGCTGTGCTAAAGGAGGACACTATGGAGGGCTTGAGCAGTGAGGCATTATGGGTTGAACTGAGAAATAAGAAGGGTGCAGTTACATTGTTGGGGCTGTCCTACAGGCCTCCCAGCAGTGATCGTGAGGTAGAAGAACAAATAGGTAAACAGGTTATGGAAAGATGTCGAGGCAATCGCGTAGTGGTGATGGGGGATTTTAATTTTCCAAATCTTAACTGGGATACACTCAGTGTCAGAGGTCTGGATGGGGCAGAACTTGTAAGGAGCATCCAGGAAAGTTTTCTAGAGCAGTATGTCAATAAACCAACAAGGGAAGGGGCCATATTGGACCTGGTGTTGGGGAATAAGCCAGGCCAGGTGGTAGAAGTTGCAGTGGGGGACTTCTTTGGGAATAGTGACCACAATTGTGTAAGTTTTAGAATACTCGTAGACAAAGATGAGAGTGGTCCTAAGGGAAGAGTACTAAACTGGGCCAAGGCCAATTATATCAAAATTTGGCAGGAGCTGTAAAATGTAGATTAGGGACAGCTATTTGAAGAGAATCCACATTTGATTTGTGGGAGGCTTTCAAAGATAGGTTGAAGATAGTGAAGGATAGGCATGTCCCTTTGAAAACACGTGATAGGAAAGGCAAGATTTGTGAACTGTGGATGACAGAGAAATTGTGCGACTAGCCAAGAGGAAAAGGGAAGCTGTCCAGACAGCTCAGAACAGAACACGTTTTGGAGGAATATCGGAGGGTAGGCCCAATCCGAAATGAGGAATCAAGCGGGCTGAAAGGAGTCATGAAATAACTTTAGTGAGCAGAATTCAGGAGAATCCCAAGGCCTTTTGTTCATATATAAGAGGCAAGAGAGTAACTAGAGAAAGGGTTGGTCCACTAAAGGATAAGGAAGGAAGGTTGTGTGTCGAACCTGAGAAAATGGGTGAGATTCTCAGTGATTACTTTGCATCAGTGCTCACTGAGGTGAGGGTCATGATTAATGTTGAGATTAGAGGTAAGGAGTTTGTTTACTCTGGATCACCTTGACATAAGGAGGGAGGATGTGTTGGGTAGGCTAAAGGATATTAAGGTGGACAAATCCTCAGGACCAGATGGGATCTATCCCATGTTGCTAAGGGAGGCGAGAGAGGAAATAGCTGGGGCCCTGACAGATATCTTTGGAGCATTCTTAAACACAGGTGAAGTGCTGGAGGACTGGAGAATTGCTAATGTTGTCCCCCTGTTCAAAAAGGTTAGTAGGGATATTCCAGGTAAGTACAGACCAATGAGCATGATGTCAGTGCTGGGAATGTTGTGAGAGAAGGTACTGAGGATTGGATCTATTTATATTTAGAAGAGAATGGGCTTATCAGTGAGAGGCAATATGGTTTTGTGTGGGGGAGATCTGTTACCAACTTAACTGAGTTTGAGGAAGTGACCAAGTTGACAGATGAAGGAAGGGCTGTAGATGTCAGACACATAGACTTTAGTAAGGTGTTTGATAAGGTTCCCCGTGGTAAACTAATGGAGAAAGTGAAGTCACATGGGGTGCAGGGTGTTCTAGCTTGGTGGATAAAGAACTGGTTGAACAACTGGAGATAGAGAGTAGTAGACGATGGAGTTTCTCAAAATGGAGAAAGGGATCAGTGGTGTTCCATGGGGATCAGTGCTGGGGCCACTGTTGTTTGTGATATACATAAATGATCTGGAAGAGGACATTGGTGGTCTGATCAGTAAGTTTGCAGATGACAGGAAGATTGGTGGAGTAGCAGAAAGCATAAAGGACTGCTAAAGCATACAGAAGAATATAGATAGACTGGAGTATTGGGCAGAGAAGTGGCAGATGGAGTTCAATCCAGGCAAATGTGAGGTGATACACTTTGAAAGATCTAATTCTAGAGCGAACTATACTGTAAATAGAGAGAGATCTGGGAGCTCAGGTCCATTGTACCCTGAAGGTGGCTACACAAGTGGATAGAATGGTCAAGAAGACATATGGTATGCTTGCCTTCATCGGACGGGGTATTGAGTATAAGAGCTGGCAAGTCATGTTAAAATTGTACAAGATTTTGGTTCAGCTGCATTTGGAATACGGTGTACAGTTCTGGTCGCCACATTACCAAAAGGATGTGGACGCTTTGGAGAGAGTGCAGAGAAGGGTTACGAGGATGTTGCCTGGGATGGAAGGTGTTAGCTATGAAGAAAGGTTGAGTAGATTAGGATTGCTTTCATTAGACTAACGGAGATTGAGGGGGGACCTGATTGAGGTCTACAAAATCATGAAGGATATAGACAGGGTGGATAGAGATAAGCTTTTTCCCAGGGTGAAGGATTCAATAACGAGAGAACTGACAGACACTGAAATTGGGTGGGTTATTGTTTAAAATTAAATCAGGGGGAGGATGAGATTTGGTTCTGTGTCTCTCATTACCATGGAGAATGCAGAGCCTGGGAGGGTGGTGGAAGCAGGGTCAATAGGAACATCCAAACGGAATAGGCCAGACACTGAGAATGACAAGTGAGAGGTTAGACTAATGGGCTCACTCCCCCAAAGAGCACTCATGGATACAATGACCTTCCTCTTGGTTGTAGAATGGTGTAATTCTCAGGAAAGGAAAGGGTGTTAGAAACCTGGGGTTTGGCAGCACTCACAGCAGAACCCGTGTACAATATTTGATCAGCTTTTCGTGTGTCACTTTCAGGTGTGATATTCAGTGACGGGAAGTTGTGGCGGGAGAACCGAAAGTTTGTGATCTCAGCTCTCCGAGGCTTTGGCATGGGCAAGAAATCCATTGAAGACAGGATCAGTGAAGAGGCCAGCTTTCTTGTCAATGTGTTTGAGAGTCACAAGGGTGAGTGCTTGGTGGGTCATGACATGCTGGGATTCATGGTTCCCTCGAAATTGACATCTACACAAAAGATTTTCACTTGAATAAAAGTGAGGTTCCTTCAGTTGCATTAATACTGTTGGGGCAGTCAAATGTTAGCAGGCCCCAGAGACACTGGCCTTTGACGGACATTAATTATACTAAAGGTTATAGCAGTTCAAAACTGCATCATCAGCTTCGGCACACCAAGGATGAGTAGTCCCTGTGTGATGTACTCCATTCACAAAGCCTTTCACCACTATTGGACACTTTAAGTTAGGTTAGATTCGAAATATCCTTTGTCTGTTTTAGAGTCACAGAGTCAAAGAGATGTACAGCACAGAAACAGACCCTTCGGTCCAACTCGTCCGTGCTGATCAGATATCCCAACCTATTCTTGTGCCATTTGCCAGCATTTGGTCCATATCCCTCTAATCCCTTCCTATTCATATACCCATCCAGATGCCTTTTAAATGCTGTAATTGTACCAGCCTCCACCACTTCCTCTGACAGCTCAATCCATACATGCACCACCCTCTGTGAAAAGGGCACCCCTGAGGCAAGTTTTAAATCTTAACCCTTTCAGCTTGAACTTTTGCCTCCAGTTTCGACTCCCTTATCCTGGGATAAAGACCTTGTCGATGCACCCTATCTATGCCCCTCATGATTTTATAAGCCCCTATAAGGTCACCCCTTAGCCTCCAATGCTCCAGGGAAAACAGCCCCAGCGTATTCAGCCTAACCCTATACCTCAAAACCTCCAACCCTGGCAACATCCTTGTAAATCTTTTCTGAACCCTTTCAAGTCTCACAACATCCTTCCTAAAGGATGGAGACCAGAATTGAATGCAGTATTCCAAAGTGGCCTATCCAATGTCCTATACAGCCACAACATGACCTCCCAACTCCTGTACGCGATACTCTGACCAATAAAGGAAAGCATACCAAATGCCTTCTTCACTATCCTATCTACCTGTGACTCAACTTTCAAGGAGCTATGAACCTACACTCCAAGGTCTCTTTGTTCAGCAACACTCTCCAGGACCTCACCAATAAGTGTACAAGTACTGCCCTAATTTGAATTTCCAAAATGAAGCACCTCACCTTTAACTAATTTAAAATCCATCTGCCACTCCTCGGCCCATCTGATCAAGGTCCTGTTGTACTCTGAGGTAGCCTTCTTCACTGTCCGCAACACCTTCAATTTTGCTGTCATCTGTGCACTTACTAACCATACCTCCTATGTTTAACAAAGCAGGAAAGGAGGGGAACTGGTCAAGGTAATTACATTCCTGGCCAGAAGTTCTTTTTCAAAATAATTTGGTCACACAACATTTGTTTTTAATGATTCATAAAGAGTATTGATTTATGAACATTACCACAGTGGGAATTGTCCAGGAAGTTTAAAGATTTGATGAGCAATTGTTGTGCTCCCCAATACCATTTGATGGACCCTCAGTGCAGTCACCTTGGTGAAAGAGAATCTAAGATTTTGGAACAATCAAAAGTAGCAGCTTTGGAGCCGATTTGAACTGAAATCACCCTAATCCTGACCCTCGATTCACATAAAATGCTGGCTCCCAGCACAAAGTGTGTACAATATGTCGTGAGGGATTCCATCACAGATAGAATCTTGTATCAGCAAACTGCATCTTATCTAACTTGAGCTTTTTAAAAGACAACAATACTGGAAGTGTTTGTGGTATTTCCAGCTTCAGTTTGTCTCTGAAATACTATGTTTGTTCACAGGTCAGCCTTTTGAAACAGCACAGATTTTGAATTCGGCCGTGAGCAATATTATCTGTTCCATTCTATTTGGAGATCGCTTTGATTATGACGACAAAATATTTAACTCCCTCATAAACATGAACAATGAGATGACAACATTGACTGGAACAGCTTCAATACAAGTAATTATCTTTCCATATTACTGTACTTGGGATGATTATTTGCAATTTGGTGTGCATAATAATCCCCTCATCACTCCAATGCCAAACAATGACCATCTCCAGTAAGACTCCCACAGCTACCTGGATTACATCTCTTCCCACCCTACCTCTGTTGCTCCCGATGCGGTCTCCTTTACATTGGGGAGACTGGATGCCTTCTCACAGAGCGCTTTAGGGAACATCTCCGAGACTCCCACAACAATCAACCACACCGCCCTGTGGCCCAATATTTCAACTCCCCCTCCCACTTTGGTGAGGACATGCAGGTCCTGGGTCTTCTCCACCACCACTCCCTCACCACCCGCCTGGATGAGGATGATCGCCTCATCTTCCGTCTCAGAACACTTCAACCCCAGGGCATTCATGTGGACTTCACCAGTTTCCTCATTTCCCTTCCCCCCACCTTACCCCAGTTCCAACCTTCCAGCTCAGCACCGTCCTCATGACCTGTCCTACCTTCCTTCCCACCTATCCACTCCACCCTCCTCTCTGACCTTCATCCCCACCTCCATCTACCTATTGCACACTTGGCTACCTTCTCCCCAGCTCCAACCCCCCGCCCCCCCCCCCCCCCCCCCCCCCCCCCATTTATCTCTCCACCCTGAAGGCTCCCTGCCTTAATTCCCGATGAAGGGCTTTTGCCTGAAACGTCGATTTACTTGCTCCTTGGATGCTGCCTAACCTGCTGTGCTTTTCCAGCACCACTCTAATCTAGACTCTGATCTCCAGCATCTGCAGTCCTCACTTTTGCCATCTCCAATAAGAGACAATCTAACCACTGTCCCTTGGCATTCAGTGTTGCCATCACTGAATCCCCACTGTCAAACATCCTTGGGTTCACCATTGATCAGAAACTTAACTGGGCTTGCTACATAAGCACAATGGCTACAAGAGCAGGTCAGAGACTGGGAACAGTGCGATGAGGAACTCACCTCCTGACTCCCCAAAGCCTATCCACCATCTACAAGGCACAAGTCAGGAGTGTGATGGAATACTCCCCACTTGCCTGGATGGGGGCAGCTCCAATGACACTCAAGAAGCTTGACACCATCCATGACTCAGCATCCCCCGCTTGATTGGTAGCATATCCACAAAACTCCACTCCATCTACCTCCGACGCTCAGTAGCAGGAGTGTGTACCATCTACAGGATGCACTGCAGAAATTCACCAAAGATCGTCAGACAGAACCTTCCAAACCCCCAACCACTTCCAGTTAGAAGCACAAGGACAGCAGATACATGGGAACACCACCTTCTGCAAGTTCCCCTCCAAGCCACTCACCATCCTGACTTGTTCCTTCACTGTCGCTGGGCCAAAACCCTGGAATTCCCTCCCTAATGGTATTGTGGGTCTACCTACAGCAGGTGGACTGCAGCGGTTCAAGAAGGCAGCTCACCCCCCACCTTCTCAAGAGGGCAACTAGGGACAGGCAATAAATGCTAGGCCCCTGAGTGAATAGAAAAACCTGAGCTATTACAGGTGCAGAGTGTTTTTAACATTATGTTTCAGTCAATTATATTAACATGTGAGGGTCCCTGACATGGAATAAATTCACATGTAAATGCTGAAAAAGTAAGATTTATGTAAATCATTTTACATAATTGTTACTTGACTATGACGTCAATGAGAGAGAAGACACCAGTCTAGAATGACGATGTGAACAGAGAGGTCTTAGATACTACACTAGAGAGCTGTTTTAGAGATCCAGTGTGCAGATATAAAGAAAGGAGTGTTACAGTACATAAGGAGTTGAAAACCCTCAATAGAGATGGGGTGGATGCAGCCACGGGGAGAGTGTTATATACAGGCCTCTCACAGCCACAACTGCTTCTGACTGGCAGCTGAAAGTGCAGGACACTATGTTGGTTTAAAGCACATGGTGGCAGTGAGGGATAAAGCCCTCAGAGACAGGGTCTGGTGCTAGGAGAGGGTGCTGGGCACACAACAACATAAAAAGGGAAGACGGTAGGATGTTGTGAAGCTTGAAAGGGTTCAGAAAAGATTTGCAAAGACATTGCCAGGGTTGGAGGATTTGAGCTATAGGGAGAGGCTGAATAGGCTGGGGTGGTTTTCCCTGAAGCATCGGAGGCTGAGGGGTGACCTTATAGAGGTTTATAAAGTCATGAGGGGCATGGATAGGGTAAATAGACAAGGTCTTGTCCCTGGGGTGGGGGAGTCCAGAACTAGAGGGCATAGGTTTAGGGTGAGAGGGGAAAGATATAAAAGGGACCTAAGGGGCAACGTTTTCAGACAGAGGGTGATGTGTGTGTGGAATTACCAGTGCAAGAAGGATGGATTGCACCAAAATTGGAAGGGGACTAATATACTGGCAGGGAGATTTGCTAGAGCTGCTCAGGAGAATTTAACCTAGTAAGGTGGTGGGGTGGGACCCAGGGAGATAGTGAGGAAACAGATCAATCTGAGACTGGGACAGTTGTGAACAGAAGCGAGTCAAACAGTCAGGGCAGGCAGGGACAAGGAAGGACTAATACATTAAACTGCATTTATTTCAATGCAAGGATCCTAACAGGGAAGGCAGATGAACTCAGGGCATTGTTCGGAACATGGGACTGGGATATCATGGCAATTACAGAAACATGGCTCAGAGTTGGGCAGGACTGGCAGCTCAGTGTTCCAGGATACAAATGCTACAGGTAGGATAGAAAGGGAGGCAAGAGAGCAGGGGGAGTGATGTCTTTGACAAGGGATAGCATTGCAGCTGTACTGAGGGAGGATATTCACGGAAATACATCCAGGGAAGTTATTTTCACGGAACTGAGAAATAAGAAAGGGATGATCACCTTATTGGGATTATATAATAGACCCCCTGATAGTCAGAGGGAAGTTGAGAAACAAACTTGTAAGGTGATGTCAGCTATCTGTAAGAATAATAGGGTGGTTATAGTATTTTAACTTTCCAAACATAGACTGGGACTGCCATAGTGTTAAGGGTTTAGATGGAGAGGAATTTGTGAAGTGTGTCCAACAAAATAAAGCAGGACAGGTGACTGAGTGTAGTGGGGGAGCACTTTGGGTCCAGAATATTTTAATTCTATTAGTTTTAAAATAGTGATGGAAAAGGACAGACCAAATCTAAACGTTGAAGTTCGAAATTGGAGAAATGTCAATTTTGACGGTATTAGGCAAAAAAGCTGATTGGGGGCAACTGTTCGCAGGTAAAGTGATGGCTGGAAAATGGGAAGCCTTCAGAAATGAGATAACAAGAATCCAGAGAAAGTATATTCCTGTCAAGGTGAAAGGGAAGGCTGGTAGGAATAGGGAATGTTGGATGACTAAAGAAATTGAGGATTTGGCAAAGAAACAGAAGGAAGCATATGTCAGGTATAGACAGGATCGATCGAGTGAATCCTTAGAAGAGTCTAAAGGCAGTAGGAGTTTACTTAAGAGGGAAATCAGGAGGGCAAAAAGGGGAGATGAGATAGCTTCGGCAAATAGAATTAAGGAGAATTCAGAAAGTTTTTACAAATACATTAAGTACAAAAGGGTAACGAGAGAGAGAATAGGGCCCCTAAATGATCAGCAAGGCAGCCTTTGTGTGGAGCCACAGAAAATGGGGGAGATACTAAACGAGTATTTTCCATCAGTATTTACTGTGGCAAAGGACATGGGAGATACATAATGTAGGGAACGAGATGGTGACATCTTGCAAAATGTCCAGATTACAGAGGAGGGAGTGCTGGATGTCTTGAAACGGTTAAAGGTGGATAAATCCCCAGGACCCTGGAACTCTGTGGGAAGCTAGGGAGGTGATTGATGAGCCTCTCGCTGAGATATTTGTAGCATCGATAGACACAGGTGAGGTGCCGGTAAACTGGAGGTTGGCTAGTGGTGCCACTGTCTAAGAAGGGTGGTAAGGACGAGCCAGGGAACTATAGACCACTGAGCCTGGCGTCAGTGGTGGGCAAGTTGTTGGAGGGAATCCTGAGGGACAGGATGTACCTGTATTTGGAAAGGCAAAGACTGTCAACATGGCTTTATGCGTGGGAAATCATGTCTCACAAACTTGAAGAAGTAACAAAGAGGATTGATGAGGGCAGAGCAGTAGATGTGATCCATATGGACTTCAGTAAGGCATTCAACAAGGTTTACCATGGGAGACTGATTAGCAAGGTTAGATCTCATGGAATACAGGAACTGGCTCAAAGGTAGAAGACAGAGGGTGGTGGTGGAGAGTTGTTTTTCAGAATGGAGGCCTGTGACCAGTGGAGTGCCACAAGGATCGGTCATGGGTCCTCTACTTTTTGTCATTTACATCAATGATTTGGATGCGAGCATAAGAGGACAGTTAGTAAGTTTGCAAATGACACCAATATTGGAGGTGTAGTGGTCAACGAAGAAGGTTATCTCAGATTACAACAGGACCTTGATCAGATGGGCCAATGAGCTAAGAAGTGGCAGATGGAATTTAATTCAGATAAATGTAATGTGCTGCATTTTGGGAAAGCAAATCTTAGCAGGACTTATACACTTAATGGTAAGGTCCCAGGGAGTGTGGCTGAGCAAAGAGACCTTGGAGTACAGGTTCATAGCTCCTTGAAAGTGAGGTTTCAGGTAGATAGGATAGTGAAGAAGGCGTTTGGTATGCTTTCCTTTATTGAGTACTCTGGGAGGTCATGTTGCGGCTGTACAGGACATTGGTTAGGCCACTGTTCGAGTATTACGTGCAATTTTGGTCTCCTTCCTATTGGAAGAATGTTGTGAAACTTGAAAGCATTCAGAGAAGATTTACAAGGATGTTGCCAGGGTTGGAGGATTTGAGCGATGGGGAGAGGCTGAAAAGGCTGGGGCTGTGTTCCCTGGAGCGTCGGAGGCTGAGGGGTGACCTTATAGAGGTTTAGAGAATTATGATGGACATGGGTAGGATAAATAGGCAAAGTCTTTTCCCTGGGGTGGGTGAGTCAAGAATTAGAGAGCATAGGTTTAGGGTGAGAGGGGAAAGATATAAAAGAGACCCAAGGGGCAACCTTTTCACGCAGAGGGTGGTACATATATGGAAAGAGCTGCCAGAGGATGTGATGGAGGCTGGTACAATTGCAACATTTAAGAGGCATTTGGATGGGTATATGAATAGAAGGGTGTGGAGGGATATGAGCCGGGTGCTGACAGGTGAGATTAGATTGGGTTGGGATATCTGATCGGCATGGAGGGGTTGGACTGAAGGGTCTGTTTCTGTGCTGTACAGCTCTATGACTCTATGAGTCTAAGTGGGACTAGATTAGACAATGGACAATAGACAATAGGTGCAGGAGTAGGCCATTCTGCCCTTCGAGCCTGCACCACCATTCAATATGATCATGGCTGATCATCCTTAATCAGTATCCTGTTCCTGCCTTATCTCCATAACCCTTGATTCCACTATCCTTGAGAGCTCTATCCAACTCTTTCTTAAATGAATCCAGAGACTGGGCCTCCACTGCCCTCTGGGGCAGAGCATTCCACACAGCCACCACTCTCTGGGTGAAGAAGTTTCTCCTCATCTCTGTCCTAAATGGTCTACCCTGTATTTTTAAGCTGTGTCCTCTGGTTCGGCACTCACCCATCAGCGGAAATATGTTTCCTCCTGCCAGAGTGTCCAATCCTTTCATAATCTTATACATCTCAATCAGATCCCCTCTCAGCCTTCTAAACTCAAGGATATACAAGCCCAGTCACTCCAGTCTTTCAGCGTAAGGTAGTCCCGCCGTTCCAGGAATTGACCTTGTGAACCTACGCTGCACTCCCTCAATAGCCAGAATGTCTTTCCTCAAATTTGGAGACCAGAACTGCACACAATACTCCAGGTGTGGTCTCACCAGGGCCCTGTACAGCTGCAGAAGAACCTCTTTGCTTCTATACTCAATCCCTCTTGTTATGATGGCCAGCATGCTATTAGCCTTCTTCACTACCTGCTGTACCTGCATACTTACCTTCATTGACTGGTGTACCAGAACACCCTGATCTCATTGTACTGCCCCTTTACCTAAATTGATTCCATTTAGGTTGTAGTCTGCCTTCCTGTTCTTGCCACCAAAGTGGATAACCATACATTTATCCACATTAAACTGCATCTGCCATGCATCTGACCACTCACCTAACCTGTCCAGGTCACCCTGTAATCTCCTAGCATCCTCCTCACATTTCACCCTGCCACCCAGCTTAGTATCATCAGCAAATTTGCTAATGTTATTACTAATACCATCTTCTATATCATTAATATATATTGTAAAAAGCTGTGGTCCCTGCACTGATCCCTGCGGTACCCCACTGGTCACTGCCTGCAATTCCAAAATGGAGCCGTTTATCACTACTCTTTGTTTCCTATCCAAATACTAATCCAAGTTAGTACTTTGCCCCCAATACCGTGCGCCCTAATTTTGCTCACTAACCTCCTATGTGGGACTTTATCAAAAGCTTTCTGGAAGTCCAGGTACACTACATCTACTGGATCTCCCTCGTCCATCTTCAGAGTTACATCCTCAAAAACTTCCAGAAGATTAGTCAAGCATGATTTCCCCTTCATAAATCCATGCTGACTCTGACCTATCCTGTTACTACTATCCAGATGTGTCGTAATTTCATCCTTTATAATAGACTCCAGCACCTTTCCCACCACTGAGGTCAGACTAACTGGTCTATAATTTCCTGCTTTCTCTCTCCCACCTTTCCTAAAAAGTGGTACAACATTAGCCACCCTCCAATTCGCAGGAACTGATCCCAAATCTATTGAACTCTGGAAAATAATCACCAATACATCTGCGATTTCTCGAGCCACCTCCTTCAGTACCCTGGGATGTAGACCATCAGGCTCCGGGGACTTATCAACCGTCAGACCTAACAGTCTCTCCAACACCAATTCCTGGCAAATATAAATTCCCCTAAATTCAGGTCCTTCAGCCACTGTTACCTCAGGGAGATTGCTTGTGTCTTCCCCAGTGAACACAGATCTGAAGTACCAATTCAATTTTTCTGCCATTTCTTTGTTCCCCGTAATATATTCCCCTGTTTCTGTCTTCAAAGGCCCAATTTTAGTCTTAACCATTTTTTTGCTTTTCACATACCTAAAAAAACTTTTACTATCCTCCTTTATATTATTGGCCAGTTTACCTTCGTACCTCATTTTTTCTCTGCGTATTTCCTTCTTAGTAATCCTCTGTTGTTCTTTAAAAGCTTCCCAGTCCTCCGTTTTCCCACTCATCTTTGCTATGTTATACTTTTTCTCTTTTAACTTTATATGTTTCTTAACTTCCCTCGTCAGCCACGGCCACCCATGCCTCCTCCTGGGATCTTTCTTCCTTTTTAGAATGAACTGATCCTGCATCTTTTGCATTATACACAGAAATATCCGCCATTGTTCCTCCACGGTCATCCCTGCTAAGGGATTGCACCATTGAACTTTGGCCAGCTCCTTCCTCATAGCTCCATAGTTCCCTTTATTCAACTGAAATATTGTCACTTCCGATTGTACCCTCTCCCTCTCAAATTGCAGATTGAAGCTTATTGTATTATGGTCACTACTTCCCAATGGCTCCTTCACTTCGAGGTCCCTGATCAATTCTGGTTCGTTGCACAATACCAGATCCAGAATTGCCTTCTCCCTGGTAGGCTCCAGCACCAGCTGTTCTAAGAATCCATCTCTGAGGCACTCCACAAAGTCTCTTTCTTGAGGTCCAATACCATCCTGATTCTCCCAGTCTACCTGCATGTTGAAATCCCCCATAACAACTGTAGTAACATCTTTGCCACAGGCCAATTTCAGCTCCTGATTCAACTTACATCCGATCAGACTACTGTTTGGGGGCCTGCAGATAACTCCCAAGAGGGTCTTTTTACCCTTAGAATTTCTCAGCTCTATCCATACTGACTCTACGTCCCCTGATTCTAGGGCCCCCGTGCAAGGGACTGAATATCATCCCTTACCAACATGGCCACCCCACCCCCTCTGCCCGTCAGTCTGTCCTTACGATAGCACGTGTAGCCTTGAATATTCATTTCCCAGGCCCTGTCCACTTGAAGCCATGTCTCAGTTATCCCCACAATATTGTATCTGCCAATTTCCAAAAGAGCCTCAAGTTCATCCATTTTATTTCTAATGCTTCGTGCATTCATGTATAGTATTTTTAATTTGTTACTGCCCTCACCCTTCCCATCAACTCCTATTTCACTCAACCTTACAGCATGGTCCCTTTTTGAGTTTTCTGCCTCATTGGTACAGTTGTCTTTCTTGACTTCTCTTGTTCTAACTTTCCCTTCAATTTCCTTCTTAAACTTCCAGTTTGTCCCCTCCCCCCTGCTACTTAGTTTAAATGTTGCGGTGTTGCAGTAGCAAACCTGCCTGCCAGAATGCTGGTCCCTAACCTATTAAGGTGCAAACCGTCTCTCTTGTAGAATTTATAGTTTCTCCAGAAATTCCTGCTTTTGTTTCCGATTTCCAGCAGCTCTTTGTTTTATGTCACCATAAGTTACTTGGCCAACTCATCGACTACAGACGGACAGTCACTTATCAACTCAAGGCCTGAACTTATTGGTTATGTTCTTGTTCCAATCCAGCTGTACAATTCTTATCCATCTCTGGGATTTCTGATTCCGGCTCACAGGAAGATGATTGAAACTCGAGATAAGATGATGGAAATCTTCGACAGTTTCTTCAAAGCGGCTGAAGAAACCTTGAGTGAGAACAGTATTCAGACCCTAAACGAGGCCTTAATTCTGAGGCATCAGCAGGTACAGTGACACACCTTTTCAGCAGTAAGGGGAATCTCCCCAGATTTCAGACTCCATACCAGGACTTTGTGGGTTTTGATGGAGGAAGATTCCGTGTTAAACATCTGTTAATATGTCACTCAGTGCTGCCCCTAGTTTCTGGATGGAACTACGAATGTGTAGCTTCAAGCGCTCACTGTATCTGATCATTTCTCTGATCGTAGTGCTCATGACATCATGTGGATGTTTGTGTCCAGGATGTAGCATTGGTTTCAGACATGGGATGTGAGTGACAGGGGCTGGGCCAGCATTTAATACCCAGAGGGCAATGGGGTCACCCACATTGCTGTGGGTCTGGAGTCACATGTAGGCTAGACCAGGTAAGACTGGCAGATTTCCTTTCCTAAGGGTTATCAGTGAACCAGATGGATTTTTTACAACAATCGACAGTTTGATACATGGTCACCATTAGACCAGCTGTAAACTGCAGATTTTTATTCAAGTTTCACCATGTGCCATGGTGGGTTTTGAACACATGTAGGGGCATGGGTACATTAGCCTGGCATATGGATGATGATTCCAGTGACATTACGATTACACATCCCTGAAGGATGTATGAGTTTCAATCTCGCAATTTACAACGTGAGAGAGATGTCTTCTCAGAATATTATTGGTGAGGAGCTTCTACTTATTTTACACGTTATTTTCCCTGAATAACGTCCGTCAAATTACACCTGGATGTGTTGTTGAGTGCTTTGGAGCCGTCCTCTGCTCATGTTGTCTGGGATGTCAATCTCTTTGAGACAAATGAATTTAAACCTCACATCCATTAAGACCAGCCCTTCATCTCTGCTGTGCTGCCAGAGTGGATTGAAGTCTAATGGTGAACTTAGACAGGAGAGACAACTTTCCTTCAGAGAATTGTAGGGTGTTACAGGACAGAAGGAGGTCATTTGGCCCATCGAATCGATGGCTGCTCCCAGGTGGAGCTATCCCACTCCCCTATTCTTTCCCCACCCCCATCACTCATTTCCCTTCAAGTATTTATCCACCTCTTACAAATAAGACCACAGACTGTAACACATAGGAGCAGAAATGGGCCTTTCAGCCCATCAAATCTGTTCTGTCATTCGGTGAGATCATGATAGCCTCAACTCCACTTGCCTGCCTTTACCCCGCAATCAACTCAGAGAAAGTGAGGCCTGCAGATCCCGGAGATCGGAGTCGAAGAGTGTGACACTGGGAAAGCACAGCAGGTCAGGCAGCATCCCAGGAGCAGGGTAATCGACGTTTCGAGCATGAGGGCACACATTCCTGATGAAGAGTTTATGCTCGGAACATTAACCCTCCTGCTCCTGGGATGCTGCCTGACCGGCTGTGCTTTTCCAGCACCACGTTTCTTTGACTCTTTACCCCATAACCCTTGGTTCGCTCACTGATTCAAAACCTTCCTATCTCAGTCTTTCATACGCTTAACGATCCAGCCTCAACAGCCCCCTGACCCTTCCTGTCCACTCATTATCGAGATGTTACTCTGAGTCTGTCTCCACCGCTGTCTTCAGAGTGGAAGCCCCATCACTTAATAGACGGTGCAGGTAAAACAGACATTCCTTCCTGTCAGCTCTGCGGGGTCTCTTGGAAATCACCTGAAGTCCCGAGTCCACTGACCTCCCACCCTCCCCCCAACACCAGTTTGACTTTACTCTCCCAAACAAAACCATTCATGCCTTTGAACGGTTCCATTCAGTTTCCCCTCAGCCTTCTTCATTCTGAGGGGAATAAACAAACCCCACCATGCTCGTAGCCCCCCAGCTCCCACAGTCTCTCTGCCATCCCGGCTATTGGTACAACACTCAGGAATACATTTATTCTTCATGGAATATTCTGCCCCCACCGCACGGCTCCAAGATCCTTCTCAAAGTGTAATGTCACAATGGATACAGTGCACCAGCTGAAGCTATGCCAGTTTTCCTTTCCCCTATGTAGAGGTTTAAGGTCACTTCCTCACCCTTGTACTCCCTGACAATAAAGAGCCAAAGACTTTGTCTGATTCTTTTCTAAGGGGCCTCTCGATTGGCTGTGCCAACTTCGGATATTATGCAAACCAACAGCTGCCTCCCAAAGTCTGATCCCAGGGTGAGTGGGATTTAATCAACGCCAACCTCTCTCCCCGTGCAAATGGCCAATTTTCTTCCCGGAGGGACATGAATGAACCAGATTGGCTTCAATGACAGGAGGTTTACAATTGCCATTCGATTAGCTTTTAATTCCAGATTTTCATTCAATTCAGGTTTTGCAGTCTGCCATGGCAGGACTCCCCCAGTGTATTAGTTCGGAAGAAGGACCAGGCCAGACATGAAACATTAACACTGTTTCACCCTTCACAGATGGTGCCTGACCTACTGAGTTTCTCCAGCACTTTCTGGTCTTCTCTCAGATTTACAGCATCCACAGTTATACCCCCAGAATACGAGCCTGGGGTTCTGAACCAGTAATCCCTGTGACATTCCCACAACATCACGACTTCACAATCGGGCTTTGAGAACAATCAGCCTACACTCAGCCCCTTCCGTTCTCCCATTCCCACAAACCTAAACCAACTCTTTCAAATCGCAGGGTACTGCAGTTCAACGTTTATGAGACTTAACCGAACATCCTCTAATGTACCATCCACCCCAAACTACCCCACACAGCTCATCCTTTTCAAATAAAAATTCCTTCACAGGATGTGGGCATCACAGGGGGTAGAATCATCGAATCCGGACAGTGCAGATGGAGGCCATTTGGCCCGTTGGGTCTGTGCTATCCCTCCGAACAGCATCCTACCCTTCCCTGTTACCCTGCATTTCCTGTGACCAATCCACTGAACCTGCACATCTTTGGACTGTGGGAGGGAACCGGAATTACCAGCGAAAACCCACATCGACACGGGCAGAACGTGCAAACTCCACGCAGTCACCCAAGGAACCCAGCTCCCTGGTGCTGTGGGGAGGCAGTGGTAACCATTGTACTGCCTAGTTATTGCCCCTCCCAAATTGTCCAGAGGGCAGGAAAGAGTCAACCATCTTTCAGTCGCTAAAAGCAAATTACTGCGGATGCTGGAATCTGAAACCAAAAGAGAAAATGCTGGAAAATCTTATCAGGTCTGGCAGCATCTGTAAGGAGATAAAAGAGCTGATGTTTTGAGTCAAAGCTTTGACAAAGGGTCAGTTAGACTCAAAACATCAGCTTTTTTCTCTCCTTACAGATGCTACCAGACCTGCTGAGATTTTCCAGCATTTTCTCTTTTTTGTCATCTTTCAGTGGTTCTGCCTTCGTGTATAGGCGAGACTAGGTAAGAATCCAGATGTTCCCTTCCACATCGGAACCAGGTGGGCTTTCACAGCAAGGCCAGCTCTTTATTCCAGATTTTATTGGATTAAAATTTCACCATCAGCCACAGGTGGGATTTGAACCCATGTTCACAGAACATTGACCTGGGGTTAGCTGGATTCCCAGGCCAGTGACTTTACCCCTTGCACCGCTGTCTGTCTGAGGTGATCCAGTGACTATCTATGGTGAAGGCCTGAGTGTAACACTGGCAGTGCCCACCACTTTGATTGGCTGGCAGGTTCATCATTCCCACCCTGGGCTGAAATGGGCCATAGGCCTGAGGCTTCCCAAGTTAGCTCCTGACTGCAATGGAATAGCTCCTGATGGAAAGCCACCCAGGTTTCCCATCGGTTTTCCACTCGGTATCTGTGGTCAATGTCGATTCCCATCTGCTCTGTCTCCTTCTGCATTGACTTTAGAATCAAATGGTTGACTCCATATTGTCTTTCCCTCATTCTTCATAGAAAAGTGTATCACTTCACCATTCTTTCTGGTCACTTTCGTCTGTCCATTTTACCAATCCACCTTTGACGCCCTAAAGTTTGTTAATATCTTGTTCACTGCTGAATATATTGCTGACTTCTGTCAAGTGTACAAAAGTAGTAATGAATATAGCCTGCATACCCAAGTCTTACTCCTCAATATATTACCTTTCATGTCATTGAGATGTCCCAAAGCATTCTACAGAGAAGGATTGATTTTTAAAATGTGACGTTTGTTGTAACACAGGGGAATGAGTTAATGAATTTGTGTACAGCAAGGCCCCACACTAATAACAGTGATAATGACCAGATCACTCTTTTGGTAGAAGTGTAAACATTGGCTAAGATACCAATGAAGAGCTTCTCTGTCCTTGTTAAATTAATAACATAATGTTTTACATGTACCCAGAGTCTTGGAGATGTACAGCATCGAAACAGATCCTTCGCTCCAACTCATCCATGCTGATCAGATATCCTGAATTAATCAACTCCCATTTGCCAGCACTTGGCCCATATCCCCCTAAACCCTTCCTATTCATATGCCCATCCAGATGTCTTTTAAATGCTGTAATTGTACCAGCCTCCACCACTTCCTCTGGCAGCTCATTCCACACACGCACCACTCTCAGTGCGAAGAAGTTGCCCCTTCGGTCCCTTTTAAATCTTTCCCCTCTCTCCTTAAACCTGTGCCCTCTACTTTTGGACTCCTCACGCTTGGAAAAGGACCTTGGCTTTTCACCATATCCATGCCCCTCATGATGTTATAAACCTCGATGAGTTCACCACTCAACCTCCGACGCCCCAGAGAAAACAGCCCCAGCCCATTCAGCCTCTCCCTGTAGCTGAAACCCTCCACCCTGGCAACATCCTTGTAAATCTTTTCTGAATCCTTTCAGGTTTCACCACATCCTTCCCTGAGCAGGGAGACCAGGATTACACCTGTGTTTAATCAGTTAAATAGTTCATCTGAAAGGCAGCACCTCTGATAGTGCAGCACCCTCTCAGAACTGAGCTGAAATTTCAGCTGAGGATGTGCACTCAGATTTGTGAAGTGTGGCCTGAAGTCATGAAATCCTGACTCTGAGCAAGACAGCCACTGCCCCCAATGACACAGACCCGTCCAGCAATATACACACTCAAATATTTCCCCCAAGAACGTGGTACCTTCTCCTTTATTCTGCCGTCGTTGTGGGTATGTTCGCCCCGAGCTGGGAAGTTGATTTGCTGACGTTCCGTTCCCTGTCTCGGTGACACCTTCAGTGCCTTGGAGCCTCCTGGGAAGTGCTGCTGGACTGTGTCGTCTGGAATGTATTTGGTTCAGGTTCCTGCTGCGTCCGGTTGCACTAAGATATTTCTGTCAAGAATGTGGCAGCTTCTTCTTGATTCTATTTTGTCTTGAAGGAATCAAAAGGCCAAGCCTTGGAAATTCAGAAGAAGGACATGCTGATTACAATCATTGACCTGTTTGGTGCCGGCACAGAAACCACTTCCACCACCGTGTGCTGGGGACTCCTTCTCATGATGAAATATCCGGATATCCAGAGTAAGGGAACGACTAACTTTGTGTTTGTCAGTTGTTGTTGGTGTCCAAACTGTTACTTGATCATATGGATAGGACTATCGAGGTCAGTAGTGAACTAGGCCCATGGTCAGTGTGAAATTGGTCAATTTAATCAGTAACACCTCAACTGGTTGGTCTCAGGAAGAGCTGATGGTGAGTGAGTCAGCAAGTGGAGTCTTTCTCCCCCAGGCATGACGTGCACTGCAGATTCAGAGATTATACCCAGTGTGACACTCATAACAACGTGAAATCAATGTCAAAACTGCCATAAAGCTCATGCTATGGATGTCTCGCCTAAGCCTCCCCCCAAATTCTGGAATCTTCTGTGTGAAAGCCTAATATACTACTCTGTTTATTCTGTTCGCTCATAACCTCTCCAAAGGTAAACAAAACTCTCCAGGAGGTCTCGCTCTTTCTCTAATACTCTACTTTAAGAAAACTCACCACAGTGACAGAAATACTTACGAGTTAATCATTAAACCCCTTCAGACGCAAGGAAAATCCAAATGCCACTGGTTCAAAATTCAAAAATCCAAATAGACTGTATCACACACCTTACTTCACGCACAGATGATTGGAGTTAAGAGTCATGGAGCTCTACAGCACAATAAAAGGTCCTTTGGGTCTGTGCTGGTTAGAATCAGCAACCAAATTATTCTAATCTCAATTACCAGAGCCATGTTTACCTGACATTATGAGATGTTGCTTTAAGAAGGATTTGTCCTTTTGAAAGCAAGTGTTGCAAACTAGAAGCCCAGCGGTCTGCTCTGAGCCCAGCGAGCTTTGTTTTTTTTAAATGTTGGAACAATAGAAGCAGCCGGAAGGGGTGGTGTCAAGCTCCCACAGAACCAGGATTTTAGTTTAACTTTCAGTCGTGTTGGGGTTTGGAAGCTGCTACACATCTCTCCCTGTTAAAGCAAAATGCTTGAGTTCTCTCTCAGAGTTATCACTGGATGGACTGGACTAGAGAATTGCGCATGAGACAATCTGTTTCACTGAATTTGCCTTTGCCAAGTGTGTGTTTATGGGATGTTACTATCTTGGAACAGCTAATCAGTAGTAGTGAGCATATATATTATCTCATTAAGCAATTCAATAGAGTCACAGTTAAATTAATTTTTAGAATTTATTATTTGTCTGTATTTGAATAGGGTTTTAAGAATAAAGATTAGATTCCCCACAGTGTGGAAACAGGCCCTTTGGTCCAACCAGTACACCAACCCTCCAAAGAGTAACCCACCCAGACCCATTTCCCTCTGACTAATGCACTGAACACTATGGACAATTTAGCATGGCCAATTCACCTGATATGTACATCTTTGGACTATGGGAGGAAACCTATGCAGACGCAGGGAGAATGCACAAACGCCACACAGACAGTCACCCAAGGCAGTAATTGAACCTGGGACCCTGGTGCTGTGAGGTAGCAGTGCTAACCACTGAGCCACCATACTGCCCTAAACTGCGTTTGCTTTCAAGCCTGGTAGTTTGACGCATCAAATTGTATCCGGAACACACTTGCCTTTAAAAATAAGAAAATGTTGGGGGTTTAGGCTATCTTCTTATATATTTTGAGCGGGTTTGGTGTGGTCTGTAACACTGGGGATCGCATGTGCACTTCTTAAATATTCTGAGGGTTTCTACAGAAATATCAGGAACCCAACACGAACTGGCTGAGTTCTTTCAGCCAGATTCACATGGACTGATGGTGATAAGGGTTGGCGGAGATGAGAATGGCCAATGATACCAATAAACATGTTTCAGAAGCAAGGGCAAGGCAACCTTTCAGAAAATGTCAAAACGATTTCCTTCATCTCGACCTCAATGTAACTGGTTGTAGACAAGCGTGCTGCACGAGAGAACAAAGCAGTGGCAGGCCTCCTGGACATCACCAAGGTCTCTCATTGTAATTCAGAGCAGAACGATCTCTCTCACATTCAACTTGGCAAGGTATTTCCTGCAATACAATGCAGACTGTCGGTACAGTACCTTAAGCCATTGGTTGATTTAGGTCACTTTACACAGGCAGTCCCTTGGAATGGCTTGTTGTCAATCCAGTTCAATAGCTCAGCAATCAGTCTCATGTGTGACCTATTGACTTGGCCGCACATGGGTCAGGGCTCAGAGAGTTTAGTTCTTTGTACAATCTCTTTGATACTTGAACTTCACCTCCATGTGTTCCCGATGAACTCTCTCGAATTGTTCTGGGAACAACAAATGCTGGGGATCACAGCGGGTCAGACAGCATCCATGGAGAGAGAGAGGAAGCTAATGTTTCGAGTCGAGAGCTGCCCAACCTAGCTCTGACAAAGAGTCATCTGGACTTGAAAAGTCAGCTTCCTCTTTCTCCACGGCTGCTGTCTGACCCGCTGTGATTCCCAGCGTTTGTTGTTTTCAGTCCAGACTCCAGCCTCTGCAGGAATTTGCTCCTCTCTTGAATCGTTTGTTTGCTTCCTGAACACACTGTCTCCTCGTTACTTGGTCACAGTCCAGGGGCCTGAAACCTTTGACCCCTTCTGGGCTGCTTTTGAGGAAACCCCGAAAGCGTTTCCACCCGGGGTCCTCCTGTCTTGGGTGAGTTCTGAGCCGAGCAGGTATTTTCATAGACATTTAGGCTCAGTAAATATCCACTTGCAATGGAATTCTTCTCAATGGTAATAAATATCTGTCACTCCAAAATTGCCATGGAATTATTTTAGAAGTGTTGTCCAATTGTCTTCACAAGTAAATGGATGAGTGCAACTCTGACAGCACTCGAGAAGCTTCACACCACCCAGGGACAAAGCAGCCCGCTTGATTGGCCCCACATCCACAAGCATCAACTCCATCCACCACCGGCACTCAGTAGCAGTACTGTGTACCATCGATTAGATGCACTGCAGCAATTCACCACAAATCTGTAATCAGCCTTCCAAGTCCATCTAAAAGGACAGGGGCAGCAGATACATGGCAACACCATCACTTGCAAGTTCCCCTCCAAGCCACTCGCCATCCTGACTGGGAAATATATCCCCGTTCCTTCAGCGTCACTGGGTCAAATTCCTGGAACTCCATCTCTAGCAGCATTGCAGGTCTCACTCCAACAGGTGGACTGCAGCGGTTCAAGAAGGCAGCTCACCTTCTCGAGGGGCAACTAGGGACGGGCAACAAATGCTGGCCGAGCCAGCAACGTGCCCATCCCATGAGTGAAAAATAAAATGATAACATTGACCTTGAAGGTTAGCACACAGTGACCCAAATACAACCAATCACTTGTTGTATGTATTTGGCTTTTGTGTTTATTGAAGTTGATGAATATCCAATGGGGAACATAAGACACATTGATCGCGCCTAATTTCTGTCACTGATGAATTTCTATCCTGTTGTTTGACGGCAGTTTCCCCAATCCAAGCTTTCTCTATTTCAGGGAAAGTTCAGGAAGAAATCGATCAGGTGATAGGAGCCGGACGTGCCCCTGTAACCGAAGACCGAAAGCGAATGCCTTACACTGAGGCTGTGATTCATGAAATCCAGAGATTTGCCAACATCGTCCCCATGAACCTTCCTCATTCAACAACCGAGGACACACACGTGAAAGGACATTTCATTCCAAAGGTAGTTCTGAACGATATAAACCAGGCTCGGGTTTCACAATCTGTGTCTGCGAGAAATTGGAAGGACCTTCAAACTAAAATAAAAAGTGACAGAGAAAGAAAACAAAAAAATATTAAATGGGACTGATTTGGAAATTAGTGAATCGGGGGGTGGCAATTTTCATAGTGGGGGAATCCCAATGACATTTAAAATAAGTATGGGCCCCGCCTTGACCACTGGAAACTAACAGGATCAGGTACAACACTGGGTTCACACACCCCACTTCATTCACTCTCCATTGAAGTCAGGCTCAGAAACGCATTCCAAATTATTGTTCTTGTTTGCAGGGAACGTACGTGATTATTGTCCTGACCTCGGTGCTGCATGACAAAACTCAATGGAAAACTCCAAAGGAGTTTAACCCGGCTCACTTCCTGGATGCTGATGGGAATTTTGTGAAGAGAGACGCCTTCATGCCTTTCTCTGCAGGTAACTGGACGAGAGGGACATGTATTCCTGTTGTTAAATATTTCCATTTCTGAAGTGAGATGAGGAACTGTTGAGAACAATCTTTATTTTGAACAGGCAGGAACTCCACAATGTCACAATTAGACATGCTTTAGCATTTAGCGCGGGTGTAAACTGTACAGGGTGAACGTGGTCTTGTATCTTGCTGCTACTGTTGCTGGTCCCATCTGGGACATTCCAGTTCCTGTTGGGACCATGAGAGATATCTTGGATTGATTCACTACCACCAATCCTTCTGATTGGTATCCATCTGCGTTACTGACATCCAATGGGGAAGGAGACTGACACAACGTCTTGAGCAGAAGGTAGCCTTAGTTTCGATGTACAATAACTAGGTTTATTACATCTTACTGAATGACTAGTTGCATCATATCTGAGATACTACGATTTCCTCTTGTGAGATATCGGGTCCAATCTAAGAATACAGCAACTGCAGGGGGGTCAACGTGACTGAATGTACAAACGCTGACACTTTATAACTCGATGGGAGGAGCGTATCCCATGATGTCAATTAACCCTTTCAGGTCTGAACTGCTTTATACTCCAGGACACAAGACGCAGTAGATGCAAAGAGGCTGTTTGACAGCATAGGAGAGTCCTGGACCAGAGGGCAGAATCTGGAATAACGGGGAGCCCATTTAGCAAAGAGATGATGAGGAATTTTGTTGCTGGTAAGAGGGTGGTGAGTCTCTGGAGTTTTTCATAGCAGAGGGTGGCAGAGGTTGGGTCATTAAGTCTATTCAAGGCTGAGATAGATTTTTATTCAGTGAGGGAATTAAAGCTCGTGGTGAAAAGGCAGCAGAGTGGGTTATCAGACCAGCCGTCAGAGCAGACTCAATGGGCTGAATGGCCTATGTTTGTACTCTCATGATGTCATGGTCTATCCATTGGAGAAAACATTAAAAAAATGTTCTGCAGAGTGTTGCCTTAGAAGCACTTTCAGTCAAATAACAGGACAATAATTAATCACATCTTCATCCAAAAACTGGTCTGGGGCCAACACCACAACAGTTAGCACGTGGCTCCTTCCTGGATCAGTTATGGCTGGTTGAAGACTGTGTTTCTGGAGGCAGGTGCTCTTTCAATTCACAAACTTCGATGGGTTTTAGAGAAAGACAGAGCGGACAAGGACAGCTGCCTTTGTGGTTCTCTCCCTCTCTCCCGCTCTCTCTCTCCCTCTCTCTCTCTCTCCCTCTCTCTCCCTCGCTCTCCCTCTCTCCCTCTCCCTCTCTCTCTCTCACTCTCTCTCCGTCTCTCTCTCTCTCTCTCTCTCCCTCTCTCTCTCTCTCTCTCTCTCTCCCTCTCTCCCTCTCTCTCCCTCTCTCTCTCCCTCCGTTTCTCTCCCTCTCCCTCCCTCTCCCTCTCTCCCTCCCTCTCCCTCTCTCCCTCCCTCTCCCTCTCTCCCTCCCTCTCTCCCTCTCCCTCTCTCTCCCTCTCTCTCTCCCTCTCTCTCCCCCTCTCTATCTCCCTCCCTCCCTCTCTCTCCCCCTCTCTCCCTCTCTCTCCCTCTCTCTCTCTCTCTCTCCCCCTCTCTATCTCCCTCCCTCCCTCTCTCTCCCCCTCTCTCTCTCTCCCTCTCTCTCTCTCCCTCTCTCTCTCTCCCTCTCTCCCTCCCTCTCCCTCTCCCTCTCCCTCTCCCTCGCTCTCCCTCTCTCCCTCTCCCTCTCTCTCTCTCTCCCTCTCTATCTCCCTCCCTCCCTCTCTCTCCCCCCCTCTCTCTCTCTCTCTCTCTCCCTGTCTCTCTCCCTCTGACCATCTGTGTTGAAAACCCATGGATTTTACTGATCACTGTATGTTGTACATATATTTGACCCATATGCGGAAACTGGGTTATGAGGCCTCTCTCTGAAAGTGCGGTGAGCCCAATGACTCCAATCGAGCAGGTTGTGTCCTGTGTAATTTTCTTGCTGTCGTAGCCAATGCCCTTTGTTCTTGGCCAGCCTTTGAGGTTATGAATTCCTGCTTCAGATCGCACATCTTCAAAAAGATACCAATGAGGCATCACCGACAAACGAACTTTCTCAGGGGTTATCATCCCTGTGACTAGGTCAGGCAGCTTCTAAGGTGTATATCTGTGTGACAGAGGAGACCATGACCGGGCTCCACGTCTTTGACCACCATAGAACCATTCATGTAAGGCTGGCATTGGTCGCCAGGGGCACTACTGTATGGCTAAGGTGCACGTTGGTAGCTGATGATGGTGGTGCCCACCACCCCCTCCAGTGCAGAGCTGGCTGTACCCCTGAATTACAGAAACCCTCAAACGAAGCATTTGAAGGAAGGGAGGAGCCCGTAGAGCTTTGGAGGTTGGAAGTGGGACAGACAGAGAGCCCCCGAGGTGCAGTGACAGAGGGCATTGTGGTCTGAACAAACTCACTCTTGACATCGCGGGAACCAAGAGCCCCCCCACAGGGAGCTCCCTCCTCCCTGATGCAGTCCTGTCATGTGCTTCCACAGCTACTAGGAACAAACTGGGCACTGCACCGGGACATAGGAGGCCATTCAAGTGGGGAGAGCAAAGGAGAAAGATGGTAGAGATACAGATGGCATCCTTGGAGAGCAGGATCGAGAGTCATGCATTGTTTGTTACCAGCCCAGTGCCATGGTAAAGGACATCTCAAATCAGTTTGAGAGGATATTGGAGTGGGAGAGGGAGGATCCAATAGCTGTGGTCCATGTTAGCACCAGTAACATAGGCAAGAAGTCCTGTTTGGATATATCAGGAATTTGGAACACAGTTAAAGAAAAGAGACCTCGAGGGTTATAATTTCTGGATTATGCCCCGAGCCCAAATTGAGATGGATGTTAAAAACATTCGGGAAGAAAACGCAAGGTGAAAGGAGTGGTATGGGGTAAAAGGGGTTCCATCTTGTGGGGCACTGGCATCAGTATTGGGACAGGAAGGAACTGCACTGTTGGGACAGACTCCACCTGAACCAGGATAAGACCAGGATCCCAGTGGAAAGGCTAAATAGAGTGGTCACAAGAATGTTCAACTAGCTAAAGGTGGAGAAGGGCTCATCAGAGGTTATTAAAGTTTCCTGAACAAGTATAGGACAGAGGGTATGGAAAGGGGTTGGGAATCGAACTTCAGGCACAGCAGGTAAGTGGACAACTGTCAGAAGGGGGATGGTCCACCCAGGACTGAAGGTGTTGCAGTTAAATGTGTGCAGTTACAAAACAAGGTAAATGAGCTAGTGGCACAGATTGAACTTGGTGGGTTTTTTTTTAGATTACTTACAGTGTAGAAACAGGCCCTTCGGCCCAACAAGTCCACACTGACCCTCCGAACAGCAACCCAGCCAAACCCATTCCCCTACATTTACCTCTTCAGCTAACACTACAGGCAATTTGGCATGGCCAATTCACCTAACCTGCACATCTTTGGATTGTGGGAGGAAACCAAACACAGACATGGGGAGAATGTGCAAACTCCACATGGATAGTTACCTAAGGCAGGAATTGAACCTGGGTCTCTGGCGCTGTGAGGCGGCAGTGCTAACCACTGTGCCACCATATGATGTTGCCAGTGCCACAGAGATGTAACTGTGAGGGGATCAGGTCTGGGAGCTACATCTCCAAGGAGACATGTTCTATTGAATGGACAGACAGATTGGCAGAGGGGTAAAAACGAGGTCAGGCTCTCTGCCTTTATTCCTGATGAAGGGCTTTTGCCCGAAACATCGATTTTGCTGCTCCTTGGATGCTGCCTGAACTGCTGTGCTCTTCCAGCACCACTAATCCAGATTGGTGGAGGGGGTTGGGTTGCCTTCTCAGTAAGAAATTAAGTTACAACGAAGCACAGAATCTGTGTGGGTAGAATCAAGGAACGGCAAAGGCTAAAAGACCCTGATGGGTGTTATGTACAAGCCTCTGAGCAAGAGTCAGGATGTGAGGAAGAAAATAAATCAGGAGACTGAAACGGCAAGTCAGAAAGATACATTGCAATGATCATCAGGGTCTTAAAGATGCTGGGAAATCAGTTCACTTGAAGCCTTGGCTGAAGTTGGATGCATAAAGCAGTTGCTCCCCAGAAAGGAGGTACTAATTTTAAGAAAAAGGTTTCCTCAGTTTATAAGGAGTTTAGTTTAAAAGTTCCAGACTGGATTTGCTTAATTAAAACCCTGAAAAGGTCATTTGAAGCTGAGAAAGTCTATGCTCAGTTGTATGCCGGCTCCAGGAAGAAGCTGATAGATTCTCGAGACTGGGAATTAAATGCATCAATGTTAACTTAAGCTCTATAGACAGGGCAGGGAATTGTCTCAGATGGGAGTACTGTCGAGGCACGTTAGTGGAATAAATGGGATTGATTTTTACAAAACCTTTACATTTTTGCTGGATGTAAATTGTTTGGTTAATTCTCTATGATCTTAATTGTCTGAAGGAGAGACATTAGGAAGCACATCCACACACAAAGGGTGGGAGATGGTCGGAACTCTCTTCCACAAACTGCAGTTGATGCTGGATCAGTTTTTAGTTTTAAATCTGAGATAGATACATTTTTGTTAAGCAAAGATTTGAAGGGGTGTGGGCCTAAGGGATATGGAGTTAGACAATAGATCAGCCATTAAATGGTGGAACAGACTGGTTGGGCTGAATGGCACACTGCTGTCCCTGTGATTTCAGCCTGAGATTTCACTGAGAGTCTTGGAGTCATACAGCATGGAAAAAGACCCTCAGTGTCCAAGTTAGTGAGACATGATTCCCCATGCACAAAGCCATGTTGACTATCCCTAATCAATCCTTGCCTTTCCAAATGCATATAAATCCTATTCCTCAAAATCCCCTCCAACAACTTACCCACCACTGACATCAGGCTCACCCTGTCTGTAATTCACTTTTTCTTACAGCCTTTCTTATACAATGACACCACATTAGCCAACTTCCAGTTTTCCCGCTTCCCACCCGTGGTTATCAATGATACAAATATCTCAGCAAGTGGCTGAGCAATCTCTTCCCAAGCTTTCCTCAAAGTTCTGGGAAACATCTGCTCAGTTCCCGGGGATTTATTTCCCCTTGTGTGTTTTAAGACCTCCAGCACCTCCTCTTCTGTAATATGAACTCTTTTCAAGCCTTCATTACTTATTCCCCCGAGTTCCCCCACTTCTATGTTGTTTTCCACAGTAAATACTGACACAAAGTCTCCATTTAATACCTCACCCATCTCCTATGGTTCTATACATAGGCGGCTTTGCTGATCTTTAAGGGGGCCCTATTCTCTCCCCAGTTACTCCTTTGCACTTAATGTACTTATCGAGCCTTTATGCATTCTCTTTAACTCAATTTGCCAAAGCTATCTCAAGTCCCCTTTTTGCCCTCCCGATTTCCCTCTTAAGTATACTCCTACTGCCTTTATACTGTGCTGGGGATTCACTCGATCCCAACTGGCTCTACCTGATAATATGCCTCTTTCTTTGTCTTGAGCAAAGCCTCAATTTCTCTGGTCATCCAGCATTCTGTACACCTACCAGCCTTGCCCTTCATGCTAACAGGAACATACTGTCTCTGAACTCTCGTTCTTAAAGGCCTCCCACTATCCAACTATCCCTTTACCTGTGAATAACCTGTGAAAGTTCCTGTCTAATACTGTCAAACTCAGCCTTACTCCAGTTCAGAACTCTAACTTTTTGATCAGTTCTATCCTTTTCCATAACTGTTTTAACACTAATAGAAATTCCGATCACACAGCCCAAAGTGCTCCCACGCCTCAGTCACTTTCCCTGTCTTCTTTCCTAACGGAATAATACCATGAGCTGGGATCATAATAGTTTGTGTGGGAGAGCAGAGTGTAGGTAGAGGATCAGCAAGGATCTTACTGAATGGGAAAAGGGGTTTGAGTGACCGAATGGACTCCACCTGTTTATGAACGAACCCTGTGTGTGTGAGAGTGTGTGTGTGTGTCTGTGTGTGTGAGTGTCTGTGTGTGTGTCCGCCTGTGTGTGTCTGTGTGTGTGTGTGTGTCTGTGTGTGTGTGAGTGTGTCTGTGTGGGTGTGTGTCTGTGTGTCTGTGTGTATGTGTGTGTGTGTGTCTGTGTGGGTGTTTGTGAGTGTGTGTGTGTGTGTGTCTGTCTGCCTGTGTGAGTGTTTGTGTGTGTGTCTGTGTGTGTGTTTGTGGGTGAATGTGTGTGTGTGTCTGTCTGTGTGTGTGTGTGCCTGTGTGTGTCTGTCTGCCTGTGTGAGTGTTTGTGTGTGTGTCTGTGTGTGTGTTTGTGGGTGAGTGTGTGTGTGTGTGTCTGTGTGTGTGTGTTTTTGTGTGTGTGTGTCTGTGTGTGTATGTGTGTGTGTATGTGTGTGTGTGTCTCTGTGTGTGTCTGTGTGTGTGAGTTTGTGTGTGTGTGTGTCTGTGTGTGTTTGTGAGTGTGTGTCTGCCTGTGTGTGTGTCTGTGTGTGTGTGTCTGTGTGTGTGTGTCTGTGTGTGTGTGTCTGTGTGTGTCTGTGTGGGTGTGTCTGTGTGTGTGTGTCTGTGTGTGTGTGTCTGTGTGTGTGTCTGTGTGTGTGTCTGTGTGTGTGTCTGTCTGTCTGTGTCTGTCTGTCTGTGTGTGTGTCTGTGTGTGTGTGTCTGTGTGTGTCTGTGTGTGGTTGAGGTACTGACCGTCCCCTGTTCTTTTTCAGGTCGGAGGGTGTGTCCTGGTGAGGCACTGGCTAAAGTGGAGCTTTTCCTGTTCTTCACCACCCTGCTGCAGAAGTTCCACTTCCAGGCCCCACCAGGGGTGACCGACCTGGACACCAGCCCGAGATTCGGCTTAGTGTCCAACCCGAAACCCCACCGGGTTTGTGCTGTGTCTCGCTGAAGGGACCCAGCGACAGGCCCAGTCGGTCTTTCACTGCTGGGTTTCTAAAGGTGGGATTCGATTATCCTATCTCTCCGCTGGCTGTGACACAATCGTTTACTGTTTGCACAAACCGTAATTCCATCAGCTTGTCTCCGAAACACTCTCCCGTGAATGATAACAATTCCAAGGAACATTTTCTCCAGTTATAGAAAGAAGCTGGAATCCCATCGAGAGGCGTGAGTCCACTGACCACTCAATCAATCCAACTCGTTCATTTTGAGAAAACTTTATACACGGAGCATTGACTTCATCGGGTTATCGAAATGCTTTCAAATGGATACATTACAACTACCGAATGGTTAAGCCTTGTTCTCCAACAATAACCAGCATGTTTCACTGATTCTGAATTATGGAGACCACCTTACGTTAGTCAGACTTCTACCCAATCACATACAAATCGTCAGGGAGCTGAAAACTCTGTCAGATTAATCTAACTATGTAATAAAGTTAATCATGGATGTGATGATTAAATATCTAATACATGTGTTCAATATCCAATTAGTGCAATGTCATTATTGGAAAATGGAACTCAAAGTTGGTGGCGTGACAGTACAGTCAGACAGCTCCTGGATATATAATCATCACCGTTTGGTGCTGCCTCATTGCTGACTACGTTATTGATCAAATAGTGAATCGCATCATGTTGCAGCTGAACAGCACATTGGGAAGGCTGCTTTTGGAATACTGCGTTCAGTTCTGATCCTCCTGCTGTTAGGAAGGATGTTGTGGAATGGTTCAGAAAAAATTAACAAGGCTGTTGCCACGGTTGGAGAGTTTGAGCAACAGACGCTGAATAGGCTGGAGCTGTTTTCTTCCGAGTGTCAGAGGCTGAGGGGGTGACCTTATGGAGGTTATAAAATCACGAGAGGCATGGATAAGGTGAGGAGACAATGTCTCTTCCCAGGATAGGGGAGTCCAAAACAAGAGAGCATAGGTTTAAGGTGAGAGGGGAAAGACTCGAGGGATCTAAAGACAATAGACAATAGACAATAGGTGCAGGAGTAGGCCATTCAGCCCTTCGAGCCTGCACCGCCATTCAATATAATCATGGCTGATCATTCCTAATCAGTATCCTGTTCCTGCCTTATCTCCATAACCCTTGATTCCACTAACTTTGAGAGCTCTATCCAACTCTTTCTTAAATGAATCCAGAGAGTGGGCCTCCACTGCCCTCTGGGGCAGAGCATCCCACACAGCCACCACTCTCTGGGTGAAGAAGTTTCTCCTGAGCTCTGTCCTAAATGGTCTACCCCGTATTTTTAAGCTGTGTCCTCTGGTTCGGCATTCACCCATCAGTGGAAATATGTTTCCTACTGCCAGAGTGTCCAATCCTTTCATAATCTTATACGTCTCAAACAGATCCCCACTCAATCTTCGAAACTCAAGGGTATACAAGCCCAGTCGCTTCAGTCTTGCCATTCCAGGAATTGACCTCGTGAACCTACACTGCACTCCCTCAATAGCCAGAATGTCTTTTCTCAAATTTGGAGACCAGAACTGCACACAGTACTCCAGGTGTGGTCTCACCAGGGGGCCCTGTACAGCTGCAGAAGCACCTCTTTGCTTCTATACTCAATCCCTCTTGTTATGATAGCCAGCATGCTATTAGCCTTCTTCACTACCTGCTGTACCTGCATGCTTGCCTTCATTGACTGGTGTACAAGAACACCCAGATCTCTCTGTACTGCCCCTTTACATAAATTGATTCCATTGAGGTAGTAGTCTGCCTTCCTGTTCTTGCTACCTAAGTGGATAACCATACATGTATCCACATTAAACTGCATCTGCCATGCATCTGCCCACTCACCTAACTTGTCCAGGTCACCCTGTAATCTCGAACATCCTCATCACTTTTCACCCTGCCACCCAGCTTTGTATCATCAGCAAATTTGCTAATGTTATTGCTGATACCATCTTCTATATCATTAACATATATTGTAAAAAGCTGCAGTCCCAGCACTGATCCCTGCGGTACCCCACTGGTCACTGCCTGCCATTCTAAAATGGAGCCGTTTATCACTACTCTTTGTTTCCTATTAGCCAACCAATTTTCAATCCAATCTAGTACTTTGCCCCCAATACAATGCACCCTAATTTTACTCACTAACCTCCTGTGTGGGACTTTATCAAAAGCTTTCTGAAAGTCCAGGTACACTACATCTACTGGATTTCCCTCGTCCAACTTCATAGTTACATCCTCAAAAACTTCCAGAAGATTAGTCAAGCATGATTTCCCCTTCTTAAATCCATGCTGACTCTGTCCTATCCTGTTACTACTATCCAGATGTGCAGTAATTTCATCCTTTATAATAGACTCCAGCATCTTTCCCACCACTGAGGTCAGATTAACTGGTCTATAATTTCCTGCTTTCTTTCGCCCACCTTTCTTAAAAAGTGGTATAACATGAGCCACCCTCCAATCCTCAGGAACCGACCCCGAATCTATCGAACTCTGGAAAATAATCACCAACGCATCCATGATTTCCCGAGCCACCTCCTCCAGTACCCTGGGATGTAGACCATCAGGCCCCGGAGACTTATCAATCTTCAGACCCAACAGTCTCTCCAACACCAAATCCTGGCAACTTTTTCACACAGAGGGTGGTACGTGTATGGAATGAGCTGCCAGAGGAAGTGGTGGAGGCTGGTACAACTGCAACATTTAAAAGGCATCTGGGCTGGGTATGAATAAGAGGGGTTTGGTCGGGTATGGGCAAGTACTGGCAAATGAGACTAGATTAATTTCAGATATCTCTGGTCGGCATGGACGAGTTAGACTAAAGGGTCTGTTTCAATGCTGTATAACTTGGAGCAGAGATCCAAGTCCAGATCTGCACAGAGATATGTGCAGATTCAACACAGAACATTGTCATAGAATTGACTAAAGGAAATAAAGCAGTAGCACTAAACCTGGGCCTCAGGTGCAGAATCATTCTGTACCAGGATGACAGCACATTTCTGCACAGTTTTAGTTATAATCTAAACCTGGCCTTGAGGAAAATCACCTCAGACTTTCACATTTGCTCATTGAGTGGAGGAATTGTATGAACCTTATTTAATTTAGTTAAATTTTAGAAAACTGGAAGTATAAAGATAGATCGAAAATATCTCAAACTGACAGCAATGTTTTCAGAAAATGATGCCAGCAGATTTAATTAATTTTTATTTCAGACTTGTTTGTTTCCATTTAATTTTAAGACTGCTGTGTCTCATTGGTCATTGTGGTGTGCCAGCCATAGCTTTATTCCATATCAATTTCCTCTCCCTCACTGACAATTGAAGTTTCAGTTCAACATTAGGTTGTGATAAATCATGTAACAAAATTAACGTCCTATTGTTAATGCCTGTGTCTTTGGATTCGGCTATTATTTGTGCATGAGATGTTTTTTGTTACCATGTGAGTAGACAAGACCCTTTAAGGCAGCTGTAGACATTTCACGGCCTATAGCATTGTCAATGAGCAATGACTGGTCAGGACTGCTTACAGAACCTAATCTGGGATTTAAATTAAGGGACTAGAACCAGGTAATGATAATGGATTTCAGAGTTGGAAACTGTGTACATTTTTCATTTGAAATATTGAATACTGAATAAATGAATTTCCAGTTGATAATTGTATTAGCCCTGAATCACAAAATCAGAATGAATTGGCAGGATCGCTTGGTTTTATTCCTTTACACATTGTCAGTGACCTGCCTCATTGCCTCATGGGTAATTTGAAACATGGCCGCATTGACTCGTTGCGAACTAAAGAATGGAAAGATCCCATCCAGATAGAGACAATATGGGGACAGGTATGCCAGACCTGGGTAAGGTACAGGAATCACAGGGGAAGGCCCCTGCTGGACAGCACAAACTGTGGACTCAAATAGAGTACTCCCTCGATACTCAAACCAAAATGTGGGTGACTCCTGCTGGACAAGTTTGTGTTCCTTCTTTGCTGCTGCCTATTGTAGTTGATTATGTGCATATTTGTACACACTTGGGCAAGGAGGGAATGGTTAATACTCTATTACAAACACGGGAGCACCCAGATTTCCAGAGAGCAGCCAGGAAAAGAGCTGAAGCGTTATTTATTTATAAACCAACAAGACGCACGCTGTAAGAGGGATGCCCTGTGGTTGTTAACCCCTTCCTTGCCTGGTGGGCCTTTTTACTTGTCTACAACTTGCTTTTATAGAATCACCTTGTGCACATTGTTCTGAATATTGTCTAATAACAGTGGATGTATTTAGGAGATAAATCAAAACTATCCCAATGACTGATTCAGCTGCCACTACAGTGTTGGACAAGTGGGAAATATTTGCATCAGTTAACCAAAACTCTTCAAAGTTTCCATTCACAGGTACACCAGGCCTGGGAATTAGGCCCGGGGCAAATTGGAGCCTGGGTGGAAAGGCCCGTTCCTAGTCCTGCTGGTCACCCGTTCAGCAGTCAAGGTCAAGGGGAGGCCGTATGGACACAGGGGACGCAGTGCAAGGGAGGACCACCCCAAGGAGAACATCTACTGATTCCTGCTGCATTACCTGGAAAACCCACAGCCGCAGATGTCCCCAACTGATTGTTTTTGCAGTTATTATATTGGTTTTGCTTGTTTTTCTGATGTCGCTCTTATCTGACTGGGGTCCTCGGTATAACCTGGTGGCCTCGACTAAGAGAGAATTGCATTTTAATGCCTTTCTTTATTTGACATATCTTTCCACACAGTAGGTCAGCCACTCTGGCTGCTGGGTTTGTGCACACGTTCCTTTCCATTCTAAAGGTGGGATTCCCTTGAGGGCCGTACCTTTTAATGACTCGAACGCTGCTGAATGGTGGTTGCATCAACGTCGTTCTGCTGCTGTCACGACCTTTCACATCTCTCCGACCTTCCTGAATCTGATAGGGGCCCCCTCCACTTATGGGGACAACACCCCCCTCTGGTGGCAATCAGCGGGATGCAGGATAGACACGTTTGGAGGGTGGTTCCAGCCTCGCTATAATCTATCACAGACAACCCCCCAACCGTCTCTGTTCCTCAACAATGTCACATCCACGACCACACCCCTCAGACCTAAGGGGCATCTCTTTCATGCAGCGGGTGGTGTGTGTATGGAATAAGCTGCCAGAGGAAGTGGTGGAGACTGGTACAATTACTCCATCTGCCACTTAGCCTATTGGCCTATCTGATCAAGATCCCATTGTAATCCGCGGTAACCTTCTTCGCTGTCCACTACATCTCCAATTTTGGTGTCATCTGCAAACTTACTAATTATACCTCTTTTGCTCACATCCAAATCATTTATATAAATGATGAAAAGTAGTGGGCCCAGCACCGGTCCTTGTGGCACTCCACTGGTCACAATCCTCCAATCTGAATAACACCCTCCACCACCACCCTCTGTCTTCTACCTCTGAGCCAGTTCTGTATCCAAATGGCTAGTTCTCCCTGTATTCTTTGAGATCTAACCAGTCTCCCATGGGGAACTTGTCAAACGCCTTACTGAAGTCCCTATAGATCACGTCCATTGCTCTCCCTCATCAATCCTCTTTCTTACAGCTTCAAAAAACTCAGTCAAGTTTGTGAGATATGATTTCCCACACACAAAGCCATGTTGACTATCCCTAATGGATATCCTGTCGATCAGGATTCCCTCCAACAACTTGCCCACCACCGACGTCAGGCTCACTGCGCTTTAGTTCCCTGGCTTATCTTTACCTCCTTTCTTAAACAGGGGCAACTTCCTATGTCATTGGTTCCAATGTGTACAATGACCTCCTGTGGTCCCAATCCCTCTTGAGAACACTCTGCACCCTCTCTGAGACATCCTTGATCCTGGCACCAGGGAAGCAATACACCATTGGGATTTTCACTGCTGGCCACAGAAACATCTGTCTGTACCTCAGACTAGGGAGTCCCCTAATACAATTGATCTCTTGGAACCCAACGTACCCCTTATTGCATTAGAGCCATTTTCAATACCAGAAACTTGACTGTTTGTGCTACATTCCCCTGAGAATCCACCACCCGCTACATTTTTCAAAACAGCAGATAAAAACTCTACTATTCGGACATATTCCTGTGGGGATAACTTATTACTATTGTTACCAGTGGTAGGAATCCCTTCAAAGCCAGGTTTAGTGGTCACTATCAAACTGAGGCAAAGTGGAGTCAAGTAAACCATCTGCATAGAAAAAAGCTGTATCAGGTATGTCACATGAATATATTGAAACCTTACTAAAATAGTGATTGGGAACTGGAGAAACAGATATTAGTTACTGCCCCGCAGAGTGAGGAACCAAATCCAGATGTCATAGAGCTTGATGTGGCTCAAACTACATTAAATAATGAGGAAGTCCTAGAGGAGTGGGATAGGTTAGTGAGCTAACTGTCTCAGGAGCAAAGAACGCCGCTAGAAAAACACAGCATGTTAGGCAGCATCCGAGGGACAGGAGCAGGCTGAGACAACGGGTCAGCCGGTGTAGTCAGGCTTGTATATCTTGGGTAGGGGGTAGAACAGGCGGGTGCGACATTCCCAAACTATGAGATTGGAAGCTGTTAAGGAACGCCATACTGCCTGTTTCTACCTCATACCCAAGATCCTCAAGCCTGACTACCCCGGCCTGAAGATCTCAACCCCCCCGAAGCCAGGAGGGGTCTCTCGGTTCCGCGATCGGTCAAATAATCGACAGGAATACGGTCTGCTTCAGCAAGATTTCACAGTTTATTACAACGCCAGGCACAGGTTTGTGCAGCAATACAGAGATTAAAAGCTTCTGTGTTCCTTGGAGAACCTGCGCAATTTCACTTGGAACAAAGGCAAGTTTTGCATGTTCTTAAGAAATAGTACAGCCTTAATCGCAGAGTGAATCCAATCGAGCGTAATAAAATGACATGACAGACAGCAGGGTAACCCAATGATATTTCCTGGGAAATAAAGTTGTTTACCACACATTCTCTTCCCACTTGCATTTCAAGGTTAGCTGGGATGGTTCGTAATGTCCTATCTAGCTTAGTTAACTCCATACTGTGAAGTATCCATTTTTCTGCTTAATCTTTGATTCGGTTTGCTCAGCAAGGCAGGAATGCAGCCTTTAGCCTGAAGCCATTTTAAACATAGTGTTAATTTGCAGCCTGAAACCATTTTGTTCTGTTACTTTGCATTGAGAAGCCATTTTGTGGTTAATAAAAGCACACATAGGATGGTTACTCCTGACAACAGCCTAAATCCAGCTTTTAGATCCTCATCTCCCCCCTTTGGTCATTCCATGACCACATCATAGGATGTGAGGGCATGGGTTAGATTAGTCCAATTGAACGGAAGCCAAAGACTGCCATATTTCCTCCTCCTCCAGGGAGGAAATAGGGGCAGGCAATGACACCTCCTCATGTTCCCCATGAATGGAGCAGAAGCATTTTAGCAAGAATACAATTGACAATAGCAATACCAACAAAAAGACCAACTAAACCAATAACAACATACATAGCCATATTGATCAGCCAGTTGTACCATGAGCCGAAACCCCAATCTCTCCATCCCGCACCTTCAGTCATTTGGCTGACAAACTGCGGATGTTATCTACATGGTTGGTAATATTTTCGATGAGGTCAGTGACCCCCCATAATGCATTTGCCTTTGACTACGGCAGAAACTCCACCTTCCTTTGCCAGTGTGTAATCGAGGGCGGTACCGGTTTTGTTGGGAAAATAGACGCAATTCTGAAAGCATGTGCCTAATTCCTGCCAGGGCAGCGGCTGTCTCGTTACCCAAGAGGGTGAGACCGCAAATGAGATCATTTCGATTTTGATAGCTGATGATGCCTGCAGACCCCCCTCAGGTAAAGGTACTAAGGAATGCACACTCTAGAGAGTCAGTCTCAGTGGAGCTCAAAGTCTGAGCATTCCTCCAATGTGCGCACAACTCAGGTGAGACTGAACATTTAACAGGGAAATCCCGATCCCATTCCCAAGTAATCGGACAGGGAACTGTAGTCGGAAAACGTGTCCCTACAGCTCCAGCATGGGGAGGACTGATTTCATTAAGGCCAAGGAAGCTAGTTGCCGAAATGTGACTGAGAAAACAATAAGTGGGTTTAGTATCGATAATGGAAGGAACTTCCCAGTAAGAAGCAGGCCTGTCTTTGTCACTTCCTGGAACATATGGGTAGTCCACAGCTACAAAGTACGGCTGTCCTGAGCACTTGGGGTGAAAGCTGTTCAATAGAAAGAGGTGGGTCTTTCAGTAAGAGATGCGGTTAATGTCCCAGAATGGTTCCTCCCATCCCACAATTGGGAAGATGGGGCTGCCACTAGGGGTCTCATAATAAAGGTGGATGCTATTACCCATTCCACAAAGGGCCTGAATCCCAGTGATAACAGAGACACACTCCACCTCAAGGCAAACGTATGAGATGCGAGGTCCTTCAGGGGAGCAGAGGTGTCTGGTACATTTGATCATTGCACAGGGGATAGTCTTAGTCACAGTTATGTAAGTGCACCCCCATCCCTTACCATTGTAGCAATTCGGATTGGCTACTCCGGATTTATTGGGGGAAGTCCATAAGCAACTGGCAGGTGGAGATAAGTAATATTCAAAAGAAATATTATGTCCAGTAAACATTTTAGAAGCGTCCCATACTCCTCCGTTGAGATTCGGGAGGGGGAAATGGGTCAAGGTGTCTTTTGCTGAAGTTAGAGCATAACAAACCACTTCATCCCTACCAAATATTCTGTTGTGACTTTGTAAAAGCAAACTGTTTGTGAATGATAACATTTCCGGTTTTTCCCCTTTTGCAGCGTGACCTATTTGAAGGGGGACAAGGCTCACCAGGGTCACCCACAGCACAACTGAAATCAAACTGGCACACAACACCTTCACAGAGTAAAGACCATTGAGACTTGTTCTGTAAATGATTATCTGATCTTGATGTAGATGACCACTGCAGCAGTCATTCTTGGGAACGTCCCACGCATCGAAGGAATCAGTCTCTTGTCACACAAGGACATCTTGGCATAGATGGTACACAGTCTCTGGTTGCTCAGGGTCGCATGGGTAGACAGTCCCTTCTTGTGCAGCATTGCTGGCGATGGCAAGCCCATATCGCAGGGTAAGCTCGATCTTGACTGTAGTGGTCATTTCTGAATCAAGGATTAGGATATCTAAAATAGAAGGAGAATTACTATTCAAAAGAGACAGCTTTATCTTCATCTGTTTCTGGTTGCTCTCTCTCAGTTCCCTTTCACTCCCATCATCTCCATCTCCCCCTTTGGAGGGGTTTGTGTGATGACCTTACAATGATGGAGGTAGACCCAGGTGGAACACCCAGAGACTTTAGCAGCAGTTGGGGCGGTGAGGAGAACCCGGAAGGGTCCTTCCCAATGAGGTTGGAGGCCGCGACGTGTCCAATTCTTGATGGGGACAAAAGGAGCCTGGATCAACATGGGAACAACGCCAAGGGAGGGAAGTATTTTGTGAGCAGCATGAACTCGGGAGTGAAGCCCTAGCAGAATTTTAGTTAAAGAGAGGGTGTCGGAGACATATCATGTGGTGAAAGTGAATAGGGGCGGTGGCGTCATTCCAACGCATGCGAAAGGCTCGACCATAGACTATTTTGGCAGGGGATAACCGAGCTTTACTAGCAGGAGTGCAGTGTAGGTGAAACAGTACCAGAGGCAATGGCTTAACCCAGGATAGGCCTGTCTGCGAAGTCAATTTGGCGCGTTTAGTTTTCAGAGTCTGGTTACAACGCTCCACAAGCCCTGCAGCCTGGGGGCGATAAGCACAATGGAGTGGGCAGCAGATGCCGAACTGGGAGCATAATTCCTCATTTATGTCACCAATAAAATAAGGATCATTGTCAGAAGACAGGCAAAGGGGAATACCAAAGCGGGGAATAATCTCCTTAAGTCGGATACTCACAAAAATTTTGGCAGTAGCATGAGAAGCAGGATAAGCTTCAACACATTTAGTAAAAAGATCACCAATAACTAAAACATATTTACATTTTTGACACTTTTGTAACTCAATGAAGTCCAGTTGAAGGGTTTGGAAGGGCCCTTCAGGGCTGGGCGTCTGTCCCACGGGGCAAGGAACACTCTGACCCGGGTTATGTCCTTGGCAGGTAAGGCATCTATCACTGACACACTGCGCCATCTGCTGGTGGTGTGGATGCCACCACGTGGTTAGAAGTCGGTCAGACGTTGAGCGAGCACCACAGTGAGTAGCATTATGTATACAATCAGCTACCCATAAAGCAAGGCCATCAGACATACAAATCTGTCCAGCTGGAGTGGGCCATAGTTCAGTAACAGGATTACAATAACAGCCGGCTTTAGACCACATCTGCCTTTCAGGATCAGAGGTGTCCCTCTGTCAGGCAACCACATCGTGAATGGTTGGCATTAGTTTATCTGAGGTGGACTGACTCTTGTCAGAGCTTTCAGACTGATTCATCATTTTAGACACAATCATAAGGCGGTTGCGAGAGGATTGATTTGCAGCCACATCAGCAGTACGGTTACCAATGTCCACAGTCATTGGGAAAAGGGATTATTTTGTGAAAAACTGGCGATTTTCCCTCTGCCTCTTGGTTGTGGTGGAGGATGACTTATCAGAAGGTTTCCCTCAATTGCCACAGGAGGGTTCTGAGGGTAATTCTCATGAAAACATCCTTGGTTCCCCAATGTGGCCCCTCTCGAGAAATTAGAGGCCCAGTGGAGGGGACTGTCGCAAATAAGGCAGTTTCGAGTCGGGCAGTCACGAGCCCAGTGATATAGGCTGTTACAATTAAAACAGGCCAGGGATGGACGCCTAGGGGGAGTCCCTCTGCCATACCCATGACCCACGACTCAAATGGGTGCAGGGCCACTGCTATGACGCACGGGTAGTTGTTGAGGTGTCTCCTCTTGGACTACAAATCCTGATTTTACACAGATTGGTGCTCTGTCTTCACTCTGCTGTTTCCATAAAGCCTTAAGAGAACGATGGAGTTGATGAGGGGTGGCTTCAACCCATTCCAGGTTGTTTGTTTTGACAGCTGCGACTACAGAGAGCGGCAGGCAGTTCAACAGCATAGAATTGTACTGAGCATTAATAGCATTTAAATTCCAAGCCCAATCGATGGAATAGGACTCATGACATTCTCTAAAAACATTCAAGGAAGTTTTCAGCAGACTCCTGACTGCAAGTCAATAAGTTTTGCTAGTAGGGCAGATACCATTTACAAGGGGCAACATTTACAAGGTTAGAACTGGGAGGGGAGAACACAGGGCTAGGCTGTAGGGAAAACAATGGGAATTTGAGAATTAGGTAGAACAACAGTTTGATATGCAGGAGGCTGAACAGTCTGTAGGGGAGGGGTTAGGGCGGGGGGGGCGCAGGGAGCGCTCAACTTGCAGAGCTGACAAACTGGAGTAATCAGGGGTGCGTTAGGATGCACTTGCAAGTTAGGCAGAGTTAGAGGAGGAGGCAGCAGCGGGGGGCGTAGGTAGGAACACTATTCACCCAAATCCGAATTGTCATTGTATCCCGCGCTGTTTGCTAACCAGCCAGTGGTGAAGTTTCCTTTATTTCTGTTGGTGTCTAACTCGAGCACATTTTTTTTTGAGGATGTCAATAGAGTTCATGGTACCATCAGCAGTTAATCCAGTTCCCAATTTAGTGGCAGTATCCTGCCATGAACACAACACTGATTCTTTATGACTTGGATCACAAAATTGCTGCCACAATCTAATCAGTTCCTTCGTTTTGGAGCCAATTGCTGGGCCGATTTCACCAACTGAATACTTTGAGAGTCACCTAGTGGCCACTGCTCATCACCCAATGTTTTATTTAAGGCGCCAGAAAGTTTCCAAAAACCTTCGGATTTTTCCAGAAACGTCTCACATACCTTTACTAACGGTGAAGGTGGATTTTCTGTCTTGTCCACGTGATTACCCATCTTTAAACAAACTTCCTTTTATAGTCCTGACTCAAAACCTTTATTCTTCAACAGCCTGTCAACACAACAATGTTCTGACTTCCTCATGCCCTTCTCGACTCTGTGTAAAGTATCGTGATACTTTTTCATTTCAGAGCTATTTAGGTATTAATTTAGATAGCACCAATCTAACCGAATCAGAGTTTCTCAACTGAGAAGGTCCTCGACCCTCTTTTTTCGGATCTGGTTCTCAACCGTGTCCTCAGATCCCTGATCTGAGGTGGAGCCCTCGACTTTTTCTCTTCTCTTTTCAGTGGAGTCCTCGACTCCGTAGAAGTCCTTCACCTTTTCTCTCACATCTTCCCTTTTTAATTATAAGTCCCCCTGACCCTATCCTTGCCAAGACAGATCCTTTTCAGGCTGGACTAGGACAATAGACAACAAGGCATAAGGTCAGCCACTACTTGAATGAGAGAAAACCAATCGGATCTGAAATAATCTCGTCTGGCTGGCCAATTCCTCAACCCTCACTAGTGGAGGACTCAAGACTCTTACACCACTGTCCACAATCTGTCCATATCGAATCACGGTACCATATGAAGATCTCAACACCCCCGGGAGGGGGGTCTCAGTTCCGCGATCAGTCAAACAATCAACAGGAACACGGTCTGCTTTAGCAAGATTTCGCAGTTCATTACGACGCCAGGCGCAAGTTTGTCCAGCAACACAGAACATAGAACAATACAGCACAGAACAGGCCCTTCGGCCCTCAATGTTGCACTGACCAGGGCCACTAAATTTAGAGTCATACAGCACGGAAGCAGACCCTTCGGTCCAACTCATCCACGTTGACCAGATTTCCCAAATTAAACCAGTCCCACCTGCCTACATTTGCCATATCCCTCTAAATCTTTCCTACTCATGTACCTATCCAAATATCTCTTAAATGTTGCAACTGTACCTGCATTTATTACTTCCGAGTTAACAGCTTCGGTGTTCCATGGAGAAACTGCAATTGCAATTGTTCCAGAGACAGATTTTATATGTTTCTTAAGAAATAGTACAGCCTTAATTGCAGAGTGAATCCAGTAAAGTGTAATAAAATGACATCATGGCAGCAGGCTAACCCAATGATATTTCATGGGAGACAAAAGTTGTTTACCCACACATTCTCTTCCCACCTACATTTCAAGGTTAGCTGGGATGGTTAGTAATGTCCTATCCAGCTTAGTTAATTCCATACAGTCAGGGATCCATTGTTCTGCTTCACCTTTGACTGGTTAGCTCAGCAAGGCAGGAATGTAGCCTTTAGCCCGGGTGAGAAGCCATTTTAAACATAGTGTTAATTTGCAGCCTGAAGCCATTCTGTTATGTTACTTTGCATAAGAAGCCATTTTTCGGTAAATAAAAGCACACTTAAAATGGTTGCCCCTGACAACAGCCTAAGGCCAGATTTTCGATCCTCAGGTCGATCCATCTTCTGTCTGCTCCTGCCCGAAACGTAGATTTTCCTGCTCCTTGGATGCTGCCTGACCTGCTGTGCTTTTCCAGGACCGCACTCAACTCATCTCCAGCATCTGCAGTCCTCACTTTTGTTTGGTTGTGAATAGTTGTTTAATCGTCACTTTTAGAGTTAATAAATTGATGTTATTTTCTTTAAATACTGGAATTTGGGAGTTCTGTCACTCACTCATTTTAACAGATTCCAAGGTGAGGTGAGCTTTTCTGGGTGTTTGGTTTCATTAACAGAGGAATTCACCTCCATGTTGGAACAAAAAAGGGAACCCACAGAAAGCAATTGGCCTGGATGGACCCCGTGGCTAAGCACTCAGTGTATGGACCAGCTGGTGTGGAGTATTCACTGACGTCTTTAACCTCTCCGTACTATGATCTGAGATCCACACCTGTTTCAAAGAGACTAACCTTCATCCTGGTGTCAAAAAGAAATCATGCAATGTGTGTTAATGACTACTGCCCTGTGGATCTGACCTCCTTTATAAAATTGTTCAAGAGGTTAGTCACGGCTCAAATTGCCTTCATCCTTTGCAATTCACCTACTGACACAAGAGGCCCACAGCAGACATCCATCTCCCTGGACATATACATCCCTGGAACATCTGGATAACAAGGATCCTACATCATGCTTACTTCGACTATAGCTCAGCCCTAATTCTAAACAAACTCATCTCAAAACTCTAAGGGCTAGGTCTTAGCTCCCCCACCCCCAAAACTAGACCATCAACTTCCTGACCCATAGACTGCAATCAGTAAGAATAGGTGACATCTTCTCCACCATAACCCTCAACACTCATGCCCCCACAAGGCTGCATATCAGCCCCCTACTATATTCCTTGCACTTGGTTGTGGCCCAGTTCCTCTCCAACTCCATTTGCAAGTTTGCTGACACCACCACCACTGCAGGTTGGATCCCACATGAGGGGGGAGGACAGGCAAGAGATTGAGTGCTTAGTGGCATGGTGTATAGACAATGATCTCTCCAATGTCAGCAAAACGAAGAAGCCGGTAATCAGCTTCAAGGAGGAGTTGGGGGGACATGCCCCTGTCTGCATCAGTGGTGTTGAGGTGGAAGTGGTCAGCTTTCTGGGAGTGTGATGATCACCAACAATTTGGATTGGGAGGATAAGTTTGCACCACTGTCAAATTTTCACGGAGGTGAACAGAGAAACGAGGGTTTAAAGGTGACACCAGGGAGATTCACAGGAAAGTCAATGTGGAGGGAGCCAAGGGGCTGAGAACTGGGAGTACATACAAGAACCACAAGCAAAGTGCACTCGTCCTATCACACTGCTAGGAAGAGGCCGCGACACATTTACACACTGGCCTGGCAAACCGTAGAGTTGGACAAAGAAACAAATCTTCGACATTGCCTCACGACAAGTTTAAAAATGAGCAGAGCAGATCACATTCGAACATCAAGGTCATTTCACTGAAGGGCAAAGCACTATTGGAGGAAAGATCACAGAAGCGCTTCACAGGAGGCTCCCAAGCACTGAGGATGTCACCTAGACAGGGGATGAAACGTCTGCACCAGAAATTCCCAGCTCGGCGAACACAACCACAACAACGGAGAAAATACTACTCCATTGAGACTGTGATTCAGGATTAGCATGAACTTTCAAAACAGCTTCACCCAAGAACAAAGGGATTGCATTTGACCACATTGGGAGTTGGGGGTAGGCTTTTGGTGTCCCCTTCGGTTCAACTGCCGGAGTTTTAAGTATTTTATGAGGTGAAACCTCATGGTGGGGGTGGGAACCTGAGCAAATACCAGTGGTGAGAGTTGATGGAGATGAGGCAATAGCAAGAGGTAGCGCAGCCACTGGGAAGGAATTTCCTGGGAAAGAACCAAGGGATCGGTTAAAGTGTGTTTGCTTTAATGCAAGGAGTATCAGGAATAAAAGTGATGAGCTTAGAGCATGGATCAGTACCTGGTGCTATGATGTTGTGGCCATAACAGAGACCTGGGTTTCTCAGGGGCAGGAATGGTTGCTGGCTGTTCCAGGGTTTAGAGCATTTAAAAAGAATAGGGAGGAGGGAAAAAGAGGAGGGGGTGTAGCACTGCTAATCAGAGAGGGTATCACAGCTACAGAAGTTACCATTGGCGAGGAGGGACTGCCTACTGAGTCAGTATGGGTGTTGTGGTTCTGTTCGCCGAGCTGGAAGTTTTTGTTGCAAACGTTTCGTCCCCTGGCTAGGCGACATCATCAGTGCTTGGGAGCCTCCTGCGAAGCGCTTCTTTGATGTTTCCTCCGGTGTTTATAGTGGTCTGTCCCTGCCGCTTCCGGTTGTCAGTTTCAGCTGTCCACTGTAGTGGCTGGTATATTGGGTCCAGGTCGATGTGTTTGTTGATGGAGTTTGTGGATGAATGCCATGCCTCTAGGAATTCCCTGGCTGTTCTCTGTCTGGCTTGCCCTATGATAGTAGTGTTGTCCCAGTCGAATTCATGTTGCTTGTTGTCTGCGTGTGTGGCTACTAAGGATAGCTGGTCGTGTCGTTTTGTGGCTAGTTGATGTTCATGCATGCGGATTGTTAGCTGTCTTCCTGTTTGTCCTATATAGTGTTTAGTGCAGTCCTTGCATGGTATTTTGTACACTACATTCGTCTTGCTCATGTTGGGTATCGGGTCCTTTGTTCTGGTGAGTTGTTGTCTGAGAGTGGCTGTTGGTTTGTGTGCCGTTATGAGTCCTAGGGGTCGCAGTAGTCTGGCAGTCAGTTCTGAGATGCTCCTGATGTATGGTAGTGTGGCTAGTCCTTTTGGTTGTGGTATGTCCTCGTTCCATGGTCTTTCTCTTAGGCATCTGCTGATGAAGTTGCGCGGGTATCCGTTTTTGGCGAATACCTTGTATAGGTGTTCCTCTTCTTCAGTATGGGTGGAAATTAGGAACAGTAAGGGAGCAGTCACCTCATTGGGGGTTTACTACAGGCCCCCCCAATAGCAGCAGGGAGATTGAAGAAAGCATAGGTCGGCAGATTTTGGAAAAGTGTGAATGTAGTAGGGATGTTGTAATGGGTGACTAACTTTCCCAATATTGATTGGACCCTCCTTTGAGCAGATGGTTTTGAAGGAGCTGTTTTTGTAAGGTGTGTTCAGGAGGGTTTCCTAACTCAGTACGTTGACAGGACAACGAGGGGAGAGGCCATTTTGGATTTGGTGCTCGGCAATGAGCCGGGGCAGGTGTCAGATCTTGCGGTGGGAGAGCATTTTGGTGATAGTGACCACAACTGCCTCACATTCTACATAGCTATGGAGAAGGAGAGAAGCCGGCACAATGGGAGGATATTTAATTGGGAAAAGGAAACTATGATGCTATCAGAGGTGAGTTGGGAAGCATGGACTGGGAGCAATTGTTCCATGGTAAAGGCACTATAGACATGTGGAGACTGTTTAAGGAACAGATGTTGCGAGTGATGCATAAATGTGTTCCTCTGAGACAGGCAGGAAGGGGTAAGATAAAAGGACCTTGGATGACGAGAGCGGAGGAGCTTCTCGTCAAAAGAAAGAAGGCAGCTTACGTAAGGTGGAGGAAGCAAGGGTCTTGCTCAGCTCTAGAGGATTACAGGCAGGCGAGGAAGGAGCTCAAAAATGGTCTGAGGAGAGCCAGGAGGGGGCATGAAAAAGGCTTGGCAGGAAGGATTGGGGAGAATCCAAAGGCATTTTACACGTATGTGAGGAATAAGAGAATGATCAAAGAAAGAGTTGGGCTGATCAGGGATAGCATAGGGAACTTGTGTATAGAGTCTGAGGAGGTAGGGGAAGCCCAAAATGAGTTTTTTGCTTCTGTCCTTACTAAAGAAAAGGACCTTGTAGTGAATGAAACCATTGAGGAGCAGGTAAGCATGCTGGAACGGATAGAGACTGAGGAAGCTGATGTGCTGAAAATTTTGACAAACATTAAGATTGACAAGTCGCCAGGGCCAGACCAGATTTGTCCTCGGCTGCTTTGGGAAGCGAGAAATGTGATTGCTTTGCCGCTTGCGAAGATCTTTGCATCCTCGCTCTCCACCAGCGTCGTACCTGAGGACTGGAGGGAGGCAAATGCAATTCCACTCTTCAAGAAAAGAAATAGGGAAATCCCCAGCAATTACAGACCAGTCAGTCTCACGTCTGTCATCTGCAAGGTGTTAGAAAGGATTCTGAGGGAGAGGATTTATGACCATCTGGAAGAGCCTGGCTTGATTAAATGCAGTCAGCACGGCTTTGTGAGGGGCAGGTGATGCCTCACAAATCTTATTGAGTTCTTTGAGGATGTTACGAGACAAGTTGTTGAGGGTCGAGTGGTGGATGTGGTGTATTTGGACTTCAGCAAGGCATTTGATAAGGTTCCCCATGGTAGGCTCGTTCAGAAAGTCAGGAGGAATGGGATACAGGGAAATTTAGCTGTCTGGATAGAGAATTGGCTGGTCGACAGAAGACAGCAAGTGGTAGTGGAAGGAAAGTATTCTGCCTGGAAGTCAGTGGTGAGTGGTGTTCCACAGGGCTCTGTTCTTGGGCCTCTACTGTGTCATTTTTATTAATGACTTGGATGAGGGGATTGAAGGATGGGTCAGCAAGTTTGCAGACGACACAAAGGTTGGAGGTGTCGTTGACAGTATAGAGGACTGTTGTAGGCTGCAGCGTGACATTGACAGGATGCAGAGATGGGCTGAGAGGTGACAGATGGAGTTCAACCTGGATAAATGCAAAGTGATGCATTTTGGAAGGTTGAACTTGAAAGTTGAGTACAGAATTAAAGACAGGATTCTTGGCAGTGTGGAGGAACAGAGGGATCTTGGTGTGCAGGTACATAGATCCCTTAAAATTGCCACCCAAGTGGACAGGGTTGTTGTGAAAGCAGATGGTGTTTTGGCTTTCATTAACAGGGGGATTCAGTTTAAGAGCCGTGAGATCTTGTTGCAGCTCTATAAAACTTTGGTTAGACCGCACTTGGAATACTGTGTCCACTCCTGGTCGCCGTATTATAGGAAAGATGTGGATGCTTTGGAGAGGGTTCAGAGGAGGTTTACCAGGATGCTGCCTGGAATGGAGGGCTTATCTTATGAAGAGAGGTTGTCTGACCTTGGGCTTTTTTCATTGGAAAAAAGGAAGAGAGGGGACCTAATTGAGGTGTACAAGATAATGAGAGGCATAGATAGAGTTGATAGCCAGAGACTTTTTTCCAGGGCAGAAACTGTTAACAAGAGGGGTCATATTTTAAGTTGTTTGGCAGAAAGTATAGAGGGGATGTCAGAGGCAGGTTCTTTACGCAGAGAATTGAGAGAGCATGGAATGCGTTGCTAGCAGCAATTGTGGAAACTAGGTCATTGGGGATATTTAAGAGACTGCTGGACATGCATGTGATCACAGAACTTTGAGGGTTCGTACATTATGTTTACCTTACATGAGGATCAATGGTCGGCACAACATCGTGGGCTGAAGGGCCTGTTCTGTGCTGTACTGTTCTACATCCTATGAAAGTAAGAATGAAACAAAACCCCTGAAACACATTTCCACAGGGTTGGTGCCCAGAATGAACACAGGTCAATTTATACAAGATACCAAAATTCATATTAAGGGCTCAGAAGAAAAACATGGCAACACAAAATAAATATTTGTGAAGAAAACAAAGCACAACTTCCAAACAGCCAGGACAGATATCTCCCAAAATAATCCAACAGCCTGATATACACAACCCCAAAACAAATTGCTCCCATGTCTATAATCAAGCAAAACAGCCTCAACTCAAGGGGTCAAGAAGTTAGGATGAGTTAAGTCTGAATTAGAGTAGTGCTGGAAAAGCACAGCAGGTCAGGCAGCATCCAAAGAGCAAAAAGTAACATTTCAGGCAAAAGCCCTTCATCAGGAATAGAGGCAGGAAGCCTGCTGGGTGGAGAGATAAATCAGAGGGGTGGGGAGAAAGTAGGATACAGTACAATAGGTGAATGGGGGTGGGGATGGAGGGAATAGATCAGAGAGGAGAGTGGAGTGGATAGGTGGGAAGGAAGATAGGTACGTAGGACAGGTCATGGGAACGGTGCTAGCTGGAACTGGGTAGGAAACTGGTGAAGTCCACATTGATGCCCTGGGATTGAAGTGTTCAGAGGTGCAAGATGAAGTTCAGGTTTCCAGTATCCGCAGTCCTCGTTTTCACCTAGGATAAGTTAAGGGCAATGCACATTACAGGTTCAATCTGACCAGAGGTGCAATTCTCCAAATAAGACAATGCTGTGGGGGAAGCCAGTATTGGACAGGGATTGAAGTGTTCCGGGGCGGAAGAAGAGGCGTTCTTCCTCCAGGCATCGTGGTGAGGGAGTGGTGATGGAGGAGGCCCAGGACCTGTATGTCCTCGGCAGAGTGGGAGGGGGAGGTTGAAGTGTTCAGCCACAGGGTGGTGGGGTTGATTGTTGCGGGTGTCCTGGAGATGTTCCGTAAAGCCCTCTGCGAGCAGGAGTCCAGACTCCCCAACGTAGAGGAGAGCAACGGATACAATAAATGACATTGGTGGATGTGCAGGTGAAACTTTGGATGTGGAAGGCTCCTTTGGGGCCTTGGCCAGAGATGAGGGGGGAGGTGTGGGCGCAGGTTTTGCAATTCCTGCGGTGACAGGGAAAGGTGTCAGGAGGGGAGAGGAGGATGGTTTGTTGTGGGGGGAGCGTGGACCTGACCAGGTAGTTGCGGAGGGAACGGATGGAAAGTGGAAAGGGAGGAAAATGTATCTCTTGTGGTGGGGTCTGTTTGTCGGTGGTGGAAATGGCGGAGGATGATGTGACGTATGTGGTGGTTGGAAGGGGAAGACCGGGCGGGAGGAGGGGGGTTCTGTCCATGTGCGGTTGGAGGGGTGGGGTTCGAGGGCAGAGGTGCAGGATGTGGATGAGGGGAAATTGCGGTCTTTAAAGAAGGAGGCCATCTGATGTGTTCTGTGGTGGAACTGGTCCTCCTGTGAGCAGAGGTGGAGGGTTTGGGAATATGGGTCGGCATTTTTACAGGAGGCAGGGTGGGAGGAGGTGTAGTCTAGGTAGCTGTGGGAGTCGGCAGGTTTGTAGAAAATGTCAGTGCTGAGTCAGTCACCATTGATGGAGATGAAGAGGTCCAGGAAGGGGAGGGAAGTGTCAGAGATGGTCCAGGTGAATTTAAGATCAGGGTGGAATGTGTTGGTGAAGTTGATGAACTATTCAACCTCCTCGCGGGAGCACGAGGTGGAGCCGATGCAGTCATCAATGTAATGGAGGAAAAGATGGGGAATGGTGCCAGTGTAACTCCAGAAGATGGACTGTTTCACGTAGCCGACAAAGGGACAGGCATACCTGGGGCTCATGCGGGCGTCCATGGCTGTGCCTTTCATCTGGAGGAAGTGGGAGGATTCAAAGGAGAAATTGTTGAGGTTGAGGGGGCAGTTCAGCCAAACGAATACGTTTGTCAGTGGAAGGGTATCGGTGGGGAACTGGGAGAGGAAGAAACTAGTATCTTTGGAGAGCAAATTAATATTTTGATTCTAAGTGACAGCGTTTTTTGTTTGTTTCCAGACAAGGAATTCCAATTTGATTTCTTCCCAACAGGTTCAGTGAAGGAAGATGTTGCAGGCAGAACAGAGAGCAGTAAAGGTAGAGCCTAGATATTCTGAACTTCGAGGTGCCTCAGTGCTGTGTGTATTTTGAACTGCAAGGTGCCTGATGGCTGAAATTAAATGGAGACCCGTTCAGTCACCTGACCCTCCAGGTACCTCAAATGCAGATAAATGTAATCTGGTTCAAGTAAGTCTGGTCTTTGGTTCGTTTGGATAGAGTCAAATTCCAATGTTTGTTAGTTTCCTTGATATACTACTGTACAGATGTGAGCCGTGTTTGTGACTATGTATATAAATTTTTTTTTAAAGAATAACATCTATTTTGAAACAAAAAGTGTGTGTTCTGAACTGTCAGGTGTCTCAGTCCTGTGTATATTCTGAACTGTCAGGTGTCTCAGTGCTGTGTGTATTCTGAACTGTCAGGTGTCTCAGTGCTGTGTGTATTCTGAACTGTCAGGTGTCTCAGTGCTGTGTGTATTCTGAACTGTCTGGTGTCTCAGTGCTGTGTGTATTCTGAACTGTCAGGTGTCTCAGTGCTTTGTGTATTCTGAACTGTCAGGTGTCTCAGTGCTGTGTGTATTCTGAACTGTCAGGTGTCTCAGTGCTGTGTGTATTCTGAACTGTCAGGTGTCTCAGTGCTTTGTGTATTCTGAACTGTCAGGTGTCTCAGTGCTGTGTGTATTCTGAACTGTCAGGTGTCTCAGTGCTGTGTGTATTCTGAACTCGCAGGTGTCTCAGTGCTGAGTGTATTCTGAACTGTCTGGTGTCTCAGTCCTGTGTATATACTGAACTGTCAGGTGTCTCAGTGCTGTGTGTATTCTGAACTGTCAGGTGTCTCAGTGCTGTGTATATTCTGAACTGTCAGGTGTCTTACTCCTGTGTGCACGGTATTCTGAACTGTCAGGTGTCTCAGTCCTGTGTGCACGGTATTCTGAACTGTCAGGTGTCTCAGTCCTGTGTGCACGGTATTCTGAACTGTCAGGTGTCTCAGTGTTGTGTGTATTGTGAACTGACAGGTGTCTCAATGCTGTGTATATTCTGAACTGTCAGGTGTCTCAGTGCTGTGTATATTCTGAACTGTCAGGTGTCTCAGTCCTGTGTGCACGGTATTCTGAACTGTCAGGTGTCTCAGTCCTGTGTGCACGGTATTCTGAACTGTCAGGTGTCTCAGTGCTGTGTATATTCTGAACTGTCAGGAGTCTCAGTCCTGTGTGCACGGTATTCTGAACTGTCAGGTGTCTCAGTGCTGTGTATATTCTGAACTGTCAGGTGTCTCAGTGCTGTGTGTATTCTGAACTGTCAGGTGTCTCACTGCTGTGTGTATTCTGAACTGTCAGGTGTCTCAGTGCTGTGTGTATTCTGAAATGTCAGGTATCTCAGTCCTGTGTATATTCTGAACTGTCAGGTGTCTCAGTGCTGTGTGTATTCTGAACTGTCAGGTGTCTCAGTACTGTGTATATTCTAAACTGACAGGTGTCTCAGTGCTGTGTGCACGGTATTCTGAACTGTCTGGTGTCTCAGTCGTGTGTGTATTCTGAACTGTCAGGTGTCTCAGTGCTGTGTATATTCTGAACTGTCAGGTGTCTCAGTGCTGTGTGTATTCTGAACTGTTTGGTGTCTCAGTCCTGTGTATATTCTGAAATGTCAGGTGTCTCAGTGCTGTGTGTATTCTGAACAGTCAGGTGTCTCAGTGCTGTGTGTATTCTGAACTGTCAGGTATCTCAGTGCTGTGTGTATTCTGAACTGTCAGATGTCTCAGTGCTGTGTATATTCTGAACTGTCAGGTGTCTCAGTGCTGTGTGTATTCTGAACTGTCAGGTGTCTCAGTGCTGTGTGTATTCTGAACTGTCAGGTGTCTCAGTGCTGTGTATATTCTGAATGGTCAGGTGTCTCAGTGCTGTGTGTATTCTGAACTGTCAGGTGTCTCAGTGCTGTGTATATTCTGAACTGTCAGGTGTCTCAGTACTGTGTGTATTCTGTACTGTCAGGTGCCTCAGTGATTTGCGTATTCTGAACTGTCAGTTGTCTCAGTGCTGTGTATATTCTGAACTGTCAGGTGTCTCAGTCCTGTGTATATTCTGAACTGTCAAGTGTCTCAGTGCTGTGTATATTCTGAAATGTCAGGTGTCTCAGTGCTGTGTGCACGGTATTCTGAACTGTCTGGTGTCTCAGTGCTGTGTGTATTCTGAACTGTCAGGTGTCTCAATGCTGTGTATATTCTGAACTGTCAGGTGTCCCAGTGCTGTGTATATTCTGAACTGTCAGGTGTCTCAGTGCTGTGTATATTCTGAACTGTCTGGTGTCTCAGTGCTGTGTATATTCTGACTGTCAGGTGTCTCAGTGCTGTGTGTATTCTGAACTGTCAGGTGTCTCAGTGCTGTGTATATTCTGAACTGTCTGGTGTCTCAGTCCTGTGTGCACGGTATTCTGAACTGTCTGTTGTCTCAGTCCTGTGTGCACGGTATTTTGAAATGTCAGGTGTCTCAGTGCTGTGTGCACGGTATTCTGAACTGTCTTGTGTCTCAGTGCTCTGTGTATTCTGAACTGTCAGGTGTCTCAATGCAGTCTATATTCTGAACTGTCAGGTGTCTCAGTGCTGTGTATATTCTGAACTGTCAGGTGTCTCAGTGCTGTGTATATTCTGAACTGTCAGGTGTCTCAGTGCTGTGTATATTCTGAACTGTCTGGTGTCTCAGTGCTGTGTATATTCTGAACTGTCAGGTGTCTCAGTGCTGTGTATATTCCGAACTGTCAGGTGTCTCAGTGCTGTGTGTATTCTGAACTGTCAGGTGTCTCAGTGCTGTGTGTATTCTGAACTGTCAGGTGTCTCAGTGCTGTGTGTATTCTGAACTGTCAGGTGTCTCAGTGCTGTGTATATTCTGAACTGTCAGGTGTCTCAGTCCTGTGTATATTCTGAACTGTCAGGTGTCTCAGTGCTGTGTGTATTCAGATCTGTCAGGTGTCTCAGTGCTGTGTGTATTCTGAACTGTCAGGTGTCTCAGTGATTTGTGTATTCTGAACTGTCAGTTGCCTCAGTGCTGTGTATATTCTGAACTGTCAGGTGTCTCAGTTCTGTGTATATTCTGAACTGTCAAGTGTCTCAGTGCTGTGTATATTCTGAACTGTCTGGTGTCTCAGTCCTGTGTTCACGGTATTCTGAACTGTCTGGTGTCTCAGTCCTGTTTGCACGGTATTCTGAAATGTCAGGTGTCTCAGTGGTGTGTGCACGGTATTCTGAACTGTCTGGTGTCTCAGTGCTGTGTGTATTCTGAACTGTCAGGTGTCTCAATGCTGTGTATATTCTAAACTGTCAGGTGTCCCAGTGCTGTGTATATTCTGAACTGTCTGGTGTCTCAGTGCTGTGTATATTCTGAACTGTCTGGTGTCTCAGTGCTGTGTATATTCTGACTGTCAGGTGTCTCAGTGCTGTGTGTATTCTGAACTGTCAGGTGTCTCAGTGCTGTGTATATTCTGAACTGTCAGGTGTCTCAGTCCTGTGTGCACGGTATTCTGAACTGTCTGGTGTCTCAGTCCTGTGTGCACGGTATTCTGAAATGTCAGGTGTCTCAGTGCTGTGTGCACGGTATGCTGAACTGTCTGGTGTCGCAGTGCTGTGTGTATTCTGAACTGTCAGGTGTCTCAATGCTGTGTATATTCTGAACTGTCAGGTGTCTCAGTGCTGTGTATATTCTGAACTGTCAGTTGTCTCAGTGCTGTGTATATTCTGAACTGTCAGGTGTCTCAGTGCTGTGTATATTCTGAACTGTCTGGTGTCTCAGTGCTGTGTATATCCTGAACTGTCAGGTGTCTCAGTGCTGTGTATATTCTGAACTGTCAGGTGTCTCAGTGCTGTGTGTATTCTGAACTGTCAGGTGTCTCAGTGCTGTGTGTATTCTGAACTGTCTGGTGTCTCAGTCCTGTGTATATTCTGAACTGTCAGGTGTCTCAGTGCTGTGTGTATTCTGAACTGTCAGGTGTCTCAGTGCTGTGTATATTCTGAACTGTCAGGTGTCTCAGTCCTGTGTGCACGGTATTCTGAACTGTCAGGTGTCTCAGTCCTGTGTGCACGGTATTCTGAACTGTCAGGTGTCTCAGTCCTGTATGCACGGTATTCTGAACTGTCAGGTGTCTCAGTGTTGTGTGTATTCTGAACTGACAGGTGTCTCAATGCTGTGTATATTCTGAACTGTCAGGTGTCTCAGTGCTGTGTGTATTCTGAACTGTCTGGTGTCTCAGTCCTGTGTATATTCTGAACTGTCAGGTGTCTCAGTGCTGTGTGTATTCTGAACTGTCAGGTGTCTCAGTGCTGTGTATATTCTGAACTGTCAGGTGTCTCAGTCCTGTGTGCACTGTATACTGAACTGTCAGGTGTCTCAGTCCTGTGTGCACGGTATTCTGAACTGTCAGCTGTCTCAGTCCTGTGTGCACGGTATTCTGAACTGTCAGGTGTCTCAGTGTTGTGTGTGTTCTGAACTGACAGGTGTCTTAATGCTGTGTATATTCTGAACTGTCAGGTGTCTCAGTGCTGTGTATATTCTGAACTGTCAGGTGTCTCAGTCCTGTGTGCACGGTATTCTGAACTGTCTGGTGTCTCAGTGCTGTGTATATTCTGAACTGTCAGGTGTCTCAGTCCTGTGTGCACGGTATTCTGAACTGTCAGATGTCTCAGTGCTGTGTGTATTCTGAACTGTCAGGTGTCTCAGTGCTGTGTGTATTCAGAACTGTCAGGAGTCTCAGTGCTGTGTGTATTCTGAAATGTCAGGTGCCTCAGTTCTGTGTATATTCTGAACTGTCAGGTGTCTCAGTGCTGTGTGTATTCTGAACTGTCAGGTGTCTCAGTACTGTGTATATTCTAAACTGTCAGGTGTCTCAGTGCTGTGTGCACGGTATTCTGAACTGTCTGGTGTCTCAGTCCTGTATGTATTCTGAACTGTCACGTGTCTCAGTGCTGTGTATATTCTGAACTATCAGGTGTCTCAGTCCTGTGTATATTCTGAACTGTCAGGTGTCTCAGTGCTGTGTATATTCTGAACTGTCAGGTTTCTCAGTGCTGTGTATATTCTGAACTGTCTGGTGTCTCAGTGCTGTGTATATTCTGAACTGTCAGGTGTCTCAGTGCTGTGTATATTCCGAACTGTCAGGTGTCTCAGTGCTGTGTGTATTCTGAACTGTCAGGTGTCTCAGTGCTGTGCATATTCTGAACTGTCAGGTATCTCAGTTGAAACTTTATTGCTGGAACAGCACAGCAGGTCAGGCAGCATCCAGGGAACAGGAGATTCGACGTTTCGGGCACAGGCCCTTCTTCAGGAATCTCAGTGCTGTGTGTATTCTGAACTGTCAGGTGTCTCAGTGCTGTGTATATTCTGAACTGTCAGGTGTTTCAGTCCTGTGTATATTCTGAACTGTCAGGTGTCTCAGTGCTGTGTGTATTCAGAACTGTCAGGTGTCTCAGTGCTGTGTGTATTCAGAACTGTCAGGTGTCTCAGTGCTGTGTGTATTCTGAACTGTCAGGTGTCTCAGTGATTTGTGTATTCTGAACTGTCAGTTGTCTCAGTGCTGTGTATATTCTGAACAGTCAGGTGTCTCAGTCCTGTGTATATTCTGAACTGTCAAGTGTCTCAGTGCTGTGTATATTCTGAACTATCTGGTGTCTCAGTCCTGTGTGCATGGTATTCTGAACTGTCTGGTGTCTCAGTCCTGTTTGCACGGTATTCTGAAATGTCAGGTGTCTCAGTGTTGTGTGTGTTCTGAACTGACAGGTGTCTTAATGCTGTGTATATTCTGAACTGTCAGGTGTCTCAGTGCTGTGTATATTCTGAACTGTCAGGTGTCTCAGTCCTGTGTGCACGGTATTCTGAACTGTCTGGTGTCTCAGTGCTGTGTATATTCTGAACTGTCAGGTGTCTCAGTCCTGTGTGCACGGTATTCTGAACTGTCAGATGTCTCAGTGCTGTGTGTATTCTGAACTGTCAGGTGTCTCAGTGCTGTGTGTATTCAGAACTGTCAGGAGTCTCAGTGCTGTGTGTATTCTGAAATGTCAGGTGCCTCAGTTCTGTGTATATTCTGAACTGTCAGGTGTCTCAGTGCTGTGTGTATTCTGAACTGTCAGGTGTCTCAGTACTGTGTATATTCTAAACTGTCAGGTGTCTCAGTGCTGTGTGCACGGTATTCTGAACTGTCTGGTGTCTCAGTCCTGTATGTATTCTGAACTGTCAGGTGTCTCAGTGCTGTGTATATTCTGAACTATCAGGTGTCTCAGTCCTGTGTATATTCTGAACTGTCAGGTGTCTCAGTGCTGTGTATATTCTGAACTGTCAGGTGTCTCAGTGCTGTGTATATTCTGAACTGTCTGGTGTCTCAGTGCTGTGTATATTCTGAACTGTCAGGTGTCTCAGTGCTGTGTATATTCCGAACTGTCAGGTGTCTCAGTGCTGTGTGTATTCTGAACTGTCAGGTGTCTCAGTGCTGTGCATATTCTGAACTGTCAGGTATCTCAGTTGAAACTTTATTGCTGGAACAGCACAGCAGGTCAGGCAGCATTCAGGGAACAGGAGATTCGACGTTTCGGGCACAGGCCCTTCTTCAGGAATCTCAGTGCTGTGTGTATTCTGAACTGTCAGGTGTCTCAGTGCTGTGTATATTCTGAACTGTCAGGTGTCTCAGTCCTGTGTATATTCTGAACTGTCAGGTGTCTCAGTGCTGTGTGTATTCAGAACTGTCAGGTGTCTCAGTGCTGTGTGTATTCTGAACTGTCAGGTGTCTCAGTGATTTGTGTATTCTGAACTGTCAGTTGTCTCAGTGCTGTGTATATTCTGAACAGTCAGGTGTCTCAGTCCTGTGTATATTCTGAACTGTCAAGTGTCTCAGTGCTGTGTATATTCTGAACTATCTGGTGTCTCAGTCCTGTGTGCACGGTATTCTGAACTGTCTGGTGTCTCAGTCCTGTTTGCACGGTATTCTGAAATGTCAGGTGTCTCAGTGCTGTGTGCACGGTATTCTGAACTGTCTGGTGTCTCAGTGCTGTGTGTATTCTGAACTGTCAGGTGTCTCAATGCTGTGTATATTCTAAACTGTCAGGTGTCCCAGTGCTGTGTATATTCTGAACTGTCTGGTGTCTCAGTGCTGTGTATATTCTGACTGTCAGGTGTCTCAGTGCTGTGTGTATTCTGAACTGTCAGGTGTCTCAGTGCTGTGTATATTCTGAACTGTCAGGTGTCTCAGTCCTGTGTGCACGGTATTCTGAACTGTCTGGTGTCTCAGTCCTGTGTGCACGGTATTCTGAAATGTCAGGTGTCTCAGTGCTGTGTGCACGGTATTCTGAACTGTCTGGTGTCGCAGTGCTGTGTGTATTCTGAACTGTCAGGTGTATCAATGCTGTGTATATTCTGAACTGTCAGGTGTCTCAGTGCTGTGTATATTCTGAACTGTCAGTTGTCTCAGTGCTGTGTATATTCTGAACTGTCAGGTGTCTCAGTGCTGTGTATATTCTGAACTGTCTGGTGTCTCAGTGCTGTGTATATCCTGAACTGTCAGGTGTCTCAGTGCTGTGTATATTCTGAACTGTCAGGTGTCTCAGTGCTGTGTGTATTCTCAACTGTCAGGTGTCTCAGTGCTGTGTGTATTCTGAACTGTCTGGTGTCTCAGTCCTGTGTATATTCTGAACTGTCAGGTGTCTCAGTGCTGTGTGTATTCTGAACTGTCAGGTGTCTCAGTGCTGTGTATATTCTGAACTGTCAGGTGTCTCAGTCCTGTGTGCACGGTATTCTGAACTGTCAGGTGTCTCAGTCCTGTGTGCACGGTATTCTGAACTGTCAGGTGTCTCAGTCCTGTATGCACGGTATTCTGAACTGTCAGGTGTCTCAATGTTGTGTGTATTCTGAACTGACAGGTGTCTCAATGCTGTGTATATTCTGAACTGTCAGGTGTCTCAGTGCTGTGTGTATTCTGAACTGTCTGGTGTCTCAGTCCTGTGTATATTCTGAACTGTCAGGTGTCTCAGTGCTGTGTGTATTCTGAACTGTCAGGTGTCTCAGTGCTGTGTATATTCTGAACTGTCAGGTGTCTCAGTCCTGTGTGCACTGTATACTGAACTGTCAGGTGTCTCAGTCCTGTGTGCACGGTATTCTGAACTGTCAGCTGTCTCAGTCCTGTGTGCACGGTATTCTGAACTGTCAGGTGTCTCAGTGTTGTGTGTGTTCTGAACTGACAGGTGTCTCAATGCTGTGTATATTCTGAACTGTCAGGTGTCTCAGTGCTGTGTATATTCTGAACTGTCAGTTGTCTCAGTCCTGTGTGCACGGTATTCTGAACTGTCTGGTGTCTCAGTGCTGTGTATATTCTGAACTGTCAGGTGTCTCAGTCCTGTGTGCACGGTATTCTGAACTGTCAGATGTCTCAGTGCTGTGTATATTCTGAACTGTCAGGTGTCTCAGTGCTGTGTGTATTCTGAACTGTCAGGTGTCTCAGTGCTGTGTGTATTCAGAACTGTCAGGAGTCTCAGTGCTGTGTGTATTCTGAAATGTCAGGTGCCTCAGTTCTGTGTATATTCTGAACTGTCAGGTGTCTCAGTGCTGTGTGTATTCTGAACTGTCAGGTGTCTCAGTACTGTGTATATTCTAAACTGTCAGGTGTCTCAGTGCTGTGTGCACGGTATTCTGAACTGTCTGGTGTCTCAGTCCTGTATGTATTCTGAACTGTCAGGTGTCTCAGTGCTGTGTATATTCTGAACTATCAGGTGTCTCAGTCCTGTGTATATTCTGAACTGTCAGGTGTCTCAGTGCTGTGTATATTCTGAACTGTCAGGTGTCTCAGTGCTGTGTATATTATGAACTGTCTGGTGTCTCAGTGCTGTGTATATTCTGAACTGTCAGGTGTCTCAGTGCTGTGTATATTCCGAACTGTCAGGTGTCTCAGTGCTGTGTGTATTCTGAACTGTCAGGTGTCTCAGTGCTGTGTATATTCTGAACTGTCAGGTATCTCAGTTGAAACTTTATTGCTGGAACAGCACAGCAGGTCAGGCAGCATCCAGGGAACAGGAGATTCGACGTTTCGGGCACAGGCCCTTCTTCAGGAATCTCAGTGCTGTGTGTATTCTGAACTGTTAGGTGTCTCAGTGCTGTGTATATTCTGAACTGTCAGGTGTCGCAGTCCTGTGTATATTCTGAACTGTCAGGTGTCTCAGTGCTGTGTGTATTCAGAACTGTCAGGTGTCTCAGTGCTGTGTGTATTCAGAACTGTCAGGTGTCTCAGTGCTGTGTGTATTCTGAACTGTCAGGTGTCTCAGTGATTTGTGTATTCTGAACTGTCAGTTGTCTCAGTGCTGTGTATATTCTGAACAGTCAGGGGTCTCAGTCCTGTGTATATTCTGAACTGTCAAGTGTCTCAGTGCTGTGTATATTCTGAACTGTCTGGTGTCTCAGTGCTGTTTATATTCTGAACTGTCAGGTGTCTCAGTGCTGTATATATTCTGAACTGTCAGTTGTCTCAGTGCTGTGTATATTCTGAACTGTCAGGTGTCTCAGTGCTGTGTGTATTCTGAACTGTCAGGTGTCTCAGTGCTGTGTGTATTCTGAACTGTCAGGTGTCTCAGTGCTGTGTGTATTCTGAACTGTCTGGTGTCTCAGTCCTGTGTATATTCTGAACTGTCAGGTGTCTCAGTGCTGTGTGTATTCTGAACTGTCAGGTGTCTCAGTGCTGTGTATATTCTGAACTGTCAGGTGTCTCAGTCCTGTGTGCACGGTATTCTGAACTGTCAGGTGTCTCAGTCCTGTGTGCACGGTATTCTGAACTGTCAGCTGTCTCAGTCCTGTGTGCACGGTATTCTGAACTGTCAGGTGTCTCAGTGTTGTGTGTATTCTGAACTGACAGGTGTCTCAATGCTGTGTATATTCTGAACTGTCAGGTGTCTCAGTGCTGTGTATATTCTGAACTGTCAGGTGTCTCAGTCCTGTGTGCACGGTATTCTGAACTGTCTGGTGTCTCAGTGCTGTGTATATTCTGAACTGTCAGGTGTCTCAGTCCTGTGTGCACGGTATTCTGAACTGTCAGGTGTCTCAGTGCTGTGTGCACGGTATTCTGAACTGTCTGGTGTCTCAGTCCTGTATGTATTCTGAACTGTCAGGTGTCTCAGTGCTGTGTATATTCTGAACTATCAGGTGTCTCAGTCCTGTGTATATTCTGAACTGTCAGGTGTCTCAGTGCTGTGTGTATTCTGAACTGTCAGGTGTCTCAGTGCTTTGTGTATTCTGAACTGTCAGGTGTCTCAGTGCTTTGTGTATTCTGAACTGTCAGGTGTCTCAGTGCTGTGTATATTCTGAACTGTCAGGTGTCTCAGTCCTGTGTATATTCTGAACTGTCAGGTGTCTCAGTGCTGTGTGTATTCAGAACTGTCAGGTGTCTCAGTGCTGTGTGTATTCAGAACTGTCAGGTGTCTCAGTGCTGTGTGTATTCTGAACTGTCAGGTGTCTCAGTGATTTGTGTATTCTGAACTGTCAGTTGTCTCAGTGCTGTGTATATTCTGAACAGTCAGGTGTCTCAGTCCTGTGTATATTCTGAACTGTCAGGTGTCTCAGTGGTGTGTATATTCTGAACTGTCAGGTGTCTCAGTGCTGTATATATTCTGAACTGTCAGTTGTCTCAGTGCTGTGTATATTCTGAACTGTCAGGTGTCTCAGTGCTGTGTGTATTCTGAACTGTCAGGTGTCTCAGTGCTGTATATATTCTGAACTGTCAGGTGTCTCAGTGCTGTGTGTATTCTGAACTGTCTGGTGTCTCAGTCCTGTGTATATTCTGAACTGTCAGGTCTCTCAGTGCTGTGTGTATTCTGAACTGTCAGGTGTCTCAGTGCTGTGTATATTCTGAACTGTCAGGTGTCTCAGTCCTGTGTGCACGGTATTCTGAACTGTCAGGTGTCTCAGTCCTGTGTGCACGGTATTCTGAACTGTCAGCTGTCTCAGTCCTGTGTGCACGGTATTCTGAACTGTCAGGTGTCTCAGTGTTGTGTGTATTCTGAACTGACAGGTGTCTCAATGCTGTGTATATTCTGAACTGTCAGGTGTCTCAGTGCTGTGTATATTCTGAACTGTCAGGTGTCTCAGTCCTGTGTGCACGGTATTCTGAACTGTCTGGTGTCTCAGTGCTGTGTATATTCTGAACTGTCAGGTGTCTCAGTCCTGTGTGCACGGTATTCTGAACTGTCAGGTGTCTCAGTGCTGTGTGCACGGTATTCTGAACTGTCTGGTGTCTCAGTCCTGTATGTATTCTGAACTGTCAGGTGTCTCAGTGCTGTGTATATTCTGAACTATCAGGTGTCTCAGTCCTGTGTATATTCTGAACTGTCAGGTGTCTCAGTGCTGTGTGTATTCTGAACTGTCAGGTGTCTCAGTGCTTTGTGTATTCTGAACTGTCAGGTGTCTCAGTGCTTTGTGTATTCTGAACTGTCAGGTGTCTCAGTGCTGTGTATATTCTGAACTGTCAGGTGTCTCAGTGCTGTGTATATTCTGAACTGTCTGGTGTCTCAGTCCTGTGTGCACGGTATTCTGAACTGTCTGGTGTCTCAGTCCTGTGTGCACGGTATTCTGAAATGTCAGGTGTCTCAGTGCTGTGTGCACGGTATTCTGAACTGTCTGGTGTCTCAGTGCTGTGTGTATTCTGAACTGTCAGGTGTCTCAATGCTGTGTATATTCTGAACTGTCAGGTGTCTCAGTACTGTGTATATTCTGAACTGTCAGGTGTCTCAGTGCTGTGTATATTCTGAACTGTCAGGTGTCTCAGTGCTGTGTATATTCTGAACTGTCTGGTGTCTCAGTGCTGTGTATATTCTGAACTGTCAGGTGTCTCAGTGCAGTGTATATTCTGAAATGTCAGGTGTCTCAGTGCTGTGTATATTCTGAACTGTCAGGTGTCTCAGTGCTATGTGTATTCTGAACTGTCAGGTGTCTCAGTGCTGTGTATATTCTGAAATGTCAGGTGTCTCAGTGCTGTGTATATTCTGAACTGTCAGGTGTCTCAGTGCTGTGTGTATTCTGAACTGTCAGGTGTCTCAGTGCTGTGTGTATTCGGAACTGTCAGGTGTCTCAGTGCTGTGTATATTCCGAACTGTCAGGTGTCTCAGTCCTGTGTGCACGGTATTCTGAACTGTCTGGTGTCTCAGTGCTGTGTATATTCTGAACTGTCAGGTGTCTCAGTCCTGTGTGCACAGTATTCTGAACTGTCAGGTGTCTCAGTGCTGTGTATATTCTGAACTGTCAGGTGTCTCAGTGCTGTGTGTATTCTGAACTGTCAGGTGTCTCAGTGCTGTATGTATTCAGAACTGTCAGGTGTCTCAGTGCTGTGTGTATTCTGAAATGTCGGGTGTCTCAGTTCTGTGTATATTCTGAACTGTCAGGTGTCTCAGTGCTGTGTGTATTCAGAACTGTCAGGTGTCTCAGTGCTGTGTGTATTCTGAACTGTCAGGTGTCTCAGTGATTTGTGTATTCTGAACTGTCAGTTGTCTCAGTGCTGTGTATATTCTGAACTGTCAGGTGTCTCAGTCCTGTGTATATTCTGAACTGTCGAGTGTCTCAGTGCTGTGTATATTCTGAACTGTCTGGTGTCTCAGTCCTGTGTGCACGGTATTCTGAACTGTCTGGTGTCTCAGTCCTGTGTGCACGGTATTCTGAAATGTCAGGTGTCTCAGTGCTGTGTGCACGGTATTCTGAACTGTCAGGTGTCTCAGTGCTGTGTGTATTCTGAACTGTCAGGTGTCTCAGTGCTGTGTGTATTCTGAACTGTCTGGTGTCTCAGTCCTGTGTATATTCTGAACTGTCAGGTGTCTCAGTGCTGTGTGTATTCTGAACTGTCAGGTGTCTCAGTGCTGTGTGTATTCTGAACTGTCAGGTGTCTCAATGCTGTGTATATTCTGAACTGTCAGTTGTCTCAGTGCTGTGTATATTTTGAACTGTCAGGTGTCTCAGTGCTGTGTGTATTCTGAACTGTCAGGTGTCTCAGTGCTGTGTATATTCCGAACTGTCAGGTGTCTCAGTGCAGTGTATATTCTGAACAGTCAGGTGTCTCAGTGCTGTGTGTATTCTGAACTGTCAGGTGTCTCAGTGCTTTGTGTATTCTGAACTGTCAGTTATCTCAGTGCTGTGTATATTCTGAACTGTCAGGTGTCTCAGTCCTGTGTATATTCTGAACTGTCAGGTGTCCCAGTTCTGTGTGTATTCTGATTTGTCAGGTGTCTCAATGCTGTGTGTATTCTGAACTGTCAGGTGTCTCAGTGCTATGTGTATTCTGAACTGTCAGGTGTCTCAGTGCTGTGTGTATTCTGAACTGTCAGGTGTCTCAGTGCTGTGTATATTCTGAACTGTCAGGTATCTCAGTTGAAACTTTATTGCTGGAACAGCACAGCAGGTCAGGCAGCATCCAGTGAACAGGAGATTCGACGTTTCGGGCACAGGCCCTTCTTCAGGAATCTCAGTGCTGTGTGTATTCTGAACTGTCAGGTGTCTCAGTGCTGTGTATATTCTGAACTGTCAGGTGTCTCAGTCCTGTGTATATTCTGAACTGTCAGGTGTCTCAGTGCTGTGTGTATTCAGAACTGTCAGGTGTCTCAGTGCTGTGTGTATTCAGAACTGTCAGGTGTCTCAGTGCTGTGTGTATTCTGAACTGTCAGGTGTCTCAGTGCTGTGTGCACGGTATTCTGAACTGTCTGGTGTCTCAGTGCTGTGTGTATTCTGAACTGTCAGGTGTCTCAATGCTGTGTATATTCTGAACTGTCAGGTGTCTCAGTGCTGTGTATATTCTGAACTGTCAGGTGTCTCAGTGCTGTGTATATTCTGAACTGTCAGGTGTCTCAGTGCTGTGTATATTCTGAACTGTCTGGTGTCTCAGTGCTGTGTATATTCTGAACTGTCTGGTGTCTCAGTGCTGTGTATATTCTGAACTGTCAGGTGTCTCAGTGCTGTGTATATTCTGAAATGTCAGGTGTCTCAGTGCTGTGTATATTCTGAACTGTCAGGTGTCTCAGTGCTATGTGTATTCTGAACTGTCAGGTGTCTCAGTGCTGTGTATATTCTGAAATGTCAGGTGCCTCAGTGCTGTGTATATTCTGAACTGTCAGGTGTCTCAGTGCTGTGTGTATTCTGAACTGTCAGGTGTCTCAGTGCTGTGTGTATTCGGAACTGCCAGGTGTCTCAGTGCTGTGTATATTCCGAACTGTCAGGTGTCTCAGTCCTGTGTGCACGGTATTCTGAACTGTCTGGTGTCTCAGTGCTGTGTATATTCTGAACTGTCAGGTGTCTCAGTCCTGTGTGCACAGTATTCTGAACTGTCAGGTGTCTCAGTGCTGTGTGTATTCTGAACTGTCAGGTGTCTCAGTGCTGTGTGTATTCTGAACTGTCAGGTGTCTCAGTGCTGTATGTATTCAGAACTGTCAGGTGTCTCAGTGCTGTGTGTATTCTGAAATGTCGGGTGTCTCAGTTCTGTGTATATTCTGAACTGTCGGGTGTCTCAGTGCTGTGTGTATTCAGAACTGTCAGGTGTCTCAGTGCTGTGTGTATTCTGAACTTTCAGGTGTCTCAGTGATTTGTGTATTCTGAACTGTCAGTTGTCTCAGTGCTGTGTATATTCTGAACTGTCAGGTGTCTCAGTCCTGTGTATATTCTGAACTGTCAAGTGTCTCAGTGCTGTGTATATTCTGAACTGTCTGGTGTCTCAGTCCTGTGTGCACGGTATTCTGAACTGTCTGGTGTCTCAGTCCTGTGTGCACGGTATTCTGAAATGTCAGGTGTCTCAGTGCTGTGTGCACGGTATTCTGAACTGTCAGGTGTCTCAGTGCTGTGTGTATTCTGAACTGTCAGGTGTCTCAGTGCTGTGTGTATTCTGAACTGTCTGGTGTCTCAGTCCTGTGTATATTCTGAACTGTCAGGTGTCTCAGTGCTGTGTATATTTTGAACTGTCAGGTGTCTCAGTGCTGTGTGTATTCTGAACTGTCAGGTGTCTCAGTGCTGTGTATATTCCGAACTGTCAGGTGTCTCAGTGCAGTGTATATTCTGAACAGTCATGTGTCTCAGTGCTGTGTGTATTCTGAACTGTCAGGTGTCTCAGTGCTTTGTGTATTCTGAACTGTCAGTTATCTCAGTGCTGTGTATATTCTGAACTGTCAGGTGTCTCAGTCCTGTGTATATTCTGAACTGTCAGGTGTCCCAGTTCTGTGTGTATTCTGATTTGTCAGGTGTCTCAATGCTGTGTGTATTCTGAACTGTCAGGTGTCTCAGTGCTATGTGTATTCTGAACTGTCAGGTGTCTCAGTGCTGTGTATATTCTGAACTGTCAGGTGTCTTAGTGCTGTGTATATTCTGAACTGTCAGGTGTCTCAGTGCTGTGTGTATTCTGAACTGTCAGGTGTCTCAGTGCTGTGTATATTCTGAACTGTCAGGTATCTCAGTTGAAACTTTATTGCTGGAACAGAACAGCAGGTCAGGCAGCATCCAGTGAACAGGAGATTCGACGTTTCGGGCACAGGCCCTTCTTCAGGAATCTCAGTGCTGTGTGTATTCTGAACTGTCAGGTGTCTCAGTGCTGTGTATATTCTGAACTGTCAGGTGTCTCAGTCCTGTGTATATTCTGAACTGTCAGGTGTCTCAGTGCTGTGTGTATTCAGAACTGTCAGGTGTCTCAGTGCTGTGTGTATTCAGAACTGTCAGGTGTCTCAGTGCTGTGTGTATTCTGAACTGTCAGGTGTCTCAGTGATTTGTGTATTCTGAACTGTCAGTTGTCTCAGTGCTTTGTATATTCTGAACAGTCAGGTGTCTCAGTCCTGTGTATATTCTGAACTGTCAAGTGTCTCAGTGCTGTGTATATTCTGAACTGTCTGGTGTCTCAGTCCTGTGTGCACGGTATTCTGAACTGTCTGGTGTCTCACTCCTGTGTGAACGGTATTCTGAAATGTCAGGTGTCTCAGTGCTGTGTGCACGGTATTCTGAACTGTCTGGTGTCTCAGTGCTGTGTGTATTCTGAACTGTCAGGTGTCTCAATGCTATGTATATTCTAAACTGTCAGGTGTCCCAGTGCTGTGTATATTCTGAACTGTCTGGTGTCTCAGTGCTGTGTATATTCTGAACTGTCTGGTGTCTCAGTGCTGTGTATATTCTGACTGTCAGGTGTCTCAGTGCTGTGTGTATTCTGAACTGTCAGGTGTCTCAGTGCTGTGTATATTCTGAACTGTCAGGTGTCTCAGTCCTGTGTGCACGGTATTCTGAACTGTCTGGTGTCTCAGTCCTGTGTGCACGGTATTCTGAAATGTCAGGTGTCTCAGTGCTGTGTGCACGGTATTCTGAACTGTCTGGTGTCTCAGTGCTGTGTGTATTCTGAACTGTCAGGTGTCTCAATGCTGTTTATATTCTGAACTGTCAGGTGTCTCAGTGCTGTATATATTCTGAACTGTCAGTTGTCTCAGTGCTGTGTATATTCTGAACTGTCAGGTGTCTCAGTGCTGTGTATATTCTGAACTGTCTGGTGTCTCAGTGCTGTGTATATTCTGAACTGTCTGGTGTCTCAGTGCTGTGTGTATTCTGAACTGTCAGGTGTCTCAGTGCTGTGTGTATTCTGAACTGTCTGGTGTCTCAGTGCTGTGTATATTCTGAACTGTCAGGTGTCTCAGTGCTGTGTGTATTCAGAACTGTCAGGTGTCTCAGTGCTGTGTATATTCTGAACTGTCAGGTGTCTCAGTCCTGTGTGCACGGTATTCTGAACTGTCAGGTGTCTCAGTCCTGTGTGCACGGTATTCTGAACTGTCAGGTGTCTCAGTCCTGTGTGCACGGTATTCTGAACTGTCAGGTGTCTCAGTGCTGTGTATATTCTGAACTGTCAGGTGTCTCAGTCCTGTGTATATTCTGAACTGTCAGGTGTCTCAGTGCTGTGTGTATTCAGAACTGTCAGGTGTCTCAGTGCTGTGTGTATTCAGAACTGTCAGGTGTCTCAGTGCTGTGTGTATTCTGAACTGTCTGGTGTCTCAGTCCTGTGTATATTCTGAACTGTCAGGTGTCTCAGTGCTGTGTGTATTCTGAACTGTCAGGTGTCTCAGTGCTGTGTATATTCTGAACTGTCAGGTGTCTCAGTCCTGTGTGCACGGTATTCTGAACTGTCAGGTGTCTCAGTCCTGTGTGCACGGTATTCTGAACTGTCAGCTGTCTCAGTCCTGTGTGCACGGTATTCTGAACTGTCAGGTGTCTCAGTGTTGTGTGTATTCTGAACTGACAGGTGTCTCAATGCTGTGTATATTCTGAACTGTCAGGTGTCTCAGTGCTGTGTATATTCTGAACTGTCAGGTGTCTCAGTCCTGTGTGCACGGTATTCTGAACTGTCTGGTGTCTCAGTGCTGTGTATATTCTGAACTGTCAGGTGTCTCAGTCCTGTGTGCACGGTATTCTGAACTGTCAGGTGTCTCAGTGCTGTGTGCACGGTATTCTGAACTGTCTGGTGTCTCAGTCCTGTATGTATTCTGAACTGTCAGGTGTCTCAGTGCTGTGTATATTCTGAACTATCAGGTGTCTCAGTCCTGTGTATATTCTGAACTGTCAGGTGTCTCAGTGCTGTGTGTATTCTGAATTGTCAGGTGTCTCAGTGCTTTGTGTATTCTGAACTGTCAGGTGTCTCAGTGCTTTGTGTATTCTGAACTGTCAGGTGTCTCAGTGCTGTGTATATTCTGAACTGTCAGGTGTCTCAGTGCTGTGTGTATTCTGAACTGTCTGGTGTCTCAGTCCTGTGTGCACGGTATTCTGAACTGTCTGGTGTCTCAGTCCTGTGTGCACGGTATTCTGAAATGTCAGGTGTCTCAGTGCTGTGTGCACGGTATTCTGAACTGTCTGGTGTCTCAGTGCTGTGTGTATTCTGAACTGTCAGGTGTCTCAGTGCTGTGTATATTCAGAACTGTCTGGTGTCTCAATGCTGTGTATATTCTGAACTGTCAGGTATCTCAGTGCTGTGTATATTCTGAACTGTCAGGTGTCTCAGTGCTGTGTATATTCTGAACTGTCAGGTGTCTCAGTGCTGTGTATATTCTGAACTGTCTGGTGTCTCAGTGCTGTGTATATTCTGAACTGTCAGGTGTCTCAGTCCTGTGTATATTCTGAAATGTCAGGTGTCTCAGTGCTGTGTATATTCTGAACTGTCAGGTGTCTCAGTGCTATGTGTATTCTGAACTGTCAGGTGTCTCAGTGCTGTGTATATTCTGAAATGTCAGGTGTCTCAGTGCTGTGTATATTCTGAACTGTCAGGTGTCTCAGTGCTGTGTGTATTCTGAACTGTCAGGTGTCTCAGTGCTGTGTGTATTCGGAACTGTCAGGTGTCTCAGTGCTGTGTATATTCCGAACTGTCAGGTGTCTCAGTCCTGTGTGCACGGTATTCTGAACTGTCTGGTGTCTCAGTGCTGTGTATATTCTGAACTGTCAGGTGTCTCAGTCCTGTGTGCACAGTGTTCTGAACTGTCAGGTGTCTCAGTGCTGTGTATATTCTGAACTGTCAGGTGTCTCAGTGCTGTGTGTATTCTGAACTGTCAGGTGTCTCAGTGCTGTATGTATTCAGAACTGTCAGGTGTCTCAGTGCTGTGTGTATTCTGAAATGCCGGGTGTCTCAGTTCTGTGTATATTCTGAACTGTCAGGTGTCTCAGTGCTGTGTGTATTCAGAACTGTCAGGTGTCTCAGTGCTGTGTGTATTCTGAACTGTCAGGTGTCTCAGTGATTTGTGTATTCTGAACTGTCAGTTGTCTCAGTGCTGTGTATATTCTGAACTGTCAGGTGTCTCAGTCCTGTGTATATTCTGAACTGTCAAGTGTCTCAGTGCTGTGTATATTCTGAACTGTCTGGTGTCTCAGTCCTGTGTGCACGGTATTCTGAACTATCTGGTGTCTCAGTCCTGTGTGCACGGTATTCTGAAATGTCAGGTGTCTCAGTGCTGTGTGCACGCTATTCTGAACTGTCAGGTGTCTCAGTGCTGTGTGTATTCTGAGCGGTCAGGTGTCTCAGTGCTGTGTGTATTCTGAACTGTCTGGTGTCTCAGTCCTGTGTATATTCTGAACTGTCAGGTGTCTCAGTGCTGTGTGTATTCTGAACTGTCAGGTGTCTCAGTGCTGTGTGTATTCTGAACTGTCAGGTGTCTCAATGCTGTGTATATTCTGTACTGTCAGTTGTCTCAGTGCTGTGTATATTTTGAACTGTCAGGTGTCTCAGTGCTGTGTGTATTCTGAACTGTCAGGTGTCTCAGTGCTGTGTATATTCCGAACTGTCAGGTGTCTCAGTGCAGTGTATATTCTGAACAGTCAGGTGTCTCAGTGCTGTGTGTATTCTGAACTGTCAGGTGTCTCAGTGCTTTGTGTATTCTGAACTTTCAGTTATCTCAGTGCTGTGTATATTCTGAACTGTCAGGTGTCTCAGTCCTGTGTATATTCTGAACTGTCAGGTGTCCCAGTTCTGTGTGTATTCTGATTTGTCAGGTGTCTCAATGCTGTGTGTATTCTGAACTGTCAGGTGTCTCAGTGCTATGTGTATTCTGAACTGTCAGGTGTCTCAGTGCTGTGTATATTCTGAACTGTCAGGTGTCTTAGTGCTATGTATATTCTGAACTGTCAGGTGTCTCAGTGCTGTGTGTATTCTGAACTGTCAGGTGTCTCAGTGCTGTGTGTATTCTGAACTGTCTGGTGTCTCAGTCCTGTGTATATTCTGAACTGTCAGGTGTCTCAGTGCTGTGTGTATTCTGAACTGTCAGGTGTCTCAGTGCTGTGTATATTCTGAACTGTCAGGTGTCTCAGTCCTGTGTGCACGGTATTCTGAACTGTCAGGTGTCTCAGTGCTGTGTGCACGGTATTCTGAACTGTCAGGTGTCTCAGTCCTGTGTGCACGGTATTCTGAACTGTCAGGTGTCTCAGTGTTGTGTGTATTCTGAACTGACAGGTGTCTCAATGCTGTGTATATTCTGAACTGTCAGGTGTCTCAGTGCTGTGTATATTCTGAACTGTCTGGTGTCTCAGTCCTGTGTATATTCTGAACTGTCAGGTGTCTCAGTGCTGTGTGTATTCTGAACTGTCAGGTGTCTCAGTGCTGTGAGTATTCTGAACTGTCTGGTGTCTCAGTCCTGTGTATATTCTGAACTGTCAGGTGTCTCAGAGCTGTGTGTATTCTGAACTGTCAGGTGTCTCAGTCCTGTGTGCACGGTATTCTGAACTGTCAGGTGTCTCAGTCCTGTGTGCACGGTATTCTGAACTGTCAGGTGTCTCAGTCCTGTGTGCACGGTATTCTGAACTGTCAGGTGTCTCAGTGTTGTGTGTATTCTGAACTGACAGGTGTCTCAATGCTGTGTATATTCTGAACTGTCAGGTGTCTCAGTGCTGTGTGTATTCTGAACTGTCTCGTGTCTCAGTCCTGTGTATATTCTGAACTGTCAGGTGTCTCAGTGCTGTGTGTATTCTGAACTGTCAGGTGTCTCAGTGCTGTGTATATTCTGAACTGTCAGGTGTCTCAGTCCTGTGTGCACGGTATTCTGAACTGTCAGGTGTCTCAGTCCTGTGTGCACGGTATTCTGAAATGTCAGGTGTCTCAGTGTTGTGTGTATTCTGAACTGACAGGTGTCTCAATGCTGTGTATATTCTGAACTGTCAGGTGTCTCAGTGCTGTGTATATTCCGAACTGTCAGGTGTCTCATTCCTGTGTGCACGTTATTCTGAACTGTCTGGTGTCTCAGTGCTGTGTATATTCTGAACTGTCAGGTGTCTCAGTCCTGTGTGCACGGTTTTCTGAACTGTCAGGTGTCTCAGTGCTGTGTATATTCTGAACTGTCAGGTGTCTCAGTGCTGTGTGTATTCTGAACTGTCAGGTGTCTCAGTGCTGTGTGTATTCAGAACTGTCAGGTGTCTCAGTGCTGTGTGTATTCTGAAATGTCAGGTGTCTCAGTTCTGTGTATATTCTGAACTGTCAGGTGTCTCAGTCCTGTGTGCACGGTATTCTGAACTGTCTGGTGTCTCAGTCCTGTGTGCACGGTATTCTGAAATGTCAGGTGTCTCAGTGCTGTGTGTATTCAGAACTGTCAGGTGTCTCAGTGCTGTGTGTATTCTGAACTGTCAGGTGTCTCAGTGATTTGTGTATTCTGAACTGTCAGTTGTCTCAGTCCTGTTATATTCTGAACTGTCAGGTGTCTCAGTCCTGTGTATATTCTGAACTGTCAAGTGTCTCAGTGCTGTGTATATTCTGAACTGTCAGGTGTCTCAGTCCTGTGTGCACGGTATTCTGAACTGTCTGGTGTCTCAGTCCTGTGTGCACGGTATTCTGAAATGTCAGGTGTCTCAGTGCTGTGTGCACGGTATTCTGAACTGTCTGGTGTCTCAGTGCTGTGTGTATTCTGAACTGTCAGGTGTCTCAATGCTGTGTATTTTCTAAACTGTCAGGTGTCCCAGCGCTGTGTATATTCTGAACTGTCTGGTGTCTCAGTGCTGTGTATATTCTGAACTGTCTGGTGTCTCAGTGCTGTGTATATTCTGACTGTCAGGTGTCTCAGTGCTGTGTGTATTCTGAACTGTCAGGTGTCTCAGTGCTGTGTATATTCTGAACTGTCAGGTGTCTCAGTGCTGTGTGTATTCTGAACTGTCAGGTGTCTCAGTGATTTGTGTATTCTGAACTGTCAGTTGTCTCAGTCCTGTGTATATTCTGAACTGTCAGGTGTCTCAGTCCTGTGTATATTCTGAACTGTCAAGTGTCTCAGTGCTGTGTATATTCTGAACTGTCAGGTGTCTCAGTCCTGTGTGCACGGTATTCTGAACTGTCTGGTGTCTCAGTCCTGTGTGCACGGTATTCTGAAATGTCAGGTGTCTCAGTGCTGTGTGCACGGTATTCTGAACTGTCTGGTGTCTCAGTGCTGTGTGTATTCTGAACTGTCAGGTGTCTCAATGCTGTGTATATTCTAAACTGTCAGGTGTCCCAGTGCTGTGTATATTCTGAACTGTCTGGTGTCTCAGTGCTGTGTATATTCTGAACTGTCTGGTGTCTCAGTGCTGTGTATATTCTGACTGTCAGGTGTCTCAGTGCTGTGTGTATTCTGAACTGTCAGGTGTCTCAGTGCTGTGTATATTCTGAACTGTCAGGTGTCTCAGTCCTGTGTGCACGGTATTCTGAACTGTCTGGTGTCTCAGTCCTGTGTGCACGGTATTCTGAAATGTCAGGTGTCTCAGTGCTGTGTGCACGGTATTCTGAACTGTCTGGTGTCTCAGTGCTGTGTGTATTCTGAACTGTCAGGTGTCTCAATGCTGTTTATATTCTGAACTGTCAGGTGTCTCAGTGCTGTGTATATTCTGAACTGTCAGTTGTCTCAGTGCTGTGTATGTTCTGAACTGTCAGGTGTCTCAGTGCTGTGTATATTCTGAACTGTCAGGTGTCTCAGTGCTGTGTATATTCTGAACTGTCAGGTGTCTCAGTGCTGTGTATATTCTGAACTGTCAGGTGTCTCAGTGCTGTGTGTATTCTGAACTGTCAGGTGTCTCAGTGCTGTGTGTATTCTGAACTGTCTGGTGTCTCAGTCCTGTGTATATTCTGAACTGTCAGGTGTCTCAGTGCTGTGTGTCTTCTGAACTGGCAGGTGTCTCAGTGCTGTGTATATTCTGAACTGTCAGGTGTCTCAGTCCTGTGTGCACGGTATTCTGAACTGTCAGGTGTCTCAGTCCTGTGTGCACGGTATTCTGAACTGTCAGCTGTCTCAGTCCTGTGTGCACGGTATTCTGAACTGTCAGGTGTCTCAGTGCTGTGTATATTCTGAACTGTCAGGTGTCTCAGTGCTGTGTGTATTCTGAACTGTCAGGTGTCTCAGTGCTTTGTGTATTCTGAACTGTCAGGTGTCTCAGTGCTTTGTGTATTCTGAACTGTCAGGTGTCTCAGTGCTGTGTATATTCTGAACTGTCTGGTGTCTCAGTCCTGTGTGCACGGTATTCTGAACTGTCTGGTGTCTCAGTCCTGTGTGCACGGTATTCTGAAATGTCAGGTGTCTCAGTGCTGTGTGCACGGTATTCTGAACTGTCTGGTGTCTCAGTGCTGTGTGTATTCTGAACTGTCAGGTGTCTCAATGCTGTGTATATTCTGAACTGTCAGGTGTCTCAGTGCTGTGTATATTCTGAACTGTCAGGTGTCTCAGTGCTGTGTATATTCTGAACTGTCAGGTGTCTCAGTGCTGTGTATATTCTGAACTGTCTGGTGTCTCAGTGCTGTGTATATTCTGAACTGTCAGGTGTCTCAGTGCTGTGTATATTCTGAAATGTCAGGTGTCTCAGTGCTGTGTATATTCTGAACTGTCAGGTGTCTCAGTGCGATATGTATTCTGAACTGTCAGGTGTCTCAGTGCTGTGTATATTCTGAAATGTCAGGTGTCTCAGTGCTGTGTATATTCTGAACTGTCAGGTGTCTCAGTGCTGTGTGTATTCTGAACTGTCAGGTGTCTCAGTGCTGTGTGTATTCGGAACTGTCAGGTGTCTCAGTGCTGTGTATATTCCGAACTGTCAGGTGTCTCAGTCCTGTGTGCACGGTATTCTGAACTGTCTGGTGTCTCAGTGCTGTGTATATTCTGAACTGTCAGGTGTCTCAGTCCTGTGTGCACAGTATTCTGAACTGTCAGGTGTCTCAGTGCTGTGTATATTCTGAACTGTCAGGTGTCTCAGTGCTGTGTGTATTCTGAACTGTCAGGTGTCTCAGTGCTGTATGTATTCAGAACTGTCAGGTGTCTCAGTGCTGTGTGTATTCTGAAATGTCGGGTGTCTCAGTTCTGTGTATATTCTGAACTGTCAGGTGTCTCAGTGCTGTGTGTATTCAGAACTGTCAGGTGTCTCAGTGCTGTGTGTATTCTGAACTGTCAGGTGTCTCAGTGATTTGTGTATTCTGAACTGTCAGTTGTCTCAGTGCTGTGTATATTCTGAACTGTCAGGTGTCTCAGTCCTGTGTATATTCTGAACTGTCGAGTGTCTCAGTGCTGTGTATATTCTGAACTGTCTGGTGTCTCAGTCCTGTGTGCACGGTATTCTGAACTGTCTGGTGTCTCAGTCCTGTGTGCACGGTATTCTGAAATGTCAGGTGTCTCAGTGCTGTGTGCACGGTATTCTGAACTGTCAGGTGTCTCAGTGCTGTGTGTATTCTGAACTGTCAGGTGTCTCAGTGCTGTGTGTATTCTGAACTGTCTGGTGTCTCAGTCCTGTGTATATTCTGAACTGTCAGGTGTCTCAGTGCTGTGTGTATTCTGAACTGTCAGGTGTCTCAGTGCTGTGTGTATTCTGAACTGTAAGGTGTCTCAATGCTGTGTATATTCTGAACTGTCAGTTGTCTCAGTGCTGTGTATATTTTGAACTGTCAGGTGTCTCAGTGCTGTGTGTATTCTGAACTGTCAGGTGTCTCAGTGCTGTGTATATTCCGAACTGTCAGGTGTCTCAGTGCTGTGTATATTCTGAACAGTCAGGTGTCTCAGTGCTGTGTGTATTCTGAACTGTCAGGTGTCTCAGTGCTTTGTGTATTCTGAACTGTCAGTTATCTCAGTGCTGTGTATATTCTGAACTGTCAGGTGTCTCAGTCCTGTGTATATTCTGAACTGTCAGGTGTCCCAGTTCTGTGTGTATTCTGATTTGTGAGGTGTCTCAATGCTGTGTGTATTCTGAACTGTCAGGTGTCTCAATGCTGTGTGTATTCTGAACTGTCAGGTGTCTCAGTGCTGTGTATATTCTGAACTGTCAGGTGTCTTAGTGCTGTGTATATTCTGAACTGTCAGGTGTCTCAGTGCTGTGTGTATTCTGAACTGTCTGGTGTCTCAGTCCTGTGTATATTCTGAACTGTCAGGTGTCTCAGTGCTGTGTGTATTCTGAACTGTCAGGTGTCTCAGTGCTGTGTATATTCTGAACTGTCAGGTGTCTCAGTCCTGTGTGCACGGTATTCTGAACTGTCAGGTGTCTCAGTCCTGTGTGCACGGGATTCTGAACTGTCAGGTGTCTCAGTCCTGTGTGCACGGTATTCTGAACTGTCAGGTGTCTCAGTGTTGTGTGTATTCTGAACTGACAGGTGTCTGAATGCTGTGTATATTCTGAACTGTCAGGTGTCTCAGTGCTGTGTGTATTCTGAACTGTCTGGTGTCTCAGTGCTGTGAGTATTCTGAACTGTCTGGTGTCTCAGTCCTGTGTATATTCTGAACTGTCAGGTGTCTCAGAGCTGTGTGTATTCTGAACTGTCAGGTGTCTCAGTGCTGTGTATATTCTGAACTTTCAGGTGTCTCAGTCCTGTGTGCACGGTATTCTGAACTGTCAGGTGTCTCAGTCCTGTGTGCATGGTATTCTGAACTGTCAGGTGTCTCAGTCCTGTGTGCACGGTATTCTGAACTGTCAGGTGTCTCAGTGTTGTGTGTATTCTGAACTGACAGGTGTCTCAATGCTGTGTATATTCTGAACTGTCAGGTGTCTCAGTGCTGTGTGTATTCTGAACTGTCTGGTGTCTCAGTCCTGTGTATATTCTGAACTGTCAGGTGTCTCTGTGCTGTGTGTATTCTGAACTGTCAGGTGTCTCAGTGCTGTGTATATTCTGAACTGTCAGGTGTCTCAGTCCTGTGTGCACGGTATTCTGAACTGTCAGGTGTCTCAGTCCTGTGTGCACGGTATTCTGAACTGTCAGGTGTCTCAGTGTTGTGTGTATTCTGAACTTACAGGTGTCTCAATGCTGTGTATATTCTGAACTGTCAGGTGTCTCAGTGCTGTGTATATTCCGAACTGTCAGGTGTCTCATTCCTGTGTGCACGTTATTCTGAACTGTCTGGTGTCTCAGTGCTGTGTGTATTCTGAACTGTCAGGTGTCTCAATGCTGTGTATATTCTGAACTGTCAGTTGTCTCAGTGCTGTGTATATTCTGAACTGTCAGGTGTCTCAGTGCTGTGTGTATTCTGAACTGTCAGGTGTCTCAGTGCTGTGTATATTCCGAACTGTCAGGTGTCTCAGTGCTGTGTATATTCTGAACAGTCAGGTGTCTCAGTGCTGTGTGTATTCTGAACTGTCAGGTGTCTCAGTGCTTTGTGTATTCTGAACTGTCAGTTATCTCAGTGCTGTGTATATTCTGAACTGTCAGGTGTCTCAGTCCTGTGTATATTCTGAACTGTCAGGTGTCCCAGTTCTGTGTGTATTCTGATTTGTCAGGTGTCTCAATGCTGTGTGTATTCTGAACTGTCAGGTGTCTCAGTGCTATGTGTATTCTGAACTGTCAGGTGTCTCAGTGCTGTGTATATTCTGAACTGTCAGGTGTCTTAGTGCTGTGTATATTCTGAACTGTCAGGTGTCTCAGTGCTGTGTGTATTCTGAACTGTCAGGTGTCTCAGTGCGATATGTATTCTGAACTGTCAGGTGTCTCAGTGCTGTGTATATTCTGAAATGTCAGGTGTCTCAGTGCTGTGTATATTCTGAACTGTCAGGTGTCTCAGTGCTGTGTGTATTCTGAACTGTCAGGTGTCTCAGTGCTGTGTGTATTCGGAACTGTCAGGTGTCTCAGTGCTGTGTATATTCCGAACTGTCAGGTGTCTCAGTCCTGTGTGCACGGTATTCTGAACTGTCTGGTGTCTCAGTGCTGTGTATATTCTGAACTGTCAGGTGTCTCAGTCCTGTGTGCACAGTATTCTGAACTGTCAGGTGTCTCAGTGCTGTGTATATTCTGAACTGTCAGGTGTCTCAGTGCTGTGTGTATTCTGAACTGTCAGGTGTCTCAGTGCTGTATGTATTCAGAACTGTCAGGTGTCTCAGTGCTGTGTGTATTCTGAAATGTCGGGTGTCTCAGTTCTGTGTATATTCTGAACTGTCAGGTGTCTCAGTGCTGTGTGTATTCAGAACTGTCATTTGTCTCAGTGCTGTGTGTATTCTGAACTGTCAGGTGTCTCAGTGATTTGTGTATTCTGAACTGTCAGTTGTCTCAGTGCTGTGTATATTCTGAACTGTCAGGTGTCTCAGTCCTGTGTATATTCTGAACTGTCGAGTGTCTCAGTGCTGTGTATATTCTGAACTGTCTGGTGTCTCGGTCCTGTGTGCACGGTATTCTGAACTGTCTGGTGTCTCAGTCCTGTGTGCACGGTATTCTGAAATGTCAGGTGTCTCAGTGCTGTGTGCACGGTATTCTGAACTGTCAGGTGTCTCAGTGCTGTGTGTATTCTGAACTGTCAGGTGTCTCAGTGCTGTGTGTATTCTGAACTGTCTGGTGTCTCAGTCCTGTGTATATTCTGAACTGTCAGGTGTCTCAGTGCTGTGTGTATTCTGAACTGTCAGGTGTCTCAGTGCTGTGTGTATTCTGAACTGTAAGGTGTCTCAATGCTGTGTATATTCTGAACTGTCAGTTGTCTCAGTGCTGTGTATATTTTGAACTGTCAGGTGTCTCAGTGCTGTGTGTATTCTGAACTGTCAGGTGTCTCAGTGCTGTGTATATTCCGAACTGTCAGGTGTCTCAGTGCTGTGTATATTCTGAACAGTCAGGTGTCTCAGTGCTGTGTGTATTCTGAACTGTCAGGTGTCTCAGTGCTTTGTGTATTCTGAACTGTCAGTTATCTCAGTGCTGTGTATATTCTGAACTGTCAGGTGTCTCAGTCCTGTGTATATTCTGAACTGTCAGGTGTCCCAGTTCTGTGTGTATTCTGATTTGTGAGGTGTCTCAATGCTGTGTGTATTCTGAACTGTCAGGTGTCTCAATGCTGTGTGTATTCTGAACTGTCAGGTGTCTCAGTGCTGTGTATATTCTGAACTGTCAGGTGTCTTAGTGCTGTGTATATTCTGAACTGTCAGGTGTCTCAGTGCTGTGTGTATTCTGAACTGTCTGGTGTCTCAGTCCTGTGTATATTCTGAACTGTCAGGTGTCTCAGTGCTGTGTGTATTCTGAACTGTCAGGTGTCTCAGTGCTGTGTATATTCTGAACTGTCAGGTGTCTCAGTCCTGTGTGCACGGTATTCTGAACTGTCAGGTGTCTCAGTCCTGTGTGCACGGGATTCTGAACTGTCAGGTGTCTCAGTCCTGTGTGCACGGTATTCTGAACTGTCAGGTGTCTCAGTGTTGTGTGTATTCTGAACTGACAGGTGTCTGAATGCTGTGTATATTCTGAACTGTCAGGTGTCTCAGTGCTGTGTGTATTCTGAACTGTCAGGTGTCTCAGTGCTGTGAGTATTCTGAACTGTCTGGTGTCTCAGTCCTGTGTATATTCTGAACTGTCAGGTGTCTCAGAGCTGTGTGTATTCTGAACTGTCAGGTGTCTCAGTGCTGTGTATATTCTGAACTGTCAGGTGTCTCAGTCCTGTGTGCACGGTATTCTGAACTGTCAGGTGTCTCAGTCCTGTGTGCATGGTATTCTGAACTGTCAGGTGTCTCAGTCCTGTGTGCACGGTATTCTGAACTGTCAGGTGTCTCAGTGTTGTGTGTATTCTGAACTGACAGGTGTCTCAATGCTGTGTATATTCTGAACTGTCAGGTGTCTCAGTGCTGTGTGTATTCTGAACTGTCTGGTGTCTCAGTCCTGTGTATATTCTGAACTGTCAGGTGTCTCTGTGCTGTGTGTATTCTGAACTGTCAGGTGTCTCAGTGCTGTGTATATTCTGAACTGTCAGGTGTCTCAGTCCTGTGTGCACGGTATTCTGAACTGTCAGGTGTCTCAGTCCTGTGTGCACGGTATTCTGAACTGTCAGGTGTCTCAGTGTTGTGTGTATTCTGAACTTACAGGTGTCTCAATGCTGTGTATATTCTGAACTGTCAGGTGTCTCAGTGCTGTGTATATTCCGAACTGTCAGGTGTCTCATTCCTGTGTGCACGTTATTCTGAACTGTCTGGTGTCTCAGTGCTGTGTGTATTCTGAACTGTCAGGTGTCTCAATGCTGTGTATATTCTGAACTGTCAGTTGTCTCAGTGCTGTGTATATTCTGAACTGTCAGGTGTCTCAGTGCTGTGTGTATTCTGAACTGTCAGGTGTCTCAGTGCTGTGTATATTCCGAACTGTCAGGTGTCTCAGTGCTGTGTATATTCTGAACAGTCAGGTGTCTCAGTGCTGTGTGTATTCTGAACTGTCAGGTGTCTCAGTGCTTTGTGTATTCTGAACTGTCAGTTATCTCAGTGCTGTGTATATTCTGAACTGTCAGGTGTCTCAGTCCTGTGTATATTCTGAACTGTCAGGTGTCCCAGTTCTGTGTGTATTCTGATTTGTCAGGTGTCTCAATGCTGTGTGTATTCTGAACTGTCAGGTGTCTCAGTGCTATGTGTATTCTGAACTGTCAGGTGTCTCAGTGCTGTGTATATTCTGAACTGTCAGGTGTCTTAGTGCTGTGTATATTCTGAACTGTCAGGTGTCTCAGTGCTGTGTGTATTCTGAACTGTCAGGTGTCTCAGTGCTGTGTGTACTCTGAACTGTCTGGTGTCTCAGTCCTGTGTATATTCTGAACTGTCAGGTGTCTCAGTGCTGTGTGTATTCTGAACTGTCAGGTGTCTCAGTGCTGTGTATATTCTGAACTGTCAGGTGTCTCAGTCCACTGTGCACGGTATTCTGAACTGTCAGGTGTCTCAGTCCAGTGTGCACGGTATTCTGAACTGTCAGGTGTCTCAGTCCTGTGTGCACGGTATTCTGAACTGTCAGGTGTCTCAGTGTTGTGTGTATTCTGAACTGACAGGTGTCTCAATGCTGTGTATATTCTGAACTGTCAGGTGTCTCAGTGCTGTGTGTATTCTGAACTGTCTGGTGTCTCAGCCCTGTGTATATTCTGAACTGTCAGGTGTCTCAGTCCTGTGTGCACGGTATTCTGAACTGTCAGCTGTCTCAGTGTTGTGTGTATTCTGAACTGACAGGTGTCTCAATGCTGTGTATATTCTGAACTGTCAGGTGTCTCAGTGCTGTGTGTATTCTGAACTGTCTGGTGTCTCATTCCTGTGTATATTCTGAACTGTCAGGTGTCTCAGTCCTGTGTGCACGGTATTCTGAACTGTCAGGTGTCTCAGTGTTGTGTGTATTCTGAACTGACAGGTGTCTCAATGCTGTGTATATTCTGAACTGTCAGGTGTCTCAGTGCTGTGTGTATTCTGAACTGTCTGGTGTCTCAGTCCTGTGTATATTCTGAACTGTCAGGTGTCTCAGTGCTGTGTGTATTCTGAACTGTCAGGTGTCTCAGGGCTGTGTGTATTCTGAACTGTCAGGTGTCTCAGTGCTGTGTGTATTCTGAACTGTCTGGTGTCTCAGTCCTGTGTATATTCTGAACTGTCAGGTGTCTCAGTGCTGTGTGTATTCTGAACTGTCAGGTGTCTCAGTGCTGTGTATATTCTGAACTGTCAGGTGTCTCAGTCCTGTGTGCACGGTATTCTGAACTGTCTGGTGTCTCAGTCCTGTGTGCACGGTATTCTGAACTGTCAGGTGTCTCAGTCCTGTGTGCACGGTATTCTGAACTGTCAGGTGTCTCAATGTTGTGTGTATTCTGAACTGTCAGGTGTCTCAGTGCTGTGTATATTCCGAACTGTAAGTTGTCTCAGTCCTGTGTGCACGGTATTCTGAACTGTCTGGTGTCTCAGTGCTGTGTATATTCTGAACTGTCAGGTGTCTCAGTCCTGTGTGCACGGTTTTCTGAACTGTCAGGTGTCTCAGTGCTGTGTATATTCTGAACTGTCAGGTGTCTCAGTGCTGTGTGTATTCTGAACTGTCAGGTGTCTCAGTGCTGTGTGTATTCAGAACTGTCAGGTGTCTCAGTGCTGTGTGTATTCTGAAATGTCAGGTGTCTCAGTTCTGTGTATATTCTGAACTGTCAGGTGTCTCAGTGCTGTGTGTATTCTGAACTGTGAGGTGTCTCAGTACTGTGTATATTCTAAACTGTCAGGTGTCTCAGTGCTGTGTGCACGGTATTCTGAACTGTCAGGTGTCTCAGTCCTGTGTGTATTCTGAACTGTCAGGTGTCTCAGTGCTGTGTATATTCTGAACTGTCAGGTGTCTCAGTCCTGTGTATATTCTGAACTGTCAGGTGTCTCAATGCTGTGTATATTCTAAACTGTCAGGTGTCCCAGTGCTGTGTATATTCTGAACTGTCAGGTGTCTCAGTGCTGTGTATATTCTGAACTGTCTGGTGTCTCAGTGCTGTGTATATTCTGACTGTCAGGTGTCTCAGTGCTGTGTGTATTCTGAACTGCCAGGTGTCTCAGTGCTGTGTATATTCTGAACTGTCAGGTGTCTCAGTCCTGTGTGCACGGTATTCTGAACTGTCTGGTGTCTCAGTCCTGTGTGCACGGTATTCTGAAATGTCAGGTGTCTCAGTGCTGTGTGCACGGTATTCTGAACTGTCTGGTGTCTCAGTGCTGTGTGTATTCTGAACTGTCAGGTGTCTCAATGCTGTGTATATTCTGAACTGTCAGTTGTCTCAGTGCTGTGTATATTCTGAACTGTCAGGTGTCTCAGTGCTGTGTGTATTCTGAACTGTCAGGTGTCTCAGTGCTGTGTATATTCCGAACTGTCAGGTGTCTCAGTGCTGTGTATATTCTGAACAGTCAGGTGTCTCAGTGCTGTGTGTATTCTGAACTGTCAGGTGTCTCAGTGCTTTGTGTATTCTGAACTGTCAGTTATCTCAGTGCTGTGTATATTCTGAACTGTCAGGTGTCTCAGTCCTGTGTATATTCTGAACTGTCAGGTGTCCCAGTTCTGTGTGTATTCTGATTTGTCAGGTGTCTCAATGCTGTGTGTATTCTGAACTGTCAGGTGTCTCAGTGCTATGTGTATTCTGAACTGTCAGGTGTCTCAGTGCTGTGTATATTCTGAACTGTCAGGTGTCTTAGTGCTGTGTATATTCTGAACTGTCAGGTGTCTCAGTGCTGTGTGTATTCTGAACTGTCAGGTGTCTCAGTGCTGTGTGTATTCTGAACTGTCTGTTGTCTCAGTCCTGTGTATATTCTGAACTGTCAGGTGTCTCAGTGCTGTGTGTATTCTGAACTGTCAGGTGTCTCAGTGCTGTGTATATTCTGAACTGTCAGGTGTCTCAGTCCTGTGTGCACGGTATTCTGAACTGTCAGGTGTCTCAGTCCTGTGTGCATGGTATTCTGAACTGTCAGGTGTCTCAGTCCTGTGTGCACGGTATTCTGAACTGTCAGGTGTCTCAGAGTTGTGTGTATTCTGAACTGACAGGTGTCTCAATGCTGTGTATATTCTGAACTGTCAGGTGTCTCAGTGCTGTGTGTATTCTGAACTGTCTGGTGTCTCAGTCCTGTGTATATTCTGAACTGTCAGGTGTCTCAGTCCTGTGTGCACGGTATTCTGAACTGTCAGGTGTCTCAGTGTTGTGTGTATTCTGAACTGACAGGTGTCTCAATGCTGTGTATATTCTGAACTGTCAGGTGTCTCAGTGCTGTGTGTATTCTGAACTGTCTGGTGTCTCAGTCCTGTGTATATTCTGAACTGTCAGGTGTCTCAGTCCTGTGTGCACGGTATTCTGAACTGTCTGGTGTCTCAGTCCTGTGTGCACGGTATTCTGAAATGTCAGGTGTCTCAGTGCTGTGTGCACGGTATTCTGAACTGTCTGGTGTCTCAGTGCTGTGTGTATTCTGAACTGTCAGGTGTCTCAATGCTGTGTATATTCTGAACTGTCAGTTGTCTCAGTGCTGTGTATATTCTGAACTGTCAGGTGTCTCAGTGCTGTGTGTATTCTGAACTGTCAGGTGTCTCAGTGCTGTGTATATTCCGAACTGTCAGGTGTCTCAGTGCTGTGTATATTCTGAACAGTCAGGTGTCTCAGTGCTGTGTGTATTCTGAACTGTCAGGTGTCTCAGTGCTTTGTGTATTCTGAACTGTCAGTTATCTCAGTGCTGTGTATATTCTGAACTGTCAGGTGTCTCAGTCCTGTGTATATTCTGAACTGTCAGGTGTCCCAGTTCTGTGTGTATTCTGATTTGTCAGGTGTCTCAATGCTGTGTGTATTCTGAACTGTCAGGTGTCTCAGTGCTATGTGTATTCTGAACTGTCAGGTGTCTCAGTGCTGTGTATATTCTGAACTGTCAGGTGTCTTAGTGCTGTGTATATTCTGAACTGTCAGGTGTCTCAGTGCTGTGTGTATTCTGAACTGTCAGGTGTCTCAGTGCTGTGTGTATTCTGAACTGTCTGGTGTCTCAGTCCTGTGTATATTCTGAACTGTCAGGTGTCTCAGTGCTGTGTGTATTCTGAACTGTCAGGTGTCTCAGTGCTGTGTATATTCTGAACTGTCAGGTGTCTCAGTCCACTGTGCACGGTATTCTGAACTGTCAGGTGTCTCAGTCCTGTGTGCACGGTATTCTGAACTGTCTGGTGTCTCAGTCCTGTGTGCACGGTATTCTGAACTGTCAGGTGTCTCAGTGTTGTGTGTATTCTGAACTGACAGGTGTCTCAATGCTGTGTATATTCTGAACTGTCAGGTGTCTCAGTGCTGTGTGTATTCTGAACTGTCTGGTGTCTCAGTCCTGTGTATATTCTGAACTGTCAGGTGTCTCAGTCCTGTGTGCACGGTATTCTGAACTGTCAGGTGTCTCAGTGTTGTGTGTATTCTGAACTGACAGGTGTCTCAATGCTGTGTATATTCTGAACTGTCAGGTGTCTCAGTGCTGTGTGTATTCTGAACTGTCTGGTGTCTCAGTCCTGTGTATATTCTGAACTGTCAGGTGTCTCAGTCCTGTGTGCACGGTATTCTGAACTCTCAGGTGTCTCAGTGTTGTGTGTATTCTGAACTGACAGGTGTCTCAATGCTGTGTATATTCTGAACTGTCAGGTGTCTCAGTGCTGTGTGTATTCTGAACTGTCTGGTGTCTCAGTCCTGTGTATATTCTGAACTGTCAGGTGTCTTATTGCTGTGTGTATTCTGAACTGTCAGGTGTCTCAGGGCTGTGTGTATTCTGAACTGTCAGGTGTCTCAGTGCTGTGTGTATTCTGAACTGTCTGGTATCTCAGTCCTGTGTATATTCTGAACTGTCAGGTGTCTCAGTGCTGTGTGTATTCTGAACTGTCAGGTGTCTCAGTGCTGTGTATATTCTGAACTGTCAGGTGTCTCAGTCCTGTGTGCACGGTATTCTGAACTGTCTGGTGTCTCAGTCCTGTGTGCACGGTATTCTGAACTCTCAGGTGTCTCAGTCCTGTGTGCACGGTATTCTGAACTGTCAGGTGTCTCAGTGTTGTGTGTATTCTGAACTGACAGGTGTCTCAATGCTGTGTATATTCTTAACTGTCCGGTGTCTCAGTGCTGTGTGTATTCTGAACTGTCTGGTGTCTCAGTCCTGTGTATGTTCTGAACTGTCAGGTGTCTCAGTGCTGTGTGTATTCTGAACTGTCAGGTGTCTCAGTGCTGTGTATATTCTGAACTGTCAGGTGTCTCAGTCCTGTGTGCACAGTATTCTGAACTGTCAGGTGTCTCAGTCCTGTGTGCACGGTATTCTGAACTGTCAGGTGTCTCAGTGTTGTGTGTATTCTGAACTGACAGGTTTCTCAATGCTGTGTATATTCTGAACTGTCAGGTGTCTCAGTGCTGTGTATATTCCGAACTGTCAGTTGTCTCAGTCCTGTGTGCACGGTATTCTGAACTGTCTGGTGTCTCAGTGCTGTGTATATTCTGAACTGTCAGGTGTCTCAGTCCTGTGTGCACGGTTTTCTGAACTGTCAGGTGTCTCAGTGCTGTGTATATTCTGAACTGTCAGGTGTCTCAGTGCTGTGTGTATTCTGAACTGTCAGGTGTCTCAGTGCTGTGTGTATTCAGAACTGTCAGGTGTCTCAGTGCTGTGTGTATTCTGAAATGTCAGGTGTCTCAGTTCTGTGTATATTCTGAACTGTCAGGTGTCTCAGTGCTGTGTGTATTCTGAACTGTCAGGTGTCTCAGTACTGTGTATATTCTAAACTGTCAGGTGTCTCAGTGCTGTGTGCACGGTATTCTGAACTGTCAGGTGTCTCAGTCCTGTGTGTATTCTGAACTGTCAGGTGTCTCAGTGCTGTGTATATTCTGAACTGTCAGGTGTCTCAGTCCTGTGTATATTCTGAACTGTCAGGTGTCTCAGTGCTGTGTGTATTCTGAACTGTCAGGTGTCTCAGTGCTTTGTGTATTCTGAACTGTCAGGTGTCTCAGTGCTTTGTGTATTCTGAACTGTCAGGTGTCTCAGTGCTGTGTATATTCTGAACTGTCAGGTGTCTCAGTGCTGTGTATATTCTGAACTGTCTGGTGTCTCAGTCCTGTGTGCACGGTATTCTGAACTGTCTGGTGTCTCAGTCCTGTGTGCACGGTATTCTGAAATGTCAGGTGTCTCAGTGCAGTGTGCACGGTATTCTGAACTGTCTGGTGTCTCAGTGCTGTGTGTATTCTGAACTGTCAGGTGTCTCAGTGCTGTGTATATTCTGAACTGTCAGATGTCTCAGTGCTGTGTGTATTCTGAACTGTCAGGTGTCTCAGTGCTGTGTATATTCTGAACTGTCAGGTGTCTCAATGCTGTGTGTATTCTGAACTGTCAGGTGTCTCAATGCTGTGTATATTCTGAACTGTCAGGTGTCACAGTGCTGTGTATATTCTGAACTGTCAGATGTCTCAGTGTTGTGTATATTCTGAACTGTCTGGTGTCTCAGTGCTGTGTATATTCTGAACTGTCAGGTGTCTCAGTGCTGTGTATCTTCTGAAATGTCAGGTGTCTCAGTGCTGTGTATATTCTGAACTGTCAGGTGTCTCAGTGCTATGTGTATTCTGAACTGTCAGGTGTCTCAGTGCTGTGTATATTCTGAAATGTCAGGTGTCTCAGTGCTGTGTGTATTCTGAACTGTCAGGTGTCTCAGTGCTGTGTGTATTCTGAACTGTCAGGTGTCTCAGTGCTGTGTGCACGGTATTCTGAACTGTCAGGTGTCTCAGTGCTGTGTGTATTCTGAACTGTCAGGTGTCTCAGTGCTGTGTATATTCTGAACTGTCAGGTGTGTCAGTGCTGTGTGTATTCTGAAATGTCAGTTGTCTCAGTCCTGTGTGCACGGTATTCTGAACTGTCAGGTGTCTCAGTGCTATGTGCACGGTATTCTGAACTGTCAGGTGCCTCAGTGCTGTGTATATTCTGAACTGTCAGGTGTCTCAGTGCTGTGTATATTCTGAACTGACAGGTGTCTCAGTGCTGTGTGTATTCTGAACTGTCAGGTATCTCAGTGCTGTGTGTATTCTGAACTGTCAGGTGTCTCAGTGCTGTGTATATTCTGAACTGACAGGTGTCTCAGTGCTGTGTGTATTCTGAACTGTCAGGTGTCTCAGTGCTGTGTATATTCTGAACTGACAGGTGTCTCAGTGCTGTGTGTATTCTGAACTGTCAGGTATCTCAGTGCTGTGTGTATTCTGAACTGTCAGGTGTCTCAGTGCTGTGTATATTCTGAACTGTCAGGTGCCTCAGTGCTGTGTATATTCTGAACTGTCAGGTGTCTCAGTGCTGTGTGTATTCTGAAATGTCAGTTGTCTCAGTCCTGTGTGTATTCTGAACTGTCAGGTGTCTCAGTGCTATGTGCACGGTATTCTGAACTGTCAGGTGTCTCAGTGCTGTGTATATTCTGAACTGTCAGGTATCTCAGTGCTGTGTGTATTCTGAACTGTCAGGTGCCTCAGTGCTGTGTATATTCTGAACTGTCAGGTGTCTCAGTGCTGTGTATATTCTGAACTGACAGGTGTCTCAGTGCTGTGTGTATTCTGAACTGTCAGGTATCTCAGTGCTGTGTGTATTCTGAACTGTCAGGTGTCTCAGTGCTGTGTATATTCTGAACTGACAGGTGTCTCAGTGCTGTGTGTATTCTGAACTGTCAGGTGTCTCAGTGCTGTGTATATTCTGAACTGACAGGTGTCTCAGTGCTGTGTGTATTCTGAACTGTCAGGTATCTCAGTGCTGTGTGTATTCTGAACTGTCAGGTGTCTCAGTGCTGTGTATATTCTGAACTGTCAGGTGCCTCAGTGCTGTGTATATTCTGAACTGACAGGTGTCTCAGTGCTTTGTATATTCTGAACTGTCAGGTGTCTCAGTGCTGTGTATATTCTGAACTGACAGGTGTCTCAGTGCTGTGTGTATTCTGAACTGTCAGGTATCTCAGTGCTATGTGTATTCTGAACTGTCAGGTGTCTCAGTGCTGTGTATATTCTGAACTGTCAGGTATCTCAGTGCTGTGTGTATTCTGAACTGTCAGGTGCCTCAGTGCTGTGTATATTCTGAACTGTCAGGTGTCTCAGTGCTGTGTATATTCTGAACTGACAGGTGTCTCAGTGCTGTGTGTATTCTGAACTGTCAGGTATCTCAGTGCTGTGTGTATTCTGAACTGTCAGGTGTCTCAGTGCTGTGTATATTCTGAACTGACAGGTGTCTCAGTGCTGTGTGTATTCTGAACTGTCAGGTTTCTCAGTGCTGTGTATATTCTGAACTGACAGGTGTCTCAGTGCTGTGTGTATTCTGAACTGTCAGGTGTCTCAGTGCTGTGTATATTCTGAACTGTCAGGTGCCTCAGTGCTGTGTATATTCTGAACTGACAGGTGTCTCAGTGCTTTGTATATTCTGAACTGTCAGGTGTCTCAGTGCTGTGTATATTCTGAACTGACAGGTGTCTCAGTGCTGTGTATATTCTGAACTGTCAGGTGTCTCAGTGCTGTGTATATTCTGAACTGACAGGTGTCTCAGTGCTGTGTGTATTCTGAACTGTCAGGTATCTCAGTGCTGTGTGTATTCTGAACTGTCAGGTGTCTCAGTGCTGTGTATATTCTGAACTGTCAGGTGCCTCAGTGCTGTGTATATTCTGAACTGACAGGTGTCTCAGTGCTTTGTATATTCTGAACTGTCAGGTGTCTCAGTGCTGTGTATATTCTGAACTGACAGGTGTCTCAGTGCTGTGTGTATTCTGAACTGTCAGGTATCTCAGTGCTATGTGTATTCTGAACTGTCAGGTGTCTCAGTGCTGTGTATATTCTGAACTGTCAGGTATCTCAGTGCTGTGTGTATTCTGAACTGTCAGGTGCCTCAGTGCTGTGTATATTCTGAACTGTCAGGTGTCTCAGTGCTGTGTATATTCTGAACTGACAGGTGTCTCAGTGCTGTGTGTATTCTGAACTGTCAGGTATCTCAGTGCTGTGTGTATTCTGAACTGTCAGGTGTCTCAGTGCTGTGTATATTCTGAACTGACAGGTGTCTCAGTGCTGTGTGTATTCTGAACTGTCAGGTTTCTCAGTGCTGTGTATATTCTGAACTGACAGGTGTCTCAGTGCTGTGTGTATTCTGAACTGTCAGGTGTCTCAGTGCTGTGTATATTCTGAACTGTCAGGTGCCTCAGTGCTGTGTATATTCTGAACTGACAGGTGTCTCAGTGCTTTGTATATTCTGAACTGTCAGGTGTCTCAGTGCTGTGTATATTCTGAACTGACAGGTGTCTCAGTGCTGTGTGTATTCTGAACTGTCAGGTATCTCAGTGCTGTGTGTATTCTGAACTGTCAGGTGTCTCAGTGCTGTGTGCACGGTATTCTGAACTGTCAGGTGTCTCAGTGCTGTGTGTATTCTGAACTGTCAGGTGTCTCAGTGCTGTGTGTATTCTGAACTGTCAGGTGTCTCAGTGCTGTGTGTATTCTGAACTGTCTGGTGTCTCAGTGCTGTGTATATTCTGAACTGTCAGTTGTCTCAGTGCTGTGCATATTCTGAACTGTCAGGTGTCTCAGTGCTGTGTGTATTCTGAACTGTCAGGTGTCTCAGTGCTGTGTATATTCTGAACTGTCAGGTGTCTCAGTGCTGTGTATATTCTGAACTGTCAGGTGTCTCAGTGCTGTGTATATTCTGAACTGTCAGGTGTCTCAGTGCTGTGTGTGTTCTGAAATGTCTGGTGTCTCAGTGCTCTGTATATTCTGAACTGTCAGGTGTCTCAGTGCTGTGTATATTCTGAACTGTCAGGTGTCTCAGTGCTGTGTGTATTCTGAACTGTCAGGTGTCTCAGTGCTGTGTATATTCTGAACTGTCAGGTGTCTCAGTGCTGTGTATATTCTGAACTGTCAGGTGTCTCAGTGCGGTGTATATTCTGAACTGTCAGGTGTCTCAGTGCTATGTGTATTCTGAACTGTCAGGTGTCTCAGTGCTGTGTATATTCTGAACTGTCAGGTGTCTCAGTGCTGTGTATATTCTGAACTCTCAGGTGTCTCAGTGCTGTGTGTATTCTGAACTGTCTGGTGTCTCAGTGCTGTGTGCACGGTATTCTGATCCGTTGTCCCTCAGTGATCTGGCGGGTTGCTCTGTTAGTGCATTGTCAGTGGGTTGGCTCTGGTCTCAGTGAGTGGATCAAATTACACTCGCAGGCTGGCTGCGGGTTCAAACACACCTCTTCCTCCCCTTCCCACCCAGGGACCGTGCCTGCACTGCTCTCTGTAAGAACACGAGGAAGTGAATCGCAGAGCAGGACACCGCCAAACGCTGGGAGTTGCCGGCGGGATGGATTCCGGGCAGCGGGCTGGGAGCTGGAGAGAGGAGTTGGTTTGTGCGGTGTGTCTCGGGCTGTTTGTGGATCCAGTGACCCTGGACTGTGGTCACAGTTACTGCCGCTCCTGTATCACAGGCTGCTGGCAAGCCCAGGAGACCAACTTCTGCCCCGAGTGTCTGCAGGTGTTCCCGGGGCTAACCCTCAGGTCGAACCGGGCTCTCACCAACCTGGCCGGGAGGGCGAGGCAGCTGAGCAGGACCCGGAGGATGGCGAGCCAGCAGCTCCACTGTGAGCTGCACCAGGAAGGAGTGAAGCTGCTGTGTGAAACCGACCAGGAGCTCCTCTGCAGCATCTGCCGGGACAGCCGGGAGCACAGATATCACACCTTCATCCCCCTCAATGAGGCTGTGGGCCTTTACAAGGTGAACAAGGCCAACCGGAGGGAGCAGACCACGCGTTCAACCGGTGCAGGACTCTGTCCCTCAATTCTGGGAAGCTCCAGTTTTAGGGACATTCGCTGAGACCCTGAGGGTAGAGGATCGGAACCAGGTCAGCCACAGAGTCTGAGCTCCCCCGGGTGGGGGCTGACACCAGGAGGTGACCCTCAGGGATACCCCATGAGGAGGTGATGGACTGAGTGGTGTTGTGTTAACCCAGAGTTGGACAAGCAGGAGGCTGGGAGAGCACAGCAAGCCAGGCAGCATCAGGAGGTGGAGAGGTCAATGTTTCAGGTGTAACCCTTCTTCAGGACTTGGGCTGGGGGTGTAAGGGGAGCACCCAGGTAATGTTCTGGGGACCCGGGTTCAAATCCCGCCTCTGCACAGATGGTGGAAATTAAATTCAATCTAAAATAAAATCTAGATTTAAGGATCTAACGCTGACCAGGAATCCATTGGTGATTATTGTTACTGCCATCCTTACCTGGTCTGGCCTACGTGTCACTCCAGACCCACAGCAAAGGGGTTTGACACTTAACTGCCCTCTGGGCAATTAGGGATGGGTAATAAATGCTGGCCTGGCCAGCGATGCCCACATCCCGTGAATGAATATTTAAAAATTATTGACACTCTGGTACCTGACTCTGAACGAGGCAGTACTGCAGTCAAGAACTGTTCATGTGGAAACAAAGGGGGAGTTGGTGACCATTTTCCAGCCTCTGTAGAGATATGAGACTAACAGGGAGGAGCTGAAGTAGGAGAAAGTGAGGACTGCAGATGTTGGAGAATCAGAGTTGAACTGGGTGGTGTTGGAAAAGCACAGCAGGTCAGGCAGCATCTGAGGAGCAGGAGAGTCAACATTTTGGGCAAAAGCCCTGATGGAGGGTGAGGATCAGAAATAGGCCATTCAGCCCATCGAGTCAGCTCCTCTCATCAATGTGATCCTGGCTGATCTGATAATCCCTGACTCCAGTTTCCGATCTTTTCCCCATAAACTTTGATTCCCTCACTCATTAAAAACCTGTCTGGTCCGCCTTGGATGTCCTTAACAGCACAACCTCTATAGCTCTCAGTGGTAGAGAATTGCACAGATTCACTCCCCTCTAAAAGAGATGAAATTCCTCCTCATCTCTGTCTTAAATAGACACCCCCTTATTCTTGGATGATGCCCTTTGGCCCCAGACTCTCCCACAAGTGGAAACAACATTTCCACAGCTACCCTGTCAAATCTCCAAAGGATCATGTACATTTTCATAAAGTCACCTCCGAATCTTCAAACCTCTTCATGAACCTCAAAATAAAATCCCTCCAGATCCAGGACCAGCCAAACAAACCTTTTCTGGGCTGCCTCCACTGGCGTCTTCACAGTATTCCAGCTTTGGTCTAACTGGTGTCCTCTGTACCTTCAGGAGAAACATCCCACAGCAGTCTCATCCTACACCTTTCCCCGTAAGCTCGTACGTGTGTATGAATTAGAGAGAGAGAGGGAACTCTCAGTGTAGATTGATGAGGACTGACCTCGGGCTGAGGAGCTTCAGTCACATAGACTGGTGACAGTCTTTTCTGGGAGAAGAGAAAGCCAAGGTTAGATTTGATAAGAGTCACACAGCAAGAAAACAGGCCCTTCGGCCCAACTCGTCCATGCCGACGCAGTATCTTAAACTGAACTCGTCCCACTTGCCTGCATTTGGCCCATATCTCTCTCTAAACCCTTTCTATCCATGTGTCTGTCTGAAAGTCTTAAATGTTCCACTACTTCCTCTGGCAGCTCGTTCCGTGTACGCACCACCCTCTGTGTGAAAGACTTGTCCCTCAGATCTCTTTCAAGTCTCTCCCCTCTCACCTTAAACCTATGTCCACTAGTTTTGGACTACCCTTCCCAGGGGAAAAGACTTTGGCTATTCACTGTATCTTAGCCTGTCATAATTTTCCAAACCTCTCTAATGTCACCCCTCAGCCTCCTCGGCTCCAGAGAAACAGGAGAAAGTGAGGGCTGCAGATGCTGGAGATCAGAGCTGAAAATGTGTTGCTGGAAAAGCGCAGCAGGTCAGGCAGCATCCAAGGAACAGGAGAATCGATGTTTCGGGCATAAGCCCTGAAGAAGGGCTTATGCCTGAAACGTCGATTCTCCTGTTCCTTGGATGCTGCCTGACCTGCTGCACTTTTCCAGCAACACATTTTCAGTCCAGAGAAACAGTCTCGCCTTTCCTCATGACTCGAACTCTCCAATCTTTGTAGCCTTGGTGAATTACTGCTGGGGAAGTGTTGAAAATCATGATGGGTCTGGGCAGAGTGGAGAGGGAGAAATATGTTCTGGTTGGTTAGGGGATTGAGAACCAGGGCGTGTACAGATATGAGGGACAGTACTGGTCGGAGAAGCCGAGGAGATAGGATGGGAAAGGCTTTCTCCGTCCTGTGGGATTTTGGGGTTTGGGATGCTCTGTCTGGGTGCATGACAGAGGCAGGTCCAATAGGGCGGGAGTGGGGGTGGGGGTGGGGTGTGCACCCAAGAGGGAATTGAATCCAGGAAGATGGCAGCAGACATACAATGGGGCTGAATGGGACCACGTCTGTCCCGTTGTGCAGAGAGATTGGGTGGGGTGGCTTCCACACCACTTCATCCTGCCCAATCCACTTTTCTGGGAATGTCTGAAGGCCCCCGTTCAGGAATTTCTGCTCTCGTTTACAGGATCAGCTGAAATCGTCCTTGGATTTGGCCGCCAAAAGGAAGGCCCAGCTGCTCAAGGCTAAATTCAACCAGGAGCAGAAGATCTCCCAAGTCAAGGTGAGATGCCCGTTTGGTCACTTCTCCAAACCCCAGTTTCTTTCCCTCTCCCCTCCTCCCCCCACCCCACCACCCCCAACTCCCCGGTTTGAAACATTTTGATCGTGTGCCTGTGTTCCAATGGGTTCAGGAGCAGTCACGCAATCTGCAAGTCCACATCAAGTATGAACTCGCCAAGATGCACCGGGCTCTGAGTGAGATGGAGCGACGCCTGGACGGAGATCTCCGTGCACGGGAGGGGATGATCCTGGAGGCTATGCGAGGGAACCTGCGGGAGATTCAGGGTGCCCTGGACTCCGCCGAGCGGGTTCTGACCGAGTTTCAGTCGTGGCTCGATCGGCCGGACGTATTGACCATCCTCAAGGTAAGGAGAGAAACGTAGCAGTCTTCGGTAATCTTGGTATTGCCAAGAATCACCTGGAGTGGGGAGTAAACGCTGCCCCCTACGTACCCACTGGGGAGGGGGGGTTCAGTGTTCTGTATCCCTATCATTGGAAGTGAAGGGGTGACTGGGAATGAGGACCAGGCGGGGGCCATTCAGCCCAGCAAACGTGCTTTAAAACAGTGCAACCAGATCATGGCCCATCTTTTATCCCAAGACCATTTTCCTGCAATATCTCTGTATCCCCTGATATCTGGAAATCTCCAGGGATTTACCAGGATGTTTCTGGGAATGGAAGGTCTGTGTTGTCCTGAAAGGCTGGATAGGGTGGGACCCTCCTCACTGGATCGTGACCTTAGAGAGGTTTATAAAATCGAGACGGGTTAACGTCGGATACTGGAAATCTCAAGGGATTTCCCAGGATGTTCCTGGGGATGGAGGGTTTGAGTTATAAGGAGAGGCTGGGGCCTTCCTCATTGGAGCGTAGGCGATTGAGGGGTGACCTTATAGAGGTTCATAAAATCATGAGGGCCATAGATCAGGTGAATGGCATCTGGGATGAGGGATTTCAAGACGAGGGGGTATATGTTTAAAGTGAGAGGAGAGAGATTTTAAAGGACACAGGGCAAATGCTTTCCCCAGAAGGTGGTTTGTGTGTGAAGTGAACTTCCTGAGGAAGTGGTGGATGTGGGCACAATTACAATGTTTCAAAGACATTTGGATAAGTCCGTGAATAGGACAGGTTTGGAGGGATTTGGGGATGAGCAGGTAGGTTGGACTAGTGTCGAAGAGTGTGGTGCTGGAAAAGCACAGCCGGTCAGGCAGCATCCGAGGAGCAGGAGAGTCAACTTTTCGAATAAAAGCCCTTCATCTGGAATGCTGCCTGACTGGCTGTGCTTTTCCAGCACCGCACTCTTCGACTTTGATCTCCAGCATCTGCAGTCCTCACTTTCTCCAGGGAGGTGGGACTGGTTTAGTTTGGGATTAGGGTCAGCCGGGACTGGTTGGACTGAAGGGTCTGTTTCTGTGCTTTATGACTCTGCGACTATGACTCAATGAGTGAGACTCTGCACTCCTCTGGGGCAGAGAATTGACCAGGATCACCACTCTCCGGTTCAAAGAAATCCCTCCTTATCTCAGTCCGAAATGGCCTGACCCGTGTTCCGAGGGAGCGTGTTCAATCCATTCACACGTGTTGTATGACCCTTTGATCTTTTCCCTATAAATTCTGCGTCTACGGTCTCCCTCTCTCACTCGCACCTGATGCAGGAGCAGCGCTCCTAAAGTTAGTGTTTTCAAATAAACTTGTCCAACTATAACCTGGTGTCATGTGACTTTTGACCTTGTCCCGTGTCATCGTATTCAGGTTTTGATCTGTCTGTCAAAAGTTGACTTGTGTTTCTGTTTTGTTTCAGGAGAAAGATTCCTGGAATGCCAAGTATGACTTTCCTTTATTTACAAACACAAATTGTTAACAAACACAGCTTAATCTTTTAATGCAAAAAGAAAGGAAATATGTTTTTCAACCTTTGAACATTGAACTTGCAGGATTAGTCACAATGCGATGGAAGTGGTGGGCCTGGATCATCCTCTGGGGATATTCAGAGGTCCCTTGCAGTATATTGCCTGGAGAGAAATGCTGGACACTATCAGCCCAGGTAAAGAGATGTCTGTGTTCTCAGTTCCAGTTAGTAGAGCAGTGATTTCAAAGAACGTGGCGGAGGAAAATGGAAAAGAAAATATGAGGCGGTGGGGGGGGGAGGGAATTAAACACAACTTGAGCACCTCTCCCACTCTTGCCAATAGCCACCTGTTGGAAGGTTCACCTCCCATTGATCCACATTACACTCCATCTGCCAAATATTTTCCCACTCGCTCAACTGGTGTTGGTTCCTGGTTAGAACAAAGAACAGGCCCTTCGGCCCTCCAAGCCTGAGCCGATCCAAATCTACTGTCTAAACCTGTCGCCCAATTCCTAAGCATCTGGATCCCTCTGCTCCCCACCTACTCATACATCTGTCCAGACGCATCTTAAATGAATCCACTGTGCCTGCCTCTGCCACCTCTGCTGGCAACGCGTTCCAGATACCCACCACCCACATGCGGTAAAGTACTTGCCGCATGTATCCCCCTTAAACGTTTCACCTCTCACCTTGAAAGCGTGACCTCTCGTTATTGAATCCTTCACCCTGGGACAAAGCTTCTCTCTATCCACCCTGTCTATCCCTTTCATGATTTTGTAAAACTCAATCAGGTGCCCCCTCAATCTCCATTTCTCTAATGATTGGAAACCGAACCGACTCAATCTCTCTTAATAGCTAGCACCTTCCATCCCAGGCAACATCCTCGTAAACCTTCTCTGCACCCTCTCCAAAGCATCCACATCCTTTTGGTAATGTGGTGACCAGAACTGTACACCGTTCCCGAAGTCACTGCCGCATATCCGAGTTGGAAGCCCGCGCAGTCAGAAAATTACAGGGGACGCTGGACAGGGGCTGCCATTGAGAAAGTGACCTGTTTATCCTGACCCAACCCTGGGAATTATAGAGCAGTGGGCCTTACTTCGGTTGAGGGTAAAGTGTTGGACGAGGTTATAAGAGACAGGATTTATAATAAGATTTATAATAAAGAAATAAATTGATTAAGGATATTCAACAAGGTTTTGTGAAGGGTAGGTCGTGTCTCACAAACCTTATTGAGTTCTTTGAGAAGGTGACCAAACAGGTGGATGAGGGTAAAGCGGTCGATGTGGTGTATAGGGGTTTCAGTAAGGTGTTTGATAAGGTTCCCCAAGGTAGGCTATTGCACAAAATACGGAGGCATGGGATTGAGGGTGGTTTAGCGGTTTGGATTAGAAATTAGCTCGCTGAAAGAAGACAGAGCATGGTGGTTGATGGGAAATGTTCATCCTAGAGTTTTGTTAGGTTTGGGTCCACTGCTGTTTGTCATTTTTATAAATGACCTGGATGAGGGCGTAGAAGGATGAGTTAGTAAATTTGCGGATGACACTAAGGTTGGTAGAGTTATGGATAACGCCAAAGGTGGTTGCAGGTTATAGATAAGCTGCAGAGCTGGGCAGAGAGGTGGCAAATGGAGTTTAATACAGAAAAATGTGAGGTGATTCACTTTGGAAAGAGTAACAGGAATGCAGAGTACTGGGTTAACAGTAAGATTCTTGGTCGTGTAGATGAGCAGAGAGATCTCGGTGTCCATATGCTTAGATCCCTGAAAGTTGCCACCCAGATTGATAGGGTTGTTAAGAAGGCATACGGTGTGTTAGGTTTTATTGGTAGAGGGATTGAGGTCAGGCTGCAGCTGTACAAAATTCTGATGCGGCCTCACTTGGTGTATTGCATACAGTTCTGGTCACCACATTATCGGAAGGATGTGGAAACATTGGAAAGGGTTCAGAGGAGATTTACTAGGATGTTGCCTGGTATGGAGGGAAGGTCTGATGAGGAAAGGCTGAGGGACTTGAAGCTGTTTTTGTAAGAGAGAAGCAGGTTGAGAGGTGACTTAATTGAGACATATAAGATAATCAGGGGGTGAGATGGGGTGGAGAGTGAGAGCCTTTTTCCTCGGATGGTGATAGCTAGTACGAGGGGACATAGAGTTACATTGAGGGGTGATAGTTATAGGGCAGATATCTGACGTAGTTTCTTTACTCAGAGTAGTACAGGTGTGGAATGTACTGCCCGCAACAGTCATAGACGCGCCAACTTTAAGGGCATTTAAATAGTCATTGGATAAACATATGGACGAGAATGGAATAGTGTAGGTTAGATGGGCTTCAGATTGGGACAGGTCAGTGCAACATCGAGGGCCGAAGGGCCTGTACTGCGCTGTAACGTTCTATATTATTCTATTCATTGTTTTCTGCCTGTCAGCCACCTCAGTCCATGTCAATACCCCGTACCCTCCTGCCCTCGCAATTCCATGCACTTTCAGTTTACACGTTAATCTCTTACCCGGGACCTCAGTAAAGGCCTCCTGAAAGTCCAAGTAAACCACATCCAGCGGCTCCCCCTGAGCAACTTTTCGGGATTTCACTGCCTGTCGTAACAACTAAAGCAAGGTCTGTGGCAGTGTCTCGGCCTGCTCCCTCAGCCCAGTGTGGCAGTGTCTCGGCCTGCTCCCTCAGCCCAGTGTGGCAGTGTCTCGGCCTGCTCCCTCAGCCCAGTGTGGCAATGTCTCAGCCTGCTCTCTCAGCCCAGTGTGGCAGTGTCTCGGCCTGCTCTCTCAGCCCAGTGTGGCAGTGTCTCGGCCTGCTCCCTCAGCCCAGTGTGGCAGTATCTCGGCCTGGTCCCTCAGCCCAGTGTGGCAGTGTCTCGGCCTGCTCTCTCAGCCCAGTGTGGCAATATCTCGGCCTGGTCCCTCAGCCCAGTGTGGCAGCTTCTCGGCCTGGTCCCTCAGCCCAGTGTGGCAGTGTCTCAGCCTGCTCCCTCAGACCAGTGTGGCAGTGTCTCGGACTGGTCCCTCAGCCCAGTGTGGCAGTGACTCGGCCTGGTCCCTCAGCCCAGTGTGGCAGTGTCTCGGCCTGCTCCCCCGGCCCAGTGTGGCAGTGTCTCGGCCTGCTCCCTCAGCCCAGTGTGGCAATGTCTCAGCCTGCTCCCTCAGCCCACTGTGGCAGTGTCTCGGCCTGCTCCCTCAGCCCAGTGTGGCAGTGTCTCGGCCTGCTCCCTCAGCCCAGTGTGGCATTGTCTCGGCCTGGTCCCTCAGCCCAGTGTGGCAGTGTCTCGGCCTGCTCCCTCAGCCCAGTGTGGCAGTGTATCAGCCTGCTCCCTCAGCCCAGTGTGGCAGTGCCTCGGCCTGCTCTCTCAGCCCAGTGTGGCAGTGTATCAGCCTGCTCCCTCAGCCCAGTGTGGCAGTGTCTCAGCCTGGTCCCTCAGCCCAGTGTGGCAGTGTCTCGGCCTGCTCCCTCAGCCCAGTGTGGCAGTGTCTCAGCCTGGTCCCTCAGCCCAGTGTGGCAGTGTCTCGGCCTGCTCCCTCAGCCCAGTGTGGCAGTGTCTCAGCCTGCTCCCTCAGCCCAGTGTGGCAGTGTCTCTGGCTGCTCCCTCAGCCCAGTGTGGCAGTGTCTCGGCCTGCTCCCTCAGCCCAGTGTGGCAGTGTCTCGGCCTGCTCTCTCAGCCCAGTGTGGCAGTGTCTCGGGCTGCTCCCTCAGCACAGTGTGGCAGTGTCTCGGCCTGCTCCCTCAGCCCAGTGTGGCAGTGTCTCGGCCTGCTCCCTCAGCCCAGTGTGGCAGTGTCTCGGCCTGGTCCCTCAGCCCAGTGTGGCAGTGTCTCGGCCTGCTCTCTCAGCCCAGTGTGGCAGTGTCTCGGCCCGCTCCCTCAGCCCGGTGTGGCAGTGTCTCGGCCTGGTTACTCAGCCCAGTGTGGCAGTGTCTCGGCCTGCTCCCTCAGCCCAGTGTGGCAGCGTCTCGGCCTGGTCCCTCAGCCCAGTGTGGTAGCGTCTCGGCCTGGTCCCTCAGCCCAATGTAGCAGTGTCTCGGCCTGCTCCCTCAGCCCGGTGTGGCAGTGTCTCGGCCTGGTCCCTCAGCCCAGTGTGGCAGTGTCTTGGCCTGGTTACTCAGCCCAGTGTGGCAGTGTCTCGGCCTGCTCCCTCAGCCCAGTGTGGCAGTGTCTCGGCCTGCTCCCTCAGCCCAGTGTGGCAGCGTCTCGGCAGGTCCCTCAGCCCAGTGTGGCAGTGTCTCGGCCTGATCCCTCGGCCCAGTGTGGCAGTGTCTCGGCCTGCTCCCTCAGCCCAGTGTGGCAGTGTCTCGGCCTGGTCCCTCAGCCCAGTGTGGCAGTGTCTCGGCCTGATCCCTCGGCCCAGTGTGGCAGTGTCTCGGCCTGGTCCCTCAGCCCAGTGTGGCAGTGTCTCGGCCTGCTCCCTCAGCCCAGTGTGGCAGTGTCTCAGCCTGGTCCCTCAGCCCAGTGTGGCAGTGTCTCAGCCTGGTCCCTCAGCCCAGTGTGGCAGTGTCTCGGTCTGCTCCCTCAGCCCAGTGTGGCAGTGTCTCGGCCTGATCCCCCGGCCCAGTGTGGCACTGTCTCGGCCTGGTCCCTCAGCCCACTGTGGCAGTGTCTCGGCCTGCTCCCTCAGCCCAGTGTGGCAGCGTCTCGGCCTGGTCCCTCAGCCCAGTGTGGCAGTGTCTTGGCCTGGTCCCTCAGCCCAGTGTGGCAGTGTCTCGGCTGCTCCCTCAGCCCAGTGTGGCAGCGTCTCGGCTGCTCCCTCAGCCCAGTGTGGCATTGTCTCAGCCTGGTCCCTCAGCCCAGTGTGGAGGTGTCTCGGCCTGCTCCCCCGGCCCAGTGTGGCAGTGTCTCGGCCTGCTCCCTCAGCCCAGTGTGGCAGTGTCTCGGCCTGCTCCCTCAGCCCAGTGTGGCATTGTCTCAGCCTGCTCCCTCAGCCCACTGTGGCAGTGTCTCGGCCTGCTCCCTCAGCCCAGTGTGGCAGTGTCTCGGCCTGCTCTCTCAGCCCAGTGTGGCAGTGTCTCGGCCTGGTCCCTCAGCCCAGTGTGGCAGTGTCTCGGCCTGATCCCTCGGCCCAGTGTGGCAGTGTCTCGGCCTGGTCCCTCAGCCCAGTGTGGCAGTGTCTCGGCCTGCTCCCTCAGCCCAGTGTGGCAGTGTCTCAGCCTGGTCCCTCAGCCCAGTGTGGCAGTGTCTCAGCCTGGTCCCTCAGCCCAGTGTGGCAGTGTCTCGGCCTGCTCCCTCAGCCCAGTGTGGCAGTGTCTCGGCCTGATCCCCCGGCCCAGTGTGGCAGTGTCTCGGCCTGGTCCCTCAGCCCACTGTGGCAGTGTCTCGGCCTGCTCCCTCAGCCCAGTGTGGCAGCGTCTCGGCCTGGTCCCTCAGCCCAGTGTGGCAGTGTCTTGGCCTGGTCCCTCAGCCCAGTGTGGCAGTGTCTCGGCTGCTCCCTCAGCCCAGTGTGGCAGCGTCTCGGCTGCTCCCTCAGCCCAGTGTGGCATTGTCTCAGCCTGGTCCCTCAGCCCAGTGTGGAGGTGTCTCGGCCTGCTCCCCCGGCCCAGTGTGGCAGTGTCTCGGCCTGCTCCCTCAGCCCAGTGTGGCAGTGTCTCGGCCTGCTCCCTCAGCCCAGTGTGGCATTGTCTCAGCCTGCTCCCTCAGCCCACTGTGGCAGTGTCTCGGCCTGCTCCCTCAGCCCAGTGTGGCAGTGTCTCGGCCTGCTCTCTCAGCCCAGTGTGGCAGTGTATCAGCCTGCTCCCTCAGCCCAGTGTGGCAGTGTCTCGGCCTGTTCCCTCAGACCGGTGTGGCAGTGTCTCGGCCTGGTCCCTCAGCCCAGTGTGGCAGTGTCTCGGCCTGGTCCCTCAGCCCAGTGACGCAGTGTCTCGGCCTGCTCCCTCAGCCCAGTGTGGCAGTGTCTCGGCCTGGTCCCTCAGCCCACTGTGGCGTCGTCTCGGCCTGGTCCCTCAGCCCAGTGTGGCAGTGTCTCGGCCTGCTCCCTCAGCCCAGTGTGGCAGTATCTTGGCCTGGTTACTCAGCCCAGTGTGGCAGTGTCTTGGCCTGGTTACTCAGCCCAGTGTGGCAGTGTCTCGGCCTGGTCCCTCAGCCCAGTGTGGCAGCGTCTCGGCCTGGTCCCTCAGCCCAGTGTGGCAGTGTCTCGGCCTGCTCCCTCAGCCCACTGTGGCAGTGTCTCGGCCTGCTCCCTCAGCCCAGTGTGGCAGTGTCTCGGCCTGCTCCCTCAGCCCAGTGTGGCAGTGTCTCGGCCTGCTCCTTCAGCCCAGTGTGGCAGTGTCTCGGCCTGCTCCCTCCGCCCAGTGTGGCAGTGTCTCGGCCTGGTCCCTCAGCCCAGTGTGGCAGTATCTCGGCCTGGTCCCTCAGCCCAATGTGGCAGTGTCTCGGCCTGGTCCCTCAGCCCAGTGTGGCAGTGTCTCGGCCTGCTCCCTCAGCCCAGTGTGGCAGTGTCTCGGCCTGCTCCCTCAGCCCAGTGTGGCAGTGTCTCGGCCTGCTCCCTCAGCCCAGTGTGGCAGTGTCTCGGCCTGCTCCCTCAGCCCAGTGTGGCACTGTCTCGACCTGGTCCCTCAGCCCAGTGTGGCAGTGTCTCGGCCTGCTCCCTCAGCCCAGTGCAGCAGTGTCTCGGCCTGCTCTCTCAGCCCAGTGTGGCAGTGTCTCGGCCTGGTCCCTCAGCCCAGTGTGGCAGTGTCTCGGCCTGGTCCCTCAGCCCAGTGTGGCAGTGTCTCGGTGTGTGAGTGGGTCCTGCTGGGCCATGTCCCAGAGGGACCAGAAGGAGATCACAGAGGTGGCAGCTTCAGCATTACCAACAACGATGGAGAGCGAGCGATGAGGGAGGTCCCCGGTAACTGCAGCAGTGGGATCTGAGGCAGCTGAGGTCTCGCACAGAGCGAGGTAAGCGGGGGTTTCATCAAAGACTGATGAACCTTTAACTGAATGCCTTTGTTTTCCGAAGTGCTTTAATTTTAACCATTACCTCATTTCTTTATTTTTCAAAATTAAAAAAAATCCCACAACACCAGGTTATAGTCCATCAGGTTTATTTGGGAGTGCCAGCTTTTGGAGCACTGCCCCTTCATCTGGTACCTGTGGAGCAGGATCATGTGACACAGAATTTATCGCAAAAAATCACAGTGTCAAACAACTGAAACGATGTATTGAACAAGTCTAGATTGCTGTTCAGTCATTCATCTTTTAGAATGGGTTGCAGGTTCCGATTCACTGATATGCAAATCCCAGAACTTCTTTCAAGTCACATTCTTGAGGTAACTTAAGGTTTTATAAAAAACGGTGACAGCTCAGACAATGCATTAAAGATGTGGGGTTAGAAACTGTATCTATTCCCATCTTGAGTCAGACTGGTTCTATTTTCAAAGTAGGAATTTATAAAATGTCTCCTGGATTGACTGCCTGCTGATTGTGTTCTTTTTGAATAAAATAGAATGAATCTGCAAATATAATTCTGCAAATGCAATTTCACCTCAGAGAGACTTATATATGTGAGTGTGTGCATTTGAGTGTGTGTGTGTGAGAGAGAGAGAGAGAAAATGTATGTGTGTGTGACTGTGTGCATGTGAGTGTGTGTGTGTGTGTGTGAGTGTGTGAGTGTGTGAGTGTGCGTGTGAGTGTGTGAGTGTGTGCGTGTGAGTGTGTGTGTGTGCGTGTGAGTGTGTGTGAGAGATGGAGGATATGCTTGTGAGCCTTTATTTTTCAACTTATTCTGTGAAAGTAATGTTTAACTTTTTAAAGTCCTTAAAGAATACAGAGGAACTTCGATTATCCAGATATCAATTATCCGAAGTTTGAATTATCCGAAGAAGATCTCAAGGTCCTGCAGAAACGTTATATCCAAGAGTTCGGATTACCTGTACTGAAGGACGTGTGAAAACGCTGGCAAGACCAGAGAAGCATAAGCAGCTCCAGCATCAGTGACTGGATGGTTTTTACGTAAGGGTTAGTTACACAGCCCTTTGCAAATGCTAGTGCTTTATTCCTATCACTTTATCGGGCCGTTCATGAAAAAAATGGCAGGGAAAATAAACGCATGCCCGAGGCGAGGCAACTGTCTCTCTCTCTCGTGTTCTTGGAAACCGGCAAATGCTCTCGTGATTGTAGACGCTGCTCGGGACTCTGTTTGATGCTGGGATTTCACATACAGTACAGAGGGGCAGGCACTATTTCGTTCAGATAATTGATTATTCGGTTAATTGATTCAATGCCTTTCCTCTGGGACTCAGAGTTTTCTGTTAAGTCCGCTCCCCGTTCAGGAGACTAGGCAGCAGCAAACTGCTCCCTCTGGCAGCTCCTTCCCTCCACGTACCACCCTCTGTGTGAAAATGTTGCCCCTTAGGTCCCTTTTAAATCTTTCCCCTCTCATCTTCGCTGTTTACTCCAATTTTGATGTTATCTACAAACTTACTAACAATACCTCCTATGCTCACATCCAAATCATTTATATAAATGACGATAAACAGTGGACCCAGCACCGATCCTTGTGGCACTCCACTGGTCACAGGCCTCCAGTCTGAAAAGCAACCCTGCACCACCACCTTCTATCTCCTACCTTCGAGCCAGCTCTGTATCCAAATGGCTAGCTCTCCCTGTATTGCATGAGATCTAACCTTGCTAGCAGGTCTACCATGAGGAACATTGTCGAACGCCTTACTGAAGTCCACATAGATCACGTCCACCGCTCTGCCCTCATCAATCCCTCATCAATGTTACTTCTTCAAAAAACTCAATCAAGTCACGAGACATGATTTCCCACGCACAAAGCCACGCTGACTGTCCTTAATCAGTCCTTGCCTTTCCAAATTCAGGAACAGCCTGTCCCTCAGGACTCCCTCCAACAACTTGCCCACCACCAACATCAGGCTCACTGGTCTGTAGTTCCCTGGCTTCTCCTTACCACCATTCTTCAACAGTAGCACCACGATAGCCAACCTCCAGTCTTCCAGCACCTCACCTGTGGCTATCGATGATACAGATATCTCAGGAAAAGGCCCAGCAATCACTTGCTTAGCTTGCCACAGCGTTCTAGGGTACACCTGATAAGGTCCTGGGGATTTATCCACTTTTATGTGTTTCGAGACATCTAAAACCTCTTCCTCTGTAATGTGGCCATTTTTTAAAATGTCACCATCTATTTCCTTACTTTCTGTGTCTTCCATTTCCTCCTTCATGAGAAACATCATGCAAACTACTTGTTCAGTATCTCCCCAGTCTCCTGCGGCTCCATACATAGACCGTCTTGCTGATCTTTGAGGGGCCCTATTCTCTCCCTAGTTACCCCTTTGTTATTAATGTATTTATAAACTCCCTTTGGATTCTTCTTAACCTTACTTGCTAACACTATCTCATGTCCCCTTTTTGCCCTCCTGATTTCTCTCTCAAGTATACTCCTACTGCCTTTATACTCTTCCAAGGATTCACTCGATCTCTGCTGTCTATACCTGGCATATGCTTCCTTTTTTTTCCCTTTACTAAAACCTCAATTTCTCTCATCATCCAGCATTCCCTACAGCTATCAGCCTTCCCTTTCATCTGAACAGGAATGCAGTATACTTTCTCTGGACTTTCATTTCCTCATTTTTGAAGGCTTCCCATTTTCCAGCTGTCCCTTTTACCTGCGAACATCTATTCCCAATCAGCTTTTGAAAGTTTTTGCCGAATACCATCAAACGTGGCCTTCCTCCAATGTAGAAATTCAACTTTTAGATGTGGTCTATCCTTTTCCATCACTATTTTAAAAATTCCTCTCCATCTAAACCCTTAACACTATGGCAGTCCCAGTCTATGTTTGCAAATTTAAAATCTCCTACTATAACCACCCTCTTATTTTTATAGATAACTGAGATCTCCTTACAGATTTGTTTCGCAATTTCCCTCTGACGATGATGGGATCTATAATGCAATCCCAATAAGGTGACCATCCCTTTCTTATTCCTCCGTTCCACCCAAATAACTTCCTTTGATGTATTCCCAGGAATATCCTCCCTTAGTCCAGTAGTCATGGGATCCCTTATTAAAAACACCACTCCCCCTCCTCTCTTGCCTCCCTTTCTGTCCTTCCTGTAGCATTTGTATCCGAGAACATTAAGCTGCCAGTCCCATCCCTGAGCCATGTCTCTGTAATTGCTATGATATCCCAGTCCCATGTTCCTAACCATTCCCTGAGTCCATCTGCCTTCCCTGTTAGGCCCCTTGCATTGAAATGAATGCAGTTTAGTTTATCAGTCCTACCTTGTTCTCGACTTTATCCCTGCCTGCCCTTACTGTTTGACTTGCTTCTTCTCTCAACTGTACCAGTCTCAGATTGATCTCTTTCCTCACTATCTCCCTGGGTTCCATTCACCACCCCCCCTCCCCCACCTTACTAGTTTAAATCCCCCCGAGCAGCTCTCGCAAATCTCCCTGTCAGTATATTAGTCCCCTTCCAGTTTAGGTGCAATCCGTCCTTCTTGTCCAGCTCACATCAACCCAGAAGAGATTGCAATGATCCAAAAATGTGAACTCTTCACCCCTGCACCAGCTCCTCAGCCCATCATTCATCTGCTCTATCCTCCTAATCCTATCCTCACTAGTTCATAGCACCGGGAGTAAACTAGATATTACTATCCTCAAGGACATACTTTTTCAATTCCTGCCGAACCGTCTGTATTCTCCCTTCAGAATCATATCCTTTTCCCTTCCTGTGTCGTTAGTTTTAGATTAGATGAGATTCCCTACAGTGTGGAAACAGGCCCTTCAGCCCAACCAGTCCACACTGACCCTCCGAAGAGCAACCCACCCAAACCCATTTCCCTCTGACTAATGCACCTCACACTACGGGCAATTCACCGACCTGCGCATCTTTGGACTGTGGGAGGAAACCGGAGCACCCGGAGGAAACCCACACTGACACGGGGAGAATGTGCAAGTTTCACACAGACAGTCGCCCAAGGTTGGAATCGAACCTGGGACCCTGGTGCTTTGCGGGAGCAGTGCTAACCAGTTCCAATATGTGCAATCACTCCCTGCTGGTCCCTCTCTCCTTTCAGATCATTCTGCAACCTCTCTGAGACATCCTTGATCCTGGCACCGGGGAGGCAAGATACCCTTCTGGTTTTCACTGCTGGCAGCACAAACGTCTGCCTGTGTTTCTAGCGAGAGAGTCCCCTACCACAATCGATCACTTGGAACCTGACATACCCCACATTATATTCGAGCTGTTCTCAGTACCAGAAACTTGGCTGTTCGTGCTACATACCCTTGACAGTCCATCACCCCCTACATTTTCCAAAACATCATACTTGGTTGAGATGGGGATAGTCACAGGAGAGTCCTGAACTACTTGCCTATCCCTCCTACCTTTCCTGGTTTTAACCCATCTATATAACTACATCTGCAGCTTTCCTCCCTTCCTATAGCTGCCATCCATCACACCCCCTTGGTCTTGTAAATTCCTCATTGCCTCCCACTAAACCCTAACTGATCCATGCAATCTGATAGGATTCGCAACCAAAGACACTTCCTGCAGACATAATCATCAGTAACATGGAAACTCCCCCTAAACACCCACATCCAACAGGAAGAGCACGTCACGCTACTTTTGTCCATCTTTGCTCCTTCACAATTCACAGACCCTGAAAGTAACACCTCCAGGCTAATTTTGTACTTATGGTTGATATTTTTAAAATTTAATCAAGAGACAGAACTCAGTAAAACATATAATCAAGAAATAACCCACTCTGGTCATTACTCTAGATCTACAGCCAGGTTACATGTAAAAACCACACACTTATCTGTTCCTGTGCTGTGACCTCTCCAACACCGGTTCCTCCAAGATCAACTGTGAATCTCACTGTACGTTAATTATTCCTAGATGCACTCTGATGTCCAGAGATACATGAATTCAGCCAGCAAAGACAGTAACTGTGCAGATTCACTGCTGGGTCAGGCAGCAGTGTAGGTTTCTTTCTCTCTCTCCCTCACTGAACACATGGTCACTGCCTTTGTCTGTCTTCCTCCTTTTAAAAGTGCCATTGTTTTGATCTTTTCTCCCCAAAGTTCCAAAACGATGTAACAGTTTATAAAACAGTAATTGCTGCTCATGGAATTCGAGGAAATCACCTTCAACACCTAAAATGCCTCAAAAAAAGGAGCAGGTCTTACAGCCACAAATTTTTCCCGTCCTCCATCTTGGATTACCCAGGATCCTTTTGTGCGGTTAGGGCGGGGCATGGTGACACTTGATGGACAGCGGTATTTTTCCAAGTCGGGATGGTTGAGTGGCTTGGAAGGGAACTTGAAGGTGGTGATGTTCCCATGTATCTGCTGCTCTTGTCCTTCGAGATGGCAGAGGGTATGGGTTTGGAAGCTGCTGTCCACGTGAATCCGTTTGAGGATGTGCTGCTATGGCTGTCACACATCTCCCTGTGGAGTGTGCCTTTGTAAAGGGAGTCTGGAGGGAGATGTAGTGGTTTATGTCGAGGTTTGTCCCGAGCAGCTCCATGCTCTCCGGGCTGTTCCCCGGGACACACACCGAGACAAACGTCGCCTGTGCCTGGAGGACCGTCACCTCGGTGAAAGACGCTCTTTGTTCTGCCCGAAACGTGTCGGTCTTCCAGGGCAAGGAGTTGACCCTGACCGAGTGTTGCAGACTGGCACATCCCAAGGTCCAGGCCTACGTGCTGAGGGACACACTGAAGCTTGGGGCAGCTGCGGTGGGGAAAGACCACCGTCTGGGGTCTTCCTACTGAAGTACAAACGGGATCTGTTCACTTTTGCGGCAAATGTGTGTAAATAGTCTCCTGCGTAGGTAAGAAATACCTTCGGCCTTACAACCGCAGGGAATGTCAGATTGAAGATTTGATATGCAAAGCCTGTACAGAACTGCTTTAGTACCTGTTTATGTAGATTCGGGTAATTTTTGTGAATAAAGTATATTTTTTACAATTTAAAAAACAGTGGTTCTCCCAGGATGAGGCTATCCCATTGCACCTCAGGTGTACGGATTCCTACTCAGATGTCTCAGAATGTGAGATACTTGCCTGTGAAATTTGTGATAATGGGGGACTGCGTTCGCGCTCTCCCCTGGTTTACAAACTAATAACAGATTGTATTTGCACATATCCAGCAGGTGGTGCCTGTTATCACAACGTGCATATGACTGCATTTCATGACCAGCAGCTGCTCTCTGTGCGTCGCTTAAATTCTACCCCCCACTCCATGGATGCTTAGTCCACCTTTTATTTTGTTCCACCCTGCAATAAATACTATGCTCAACAAAGAACAGTACAGGAACAGGCCCTCAGCCCCACCAAGTTCAGGCGACACAGGACACATTTCTAAATGAACCATCTTTGCCTCAAGGTGGTCCATAACCCTGTATTCCCTGCCTGATTGTATATCCATCAAGATGCCTCTTAAATATTGCAACAGTGTCAGCCTCTTCCATTTCCTTTAGCAGCACATTCCAGGCACTTAACACCATTGTCTCTCACACCCCCTTTTACTTCATAGAGTCAGACAGCACAGAAACAGACTCTTCAGCCCAACTCGTCCATGCTGACCAAGTTTCTCCACATTGCACTAGTCCCATTTGTCAGTCTTTGGCCCATATCCCTTTAAACCTTCCCTATTCATGTGTCTGTCCAAATGTCTTTGAAAGTTTGTAATTGTACTGCTGCCTCTGGTAGTTCACTCCACACACCAACCATCCTCAGTGTTAAAAAGTTACCCCTCAACTCTCTTTTAAATCTTTCTCCTCTCACCTTAAAAATATGCCCCCTAGTTTTGAACTCCCCCACCCGAGGGAAAAGACCTTCGCTATTCACCTTATTTATACCCTTCATGCTTTTATAAATCTCTGTAAGGTCACCCTTAACCCGTACACTCCAGTGAAGAAAGTCCCAGCTGATCCAGCCTCTCCTTATAACTCAAACCGCCAGTCTCAGTAACATCCTTGTAAATATTTTCTAAACCCTGTCCAATTTAATAACAAGCTTCCGATATAAGGTGCCAGAATCAGACACAGTATTCCAAAAGTGGCCTCACCAACATCCTGTACAACTGTAACATGACATCACTCCTTTCCTCAGTGGCCTGAGCATTGAAGGCAAACACGCTGAATTCCTTCTCAACCACCTTAGCTTTTTGTGACATAACTTTCAAAGAACTATGTACCTGAACCCCTAGGTCACTCTGTTCAACAACACTACCCAGGGCTCCACCATTAACTGCATCATCAGTCCTTGTTTGTTTTACCGAAATACAACACCTCACCTTTATCCAAATGAAACTCCATCTGCCACTCCTGGTGTCATCCGCAAACTTACTAACCATGCTTCCTAAATTCTCATCCAAATGGTCTCTATAAAGGACAAACAAGAGTGGCCCCTCCATCGAGCCCTGCAGAGCACCACTGGTCAAAGGCCTCCAGTCTGAAAAACAACCTTCCAACACCACCCTCTGTCTCCTACTCCCAAGCCAATTTGGCATCCAATTGATAAGCTCTCCCTGAATCCCATGTGATCGAACTTTACTAATTAGTCCACCATACGGAACCCTTGTCAGAGGCCTTGCTAATGTCGACGTAGACTCGACTGCTCTACCCTCATCTATATTCTTGATCATATTCTCAAAAATCTCAATCAAGTTTATGAGTCACAATTTCTGATGTGCAAAGCCATGCTGACTATCACGAATCATTCCTTGCCTTTCCAAATGCACATAAATCCTATCCCTCAGGATTCCCTCCAACAACTTACCCTCCACTGATGGCAAACTCACGGATCTATAGTTCCCAGGATTCTCCTTAATAGCGTTTCTTAAATAACGGCACAACATTAGCCACCCTCCAGTACCTCACCCGTGGCTGTAGACGATACAAATATCCCAGCTAATGGCCCCACAATTTCTTCCCGAGCTTCCCATCCACATTGAAGAATCATCGAATCTCTGCAGTGTGGAAGCAGACCATTTGGCCCAACAAGTCCACATCGACCCGCTGAAGACTATCCCACTCAAATCCATTTCCCCATTGCTTTACATTAACCTGCACATCTTTGGACTGAGAGAGGAAACCGGAGCACCCGGGGGAAACCCACACAGACACGGGGAGAATGTGGCAACTCTACACAGGCAGTCGCCCGATGCTGGAATGAAACCCGTGTCCCTGGTGCTGTGAAACAGTAGCGCTAACCATCAAGCCACCCTACGATTTAAAGTCTCTGCCTTATTGTTTAAGTGCACAGTTTCCAGCAACTGATCAGGATTAGTAAACTGGTTTTCCTCAGGCTGGTGGTTTTATTATACTGCTCTTTCCTTACCCAAGGTCTGGTAACTTCTGCCCAATCATTCCCACCCATCAGCCATTCAGCTGTCTGAGAGCCAATCAGATAGTTGTTGGCAGACAGAAAGTCTCTGTCATCGACAATAAGTCACCATTGTCCAGGAGGGGGCACTGCAGACTGATAGTTACGCCAAATTGCAAATTCTAACCTAGAAACAAAGCTTTTATATCCCAATGAAGTACCACTTCTCAGTTAGCCAATCTTTGGAAGCTGTGCAATTGAGGGAAAATGTGAATAACTATCATCACATTTGTCATTCAGACTCTTAAACCCAGACTGTACCCTTTACTCAGCACCGCCTCTTGAACTGTCCGACCTGTCCATCTTCCTTCCCATCTATCCGCTGCACTCTCCCGTCTGACTTATCACCATCTCCCCCAACCTGCATCCACCTATTGCCTTCCCAGCTACCTCCCCCCCCCGGCCTAACCCGCCATCCTCCGATATATCTCGGCGTAGCCGATTTGATGCTGCACACATTGATGCTGGCAATTTTTATAATCTCTCCGATAAATTGTTTGGGCCGAACAGCCTGCCTCCAAAACTGTAAACTTGTATAATTAGAAGAATAAGTGCACAGAGCTGAATATAAGAGAGGATGGTGTAAGACGTGCAGCATTATCTGTCGACTGAGGTGAAACTGAATTGAAGGTAGATGCTCGGTATATAGGAAGCTGTATGAAGCAGAGAGTGAGCGCCCTCTGTTGAAAGATCTGCTTTTAGTTTGTAAATCAGGGGAGAGCGCGAACGCAGTCCCCCACTACCACAAATTTTGCAGTCGAGTATCCCGCATTTGGGGACATCGCAGGCGTCAGCACACCCGAAGTGCAATGGGATAGCCTCGTCCTGGAAGAACCACCTTAGTGATCATGGTATCTCCCCTGCCAGGTAAGTATGCTTTATACTCTCACTCGCTCAAACCCAACAACAGCCCACATCTCTTACACTCACACTGACTGCATTTTCCAAAATCGAAAATTCACCTGCCTGAGGTTCCCTGTCTGCACAATAGCTCAATTTCTCACCTGGATCAAAGAACACCCGGAAAGGCTCATGTTTCACTGAATACTGCACTCACTGGGCGCCCTGAGAAGCTGCGCTAATTTGCATTTCTTCCTGAAACGGAATTTTTTTTAATTTCAAAAATATACTTTATTCATAAAATAATTTGATGGTCTGTACAATTGATCATGCCATACATATGTAAACATGTGCATACAGAGATCAAAACTTATCATTTTTATACATTTCTGTACATTTCTCAATCATATGCCCATATAATTAGCTGAGGCGTCAGCAGAGCCCAAATGACCACATGGGCCCCCTGTTCTTCGTTAGGCAGGCAGACTTTACACAGTGGTCTTTCCCCACCGCGCCTTGGCGGCAGCTGCCCCAAGCTTCAGTGCGTCCCTCAACACGCAGTCCTGGACCATGGAATGTGCCAGTCTGCAACACTCAGTCGGGGTCAACTCCTTCAGCTGGAAGATCAGCAGGTTTCGGACCACCCAGAGAGCGTCCTTCACCGAGTTGATGATCCTCCAGGCACAGTTGCATCTCGGTGTGCGTCCCGGGGAACAGGCCGTAGATCACGGAGTCCCACGTCACGGCGCTGCTCGGGACGAACCTCGACAAACACCACTGCATTCCTCAGAGGGATCGTCTTTCTCTGCTTGGGCGGTGCTGCCCTCCTTTTTCCCCACCGCGCTCTGTCCCTTCCTCTGGTGACGACCCTCCTTGCGCCCGTCCTCACCGTCTGAAGAGCTGCCTGTATCCTCGCCGTGTAGGTGTCGCTTCCCCCCTCGCTGGGTGGCTTTGGGAGGTTTCCTCTTCCTGCTTTTCACGGTAATCCAATCCTCTGCTTCCTTTGATCCCTTCTCTTCCATTTCCTCCGTCTGTCCTGAAGGAGCTTGGATCGGCTGCTGCATCTCCCCGCTGTCTGCCGTCTGCTCCGCTACAGCCTGCCCTTCCTTCTGGGTGCCTCCAGACACCGTTCCCGTGCTGTTTTGTGGTACCTTGCTGGTCTTGGGCGGTCCACGGCTCGCGTTGCCACCTCCGGCCATCTGTGCGTAGGTGGCAGCCCCTCGTCTTGGGCAGGCCTTGTACATGAGGCCCGCCTCTCCGCACAGATTACAGTTCTTGGCCTCCTTACATTCCTTGGTCGGGTGGCCTTCCTGCTTGCAGTTTCGGCAGACGGTCACCTTGCAATCTGCCGCCATGTGGCCTGACCTCCCGCAGGTTCGGCACACTTTTGGCTGCCCTGCGTACGTCAGGTAACCTCTGCTTCCTCCGATGGCAAAGCTGGAGGGTGGGTGGAGGATGTTCCCACTGGCATCGACCCTCAGGGTTACCCTGACCTGTCGTTTGCTGGTCCAGATCCCGAAAGGATCGACCACATCAGTACTCTCTCCCTCGACCTGGACGTATCTCCTCAAGAAGATCAGGACATCTGCTGCTGGGACGTGAGGGTTGTACATCTGGATTGTTACAACCCAACTCCTCTGCGCAGGAAGCACACACAATGGGACCGCCGACAAGATGGAGAACAGAGGTTCCCCTTCCTTCTCCTTGAAGACCTTCAGGAGCTGCTCGCAATTCTTCACGCTCCTGAAGGTCACATCGAAATAGGGAAATCCTGCAGGCAGTACACATCCGCTGCTTCGAACCCACAGCACTCCAGCAAAATCTTCTTCACAAACACCGTCCGATCGACCGGTGTGTGCTCCTCCACCTTCTTCACAGTCGCCCTGACTGTGTTGCGAATGCCCTGGCCAGGCCTGCGAGCGGCTGCTGAGGCCATAGCTCTGAGGTTGGCTGGTACCTGAATTGGCATTAGGCCGAAGCTGCCCTGTTGATCTTCCAGCTGAAGGAGTTGACCCCGACTGAGTGCTGCAGACTGGCACATTCCAAGGTCCAGGACTACGTGTTGTGGGACGCGCTGAAGCTTGGGGCAGCTGCCGCCAAGACGCGGTGGGGAAAGACCACTGTGTAAAGTCTGCCTGCCTTAACGAAGAACAGGGGGCCCACACAGTCATTTGGGCTCTGCTGACGCCTCAGCTAAAAATGTAACCGTACCGACCTATAAATAGGAATGATTACTCTGTTTTCGGTATGCAAACAAATGGAATGTTGACACATGTATGGCATGTCCAGTTGTACAGACCATCAAAGTATTTTATGAATAAAGTATATTTTTGAAATTAAAAAATAAGCCTTATTTGTGTGCTGCATAGAGCCATTTGCCGAGTCCATCAGGAAGGATGCGAGCCTGAGAGGGGTGACGATTCCTGGCAGCAGGGGCCTGCAGGTTAAGGCCTCCCTGTACATGGATGACGTCGCCGTTTTCTGCTCGGATCCGCTGTCCGTGCGCAGACTCATGTGCATTTGTGACCAGTTTGAACGGGCCTCAGGGGCCAAGTAAACCGAGGCAAGAGCGAGGCCATGCTCTTCGGGAACTGGGCCGACCAATCCTCGATCCCCTTCACCGTCAGGACCGACTGCATGAAGGTGCTGGGTATTTGGTTCGGAGGGGCTGGGGCGTGCGCCAAGTCTTGGGAGGAGTGTATCAGCAAAGTGAGGCAGAAACTGGGCAGATGGAAGATACGGTCGCTCTCCATCGCGGGAAAAAACCTGGTCATCAGGTGTGAGGCACTGTCATTGCTGTTATACGTGGCACAGGTCTGGCCTATTCCCAGAACCTGTGCCGCTGCAGTCACCCGGGCCATCTTCCAGTTTATATGGAGGTCAAAGATGGACCGGGTCCGAAGGGACTCACTGTACAAAGATCTAGGCAATGGGGGAAAAAATACACCCAATGCCACCCTCACCCTGATGGCCACCTTTGTGTGTGGCTGCATCAAGCTGTGCGTGGATCCCCGGTACACAAACACCAAGTGTCACTACGTACTGAGGTTCTACCTGTCCCCGGTATTGCGAAGGATGGGCCTGGCCTCGCTGCCGCGGAACGCTCTGAGTAGTTGGACCGTTCCGTATCACCTGTCCTTCGTGGAGAAGTTTATGAAGAAAAACACCTTTGACCACAAGTCCATCAGGAAGAGGTCAGCACGTAGTGTCCTTGAGACGCTTCGGGAGAAGGAGAGGGTGGATCCTATCGAGCGGTTCCCTGAGCAGACTGTCAAAGCCATTTGGCAGAATGCCTCATCGCCAGAACTTTCCAACAAGCACCAAGACATGGCTTGGCTGGTGGTGAGAAGGGCTCTGCCTGTGAGATCCTTTATGCACGCCCGGACTCTCAGCCGCACCGCACGCTGCCCTCGAAGCGGCTGCGGGGGGGGGGACGAGACTGTCACACACCTCCTTCTGGAATGTGCCTACGCAGAGGAAGTCTGGAGAGGAATGCAGTGGTGTCTGTCGAGGTTCGTCCCGAGCAGCGCCGTGACGCGGGACTCCGTGCTCTACGGTCTGTTCCCCGGGACGCACACCGAGACGAACATCAACTGTGCCTGGAGGATCATCAACTCGGTGAAGGACGCTCTCTGGGCGGTCCGAAACCTGCTGATCTTCCAGCTGAAGGAGTTGACCCGGACTGAGTGTTGCAGACTGGCACATTCCATGGTCCAGGACTACGTGTTGAGGGACGCGCTGAAGCTTGGGGCAGCTGCCGCCAAGGCGCGGTGGGGAAAGACCACTGTGTAAAGTCTGCCTGCCTAAAGAAGAACAGGGGGCCCATGTCCAACCGTACAGACCATTAAAGTATTTTATGAATAAAGTATATTTTTGAAATAAAATAAAATGAGGTTCTGATGCTCGTGTTCAGCACACGGTGCTTTCAGAGTGCTGTGGAGAATAGGACCATAAGACCCAGAATTTATAGCAAAGGTTTACAGTGTCATGCAACTGTAATGATATATTGAACAAACCTGGATTGTTGTTAAGTCTTTCATCATTAGAATATTTCAATTCATTAATATGTAAATCGCAGAACTTCTTTCAAGTCACCTTTTCAAGATAACTTAAGGTTTCATAACAAATGGTGATAACTCAGCTCAGACAATGCATTAAAGGTGTGAGGTTAGTGTCTGTCTGTATCCCAAACTTTCCTGAAGAAGGGCTTTGATTCTATTTCCAACATGGAATTTACAAAACATACATGTATTGACTGCCTGCAGATTGTGCATTTTTTGAGCAAAATAGAATGTATCTGCAAATATAATTCTACCAATATAACTTCACCCCGTAGACTAATATGTGTGTGTGTGTGTGAGAGAGAGAGAGGGAGGGAGGGAGTTGGTATGTGCATGTGAGTGGGTGAGTGTTGGCATGTGTGAAAGCTTGGTGAAAGTGTGTGTGAGTGTGGGAGGTGTATGTTTCTGTGTATGAGAGAGAGAGTGTGTATGAGAGAGGGTCTGAGTGACTGTGTGAGTATGTAAGAGTGTGTGTGTATGTGTGCTTGTGTGTGAGGGAGAGTGTGTAGTGTAGTGGGGTCACCTGTAGTGTGACATGAACCCAAGGTCCCAGTTGAGGCCATCCCCATGGGTACCGAACTTGGTTATCAGCCTCTGCTCGGCCACTCTGAGTTGTTGTATATCCCAAAGTTCACACTGGAGGATGGTCACCCGATGGTCTGAGGCCACATTTCCCTGACTGCTGAAGTGTTCCCCAACTGGGAGGGAACACCCCTGCCTGGTGATTGCTGTGCGGTGTCATCTGTTGTTGTAGCGTCTGCTTGGTCTCACCAATGTACCATGCCTCGGGGCATCCTTGCCTGCAGCGTATGAGATAGACAACGCTGGCCGAGACAAAGATTGGGATACAGCCAGACCTGCTACGTACACGGTGGGTGGTGTCCCCACGTGTAATGGTGGTATCCGTGTCCACACTCTGACATGTCCTGCAGGGTTCCCATGATAGGGATGTACAGTGTTGTGGTCGATGTTGTCCTGAAGGCTGGGCAGTCTGTTTAAGGTCTGGTGGTTGTTTAATGGTGAGAACTGGAGGCATAGGGAAGGTCTTGGCGAGATGCTCATCCTCATCGATAACATGTTGCAAGCTGTGAAGAACACGGTGTCATTTTTCAGCTCCCAGGAAGTACTGAACAACGAAGGGTACCCTGTTGGTTGCAGCTGGTATCTGTCTCCTGAGGAGGTCATTACAGTTTCTCGCTGTGGCACATCGGAACTGGCAGTCGATGAGTTGATCATCGAACCCTGTTCTTTTACGAACATCCTTGAGCACCTTCAGGTGTCCGTCATGTTCCTCCTCATCTGAACAGATCCTGTGAATGTGTAGGGCTTGTCCATAGGGGATGGCTGTTTTAATATGTTGTGGGTGGAAGCTGGAGAATTGTAGCATGACGAGATTATCTATGGGTTTGGGGAGAGTGGGATACTGAGGTCCACATCCTTGATGGAGATACATGTGTCGAAGAATGAGACAGCTACTAAGGAGCAGTCCATGGTCAGTCTGATGGTGGGATGAAACCAGCAATTGGTGTTTTGTTTATGATTTACAGCATCCAAAGTTCTTTCAGTTCCCTCCATAAACTGTCTGCCTTTCCACCCATTTTTATGTTGTCTGTAAGTTTGGTGATGGTACATTCCCTTCCTTCCTCCAAGTTGTTAATAGAAACACTTGTGGTCCCAGCACTGACCTCTGGAGAACCCCATTGGTTACAGGTCACCCACCTGAAAAAGAAGCCCTTATCTCAACTCGGTGTTTCTTGCCCAATAGCCAATTCTGTAGCCAGGTCAATGTGTGCCAATGTGCTTACGCCCCAGGAAGACCCCTCTGTAAGACAGGATTGCCCTATTTCTACATCAGATAATTAACCAATTCTCCTCAGAAAGCCACAACTGATCAAGCCTCCTGTGTGATCTCAGGCAATGTATTCCAGATCCGAACCACATGTGCTGTTTCTCGTGTCAGCATTGCGTGTTTTGCCAGTGGGGATCCCCAGTCTTCATATTAAATAGACATCATTGGAGAAAATGTGGGAAATATTGCACAGAAACCATAGAGTCCCTACAGTGTGGAAGCAGGTCATTAGGCCCATCGAGTCCATACTGACCCTCCAGGGAGCATCCCAACCAGACCCACCCCCTACCCTATAACCCTGCATTTCCCATGGCCAATCCACCCTAACCTGCACACCATTGGACACGGGGAGAATGTGCAAGCTCCACACAGACAGGTGCCCGAGGGTGGAACCGAAACTAGATTCCTGGTGCCGTGAGGCTGCAGTGCTAACCACTGAGCCACCGTACCACCCGTGTTTCCATATCATTGATTCAGGTTAAGGAGCTGCCACAGCCAGGAAATGATGTCAATCTCGGACTTTATACTGTGGAGTGTTGGGGACAACAAATGGACATCTTTAAATTTGGGAAGGAATTTGAAGAAGTGGGCATGCAGAAACCATTCCTGTTTTCCAGAGGAAACACTTACAATTGTTGGATGGGAATGAGCATGGAACTTTGGAGGATTGGTTTCCATGTCGTGTTGCAGGTAGGGAATTCCCCACAGAATGGAACGTTTGAAGCAGTCTCCATCCATCCCTTTGACAGCAAGTTTGATCCATTCGTGACATAAAAGGGAAAAAGAGCGTGGCTTGTTGGGGAGGCGATGGGATATTGGGACTAACCACAGCTCAGGAGATGTTCTGAGGTGCAGGTTCCAATCCCATTGCGACAGATGCTGGAATTTGAATCCTAAGAAATCAGGAATTCCCTGTCTTTAAAGTTTAGAGTTTTAGGTATCATTGGTGAAAGGGACTATGGGGATAGTGCGAGTAAATGGTAACTGTTCAATCAGCCATGGCTACATTAAATGGCAGGATAAATGGTCTGCTGTCCCTGTGTCCCTGGGGATGAGAGGTGGTGATCAAAACAGGAGCAGATTTGTGAGGTGTACTGACAATAACGGAGGAGAACGTGAGGACTGCAGATGCTGGAGAGTCAGAGTTGAAGAGTGCGGTGCTGGAAAAGTACAGCCAGTCAGGCAGCATCCGAGGGGCAGGAGAGTCGACGTTTCAGGCATAAGCCCCTCATGAGGAAGGGCTTTTCGCTTGTTTTTGGGCTGGACCGTCAACCGGCCCTAATGTGCAGTGCAGGGGCTACTCCAGCAGAGGGAGGCAGTGATCCATCTGCTGGGGTCTGTGGAGCTGACCGTTTTCCAGCATTAAGGAAGATATTCACCCCAGCTGCCTGCACAGTTACAATGGTCCCCTCACAAGGTAGCAACAGGAGTAGACCATTCAGCCTGTAGATGCTGCCCCACTGCTCATTTAGGTCATGGTTTTTCATCATTTATATCAATGATGTGGATGTGAATACAGGAGACATGGTTAGTAAGTTTGCTGATGACGCTAAAATTGGTGAATCCTGTCTCTCTTTCTTTCTCTCTATCCCACCAACCCCCCAACTCTCCACCCCCTCCCCTGGTTTACAATCCATACAGAAGACTATTCTGTATTTGTCCAGCAGAGGGAGCATCCTCGATGGTGTGAGTGCACTTCTGCCATTTTGCTCTGGCCAGTCCCATGTTTCTTGAGCTTTCGTTCACTCACCCCACAGATACCCCTTTCAATCATCACTTCCCCCCTTTCACATTGTTCCATACCGCAGTAACTGCCACGTGATTGTCCCTATCCTACATAATTCCTACACTGACCTGCAATTCTCTCCACACGTACGATTTTCTCTCTGCCATTTACGACCTCCCCATGAATACCCCTTCTGCATTTCCCTTCACTCAAGCAGTTTTTCCGAGCCCCTGTTTCGAAATACCACTGAGGTCCGAGACCTGGGTAAAGTAACGTCAAATACAGTGTGTGCAGGAAATCTGCTGCAAACATCGGGGTCTGGGTGGAGAAACTCAGCAGATCTGGCAGATGCTGGAGATCAGAATCGAGTGTGTGGTGCTGGAAAAGCACAGCCGGTCAGGCAGCATCCAAGGAGCAGGAGAGTCAACGTTTCGAGCATAAGATCTTCATCAGGAACGAGAGGGGGTGCCCAAGGGGTCTGAGAGATAAATGGGAGAGTGGGTGAGGCTTGGGGGGGGGGGGGGGAGGCAGCTGGGAATGCGATAGGTCGATGAAGGGGGAGGGTGACGGTGACAGAGTGGAGGGTGGAGCAGTAGGTGGAAAGGAAGATGGACAGGTGCGACACTGTTTAAGAAGGGCGGTAAAGACAAGCCAGGGAACTATAGACCCGGTGAGTTTGACCTCGGTGGTGGGCAAGTTGTTGGAGGGAATCCTGAGGGACAGGATGTACATGTATTTGGAAAGGCAAGGACTGACTACGGATAGTCAACATGGCTTTGTGTGTGGGAAATCATGGCTCACACACTTGATTGAGTTTTTTGAAGAAGTAACAAAGATGATTGATGAGGGCAGAGCGGTAGATGTGATTTATATGGACTTCAGTAAGGCATTCGACAAGGTTCCCCATGGGAGACTGATTGGCAAGGTTAGGTCTCACGGAATACAAGGAGAACTAGCCATTTGGATACAGAACTGGTTCAAAGGTAGAAGACAGAGGGTGGTGGTTGAGGGTTGTTTTTTAGACTGGAGGCCTGTGACCAGTGGAGTGCCACAAGGATCGGTGCTGGGTCCTCTACTTTTTGTCATTTACATAAAGGATTTGGATGTGAGCATAAGAGGTACAGTTAGTAAGTTTGCAGATGACAAAATTGGAGGTGTAGTGGACAATGAAGAGGGTTACCTCAGATTACAACAGGATCTGGACCAGATAGGCCACTGGGCTGAGAAGTGGCAGACGGAGTTTAATTCAAATAAACTCCATTTTGGGAAAGCAAATTTTAGCAGGATTTATTCACTTAATGGTAAGAGCCTAGGGAGTGTTGCTGAACAAAGAGACCTTGGAGTGCAGGTTCATAGCTCCTTGACATTGGAGTCGCATGTAGATAGGATAGTGAAGAAGGCATTTGGTATGCTTTCCTTTATTGATCAGAGTATTGAGTACAAGGGTTGGGAGGTCATGTTGCGGCTGTACAGGACATTGGTTAGGCCACTGTTGGAATATTGCGTGCAATTCTGGTCTCCTTCCTATCGGAAAGATGTTGTGAAACCTGAAAGGGTTCAGAAAAGATTTACAAGGATGTTGCCAGGGTTGGAGGATCTGAACTATAGGAAGAGGCTGAACAGGCTGGGGCTGTTTTCCCTGGAGCGTCGGAGGCTGAGGGGTGACCTTATAGAGGTTTACAAAATTATGAGGGGCATGGATAGGATAAATAGACAAAGTCTTTTCCCTGGGGTTGGGGAGTCCAGAACTAGAGGGCATAAGTTTAGGGTGAGAGGGGAAAGATATAAAAGAGACCTAAGGGGCAACTTTTTCATGCAGAGGGTGGTATGTGTGTGGAAAGAGCTGCCAGAGGAAGTGGTGGAGGCTGGTACAATTGCAACACTTAAGAGGCATTTGGGTGGGTATATGAATAGGAAAGGTTTGGAGGGAAATGGGCTGGGCGCTGGCAGGTGGGACTAGATTGGGTTGGGATATCAGGTCGGCATGGACGGGTTGGACCGAAGGGTCTATTTCCATGCTGTACATCTCTATGACTCTATGAGTCTATGACAGTTCAAGATGGAGGTTCCGAGTTGGAAAGTTGGATCTGGAATTGGAGGGAAATATGGAAACTGGTGAAATCGACATTGATTCTGTGTGGCTGGAGGGTCCCAAGGCAGAAGATGAGGCATTCTGCCTCCAGGCGTCGGGTGGCCAGAATTTGGTGGTGGAGGAGGCCCAGGACTTGCAAGTCCTTGTGGGAGTGGGAGGGGGAGTTGAAGTGGTCGAGCACAGGGCGGTGGGGTTGTTTGGTGCAGGTGTCCCAGAGATATTCCCTGAAACGTTCCACAAATTGGCATTCTGTCTCCCCAATGAAGAGGAGACCGCTTCGGGAGCAACGGATACAACAGATGATGTGTGTGTGGAAGTGCAGGCAAATCTCTGCTGAATGTGGAAGGATCCTTTGGGCCCTTGGACAGAAGTGAGGGGGAGGTGTCGGCGCAGATTTTGCACTTTGTGCGGTGGCAAGGGAGGGTGCTGGGTGTGGAGGGTGGGTTGGTGTTGGGGTCATGGACCTAACAAGGGAGTCGCAGAGGGTATGGGACGGGCAGTGAATGCTGGGCCCAGCCAGCAATGCCCACATCCCATGAGAGAGTGAAATAAAATTGAGACTAAGAGGTATCCAATTTAAAAAAGTAATGAGGGGAAAGTGCTTCCATCAAAGTGCTGTGAATTCATTAGCCCAGAGTGTGGTGGATGTCAGGACATTGATTCACGTTAAGGAGGAGATAGACAGATGTTTAATGAGGGATGGGTTGAAGGGATATGGAGAGTGGGCAGGAAAGTGCAGTTGAAGCCAAGATGAGTCCAGCCTTGGTCATATTAAATCAAGGGGTTCAATTGGTCAGTCCCATTCCCACTTCTTGTGTTCCTACATTGTTATGTAAGTGAGATGCCTTCAGTAATAGCAGGAGAAGGTGACATGGAAGGGAGAGAAAGACAGTGGAGATCTAGGGGCAGCACGGTGGCTCAGTGGTTAGCACAGCTGCCTCACAACGGCAGGGACCCGGGTTCAATCCCACCCTCGGGTGACTGTCTGTGTGGAGTTTGCACATTCTCCCCGTGTCTGAGTGGGTTTCCTCCAGGTGCTCCAGTTTCCTCCCACAGTCCAAAGATGTGCAGCTTAGGTGGCTTGCCAATTGTGTCCAGGGATGTGCTGGTTTCGGTGGATTGGCACAGTAAATTGCCCAGAGTGTTCAGGGCTGTGGGTTAGGGTGGATTGGCCTGTGTTAAATAGTCCACAGTATCCAGGGGTGTGCAGGATGGTGCATTAGCCACGAGGAGGGCAGGGTTAGGGTTGAGGATGGGTGTGGGTAGGATGCTCTTTGGAGGGTTGGTGTGGACCTGTTGGGCCGAATGGCCTGTTCCCGCACTGTGGGGATTCTATCTCTTCCCTAAATACACAAAAATTAATCTTGGTCTGCCCCATTCCCGGGGACGCTGTGAGTTGCGAGCAGAGATCTGTTTAAGCGACAGACCCAGGGATACAGAGGTGTTCAAAAAGGCACCATGAATTCTCTATCATGTGGCCTCTCAGTGTTGTATACATGAGCCTGTGTAACAGAGGGCAAGTACAAACCCGCTCATCTCCATGCTCTGACTCAAAACAGCAAGCAACCAGCCACCAGTCCAGGCCCCATACTCTGGGCACTATTCATAGAGTAGAATCCTCACAGGACGGAAACAGGCCATTCAGCCCAACAAGTCCACACTGACCCTCTGAAGAGTAACCCACCCTATTACTCTACATTTATCCCTGACTCATACACCTAACCACATCCCTGAACACTGTGGGGTAATTTAGCACAGCCAATCCAGCCTAACCTGCACATCTTTGGATAGTGGGAGGAAACCCATACAGACACGGGGAGACTGTGCAAATTCCACAAAGCCAATCGCCCGAGGCTGGGATCGAACCCGGGTCCCTGGTGCTGTGAGGCAGCAGTGCTAACCACAGGACCATCGTGCTGCAGACTCAGGGGTGGGTCTACAGAACTGTCTGCCCCAGGCTGGGACTAGCCCACACACAAAACAAGCAGTGGCTCTATTTTGGTGTCCAATAAGAAACAATTTTCCTTTCCAGCTGTGACTCCTCAATTATTACAGAGAGCAAAATGGGCTGTCGCAGACTAACAATTCACTTCAGTGCAGGGGTTGGAGGTCATGTTGTGGTTGTACAGGACCTTGGTTAGGGCCCTTTTGGAACACTGTGTTCAGTTCTGGTCTCCCTGCTATAGGAAGGATGTTGTGAAACTTGAAAGGGTTCAGAAAAGATTTACAAGGATGTTGCCAGGATTGGAGGATTTGAGCTACAGGGAGAGGCTGAACAGGCTGGGGCTGTTTTCCCTGGAGTGTCGGAGGCTGAGGGTTGACCTTATAGAGGTTTACAAAAACCGTGAAGGATATGGAGAGGGTGAACAGAGAATGTTGTTTCCGCAAGGTAGGGAGTCTAAAACGCGAGGGGTTTAGGTTTAATGTGAGAGGGGCAAGATTTAAAAGGGACTTCAGGGACAATTTTTACACATAGAGACTGTTGAGTGTATGTTAAGTGTTGAGCGTTGAGCTGCCAGAGGAAGTGGTGGAGGCTGGTACAATTACAACATTTAAAAGGCATCTAGATGGGTATATGAATAGGAAGGGTTTGGAGGGATAAGGGCCAAGTGCTGGCAAAAGGTACTAGATTAGGTTGGGATATCTGGTCAGCATGGACAAGATGGACTGAAGGGCCTGTTTCTGTGCTATACATCTCTATGACTGTACGACTCTAATAGCGAACATGGTTAAACCATTCAGTTATTCATATTAATCTGACAGTTTTTGCACAATTAGGTTTCTTTGGAACTAGACCGACCAGTCTGACTAGGCTGTGTGAAACCTGCCAAACAAACAATTCATAGAGAAATGCGAATTATTGCAAGATTCGGGAACATGGTTTAATCATTCAGTCATTGCAATGCATCAGTTCAAATACCTCAATGAAAGTAATGCTCCAAAAAGCAAGGATTCTCCTCAAAATGAATCAGTCAGACAGGATTGGAATGGGGTCTGAGTTAATTTGCAAAGAGCATTCAAACCCTCAATGAAATGTCTGCCTCCTTTTGTAATGGGAGAACATTCTCAGTTGATTCCCTGGAAACATTATTGTTACAGAAGTGAAGGTGGGACGATATAGATTTGTACGAAGAGTAAATGATTGTGTGCCACGTCACATAGAGACAGAGTAATCTGGTTCTGGTGCTGCCTCACACTTTGTGCTGCAGCTCCCACCTTTATAAACCCAGCAGTGAAAGACCGACTGGGCCTGTCGCTGGGTCCCATCAGCGAGACACAGCACAAACCCGGTGGGGTTTCGGGTTGGACACTAAGCCAGTTCTCGGGCTGGTGTCCAGGTCGGTCACCCCTGGTGGGGCCTGGAAGTGGAACTTCTGCAGCAGGGTGGTGAAGAACAGGAAAAGCTCCACTTTAGCCAGTGCCTCACCAGCACACACCCTCCGACCTGAAAAAGAACAGGGGACAGTCAGTACCTCACCCACACACACAGACACACACACACCAACACACACAGAGACACACACAGACACACACACACACACAGACACACACACTCACACACCCATACACACACAGACACACACAGACACACACACACACAGACACACAGATACAGACACACACACACATACACACACAGACACACAGACATACACAGACACACACACACACAGACACACACACAGACACACAGACACACACAGACACACCCACACAGACACACACCCACACAGACACACACACACACACACACACACACACACAGACACACACACACAGACACACACACATACACACACAGACACACACACACAGACACAGACACTCACACATACACACAGACACACACACACACACAGACAAACACACACACAGACACTCACACACACACAGACACTCACACACACATACACACAGGCACACACACACAGACACACACACAGACACACACCGACACAGAGACACACGCACAGACACACACACACACACACATAGACACACACACAAACACACACAGACACACACACACACTCACGCATACACACTCACAGACACACACATACACACACACACTCTCACACACACACACTCACACACATACACTCACACACATACACTCACACACAGAGACACACACACACTCACATTCACACACACAGACACACACACACAGACACACACATACACACACACACTCACACACACAGACACACACATACACACACTCACAAACGTACACTCACACAGACACACACACCAACACACTCAGATCCACACTGAACCCCCCCCCCCACACACACACACAAACAGACACACACACATACACACGCACAGACACACACACACACACGGTCCGTTCATAGACTCACCAACAGACTCACCAACACACACACACAAACTCACACACAGACACACACATCATACACTCACACACAGACACACACACACCAACACACATAGGCATACACACCAACACACACACACCAACACGCACACAAACACACAGACACTCACACACACTCACAGACACACACACACAGACACTCACAGACACACACACACAGACACTCACACAGACACACACACAGACACACACAGACACACACACAGACACTCACACACACCAACACCAACACAGGCACACACAGGCACACACACACATCAACACACAGACGCACACACAAACCAACATACACACACAGAGCAACACAGACACACACACAACACAGACACACACACACCAACACACGCACACCAAAACAGATATACACACAGACACACACACACCAACACATACACACCAACTGACACACACACCAATGCAGACACTCACACACCAACACACACAGACACACACAGACACACGCACATACACACACAGGCACACACACACAGACACAGACACTCACACATACACACAGACACATACACACAGACACACACACGCAGACACACACACTCACAGACACACACACACACACCAACACACACAGACACACGCACACAGACACACACACCAACACACACACAGACCCACACACACACACCAACACACACATATAGACCCACACACATACAGACCCATTCACATACACAGACCCACACACACACTGACATACACACACACCAACACACAGAGACACACACACACCAACACACACAGACACACACACCAACACAACACACACACACCAACACACACAGACACACACACACCAACACAACACACACACCAACACACACAGACACACACGCACAAACACGCACAGACACAGACACACACACCAACAAACACAGACACACCAACACACACAAACGCACACACAGACCCACACTGAACCCCCCAAACACACACACCCACTCATACACATCGACCCACACACACACACACACAGACACACACCCACACAGACACACACACAGACACACACACACAGAGACACACACACACAGACACACACACATACACACACAGACACACACACACAGACACACACACACTCACAGACACACACATACACACACAGACACACACCCACCCACTCACACACACACACAAACAGACACACACACACACACACACTCACACACAGACACACACATACACACACACTCACACACACAGACACACACATACACACACTCACAAACGTACACTCACACAGACACACACACCAACACACTCAGATCCACACTGAACCCCCCCCCCCCACACACACACACACACAAACAGACACACACACATACACACGCACAGACACACACACACACACACACACACACACACATGGTCCGTTCATAGACCACCATCTTCCAAACCCCCATCACTGAAACCATCCCAATGGTCACCAACTGCAAGCAATTCCATTCCCACAGTGTGTCTCTCCATCCCTGTACAGACAGAACCCGAACAGCTGGGAGTACATTCGGCCCTTCAAGCTCTTTGCTCATTCACCCCACCTTCCCAAACCTTCCCCATTCCTATCCATTTAACTCAGATCCAATAACTTGGTCCTGAATCTACTCAATGACTGAACATCCACAGACCCTCAGGGCAGGGAATTCCAAAGCCACACCCCACTCTGAGTGAGAGAACATTGTCCTTCTCCCCATCCTAAATGGACACTCCTTTACTGTGAGGCTGTCCATTGAACAGAAATGATGGAGTTTAATTCAGACAAAGGCGAGGTGCTGCGTTTTGGGAAAGCAAATCTTAGCAGGACTTATACACTTAATGGTAAGGTCCTAGGGAATGTTGCTGAACAAAGAGACCTTGGAGTGCAGGTTCATCGCTCCTTGAAAGTGGAGTCGCAGGTAGATAGGATAGTGAAGAAGGCGTTTGGTATGCTTTCCTTTATTGATCAGAGTATTGAGTACAGGAGTTGGGAGGTCATGTTGCAGCTGTACAGGACATTGGTGAGGCCACTGTTGGAATATCGCGCGCAATTCTGGTCTCCTTCCTATCGGAAAGATGCTGTGGAACTTGAAAGGGTTCAGAAAGGATTTACAAGGATGTTGCCAGAGTTGGAGGATTTGAGCTATAGGGAGAGGCTGAACTGGCTGGGGCTGATTTCCCTGGAACGTCGGAGGCTGAGAGGTGACCGTATAGAGGTTTAAAAATTCTGAGGGGCATGGATAGGGTAAAATAGGCAAAGTCTTTTCCCTGGGGTTGGGGAGTTCAGAACTAGAGGACATAGGTTTAGGGTGAGAGGAGAAAGATATAAAAGGGACCTAAGGGGCAACCTTTTCACCCAGAGGGTGGTGCGTGTATGGAGTGAGCTGCCAGAGGATGTGGTGGGGGCTGATACAATTGCAACATTTAAGAAGCATTTGGATGAGTATATGAATAGGAAGGCTTTGGAGGGATATGGGCCGGGTACTGGCAGGTGTGACTAGATTGGGTTGGGATATCTAGTTGGCATGGACGGGTTGGACCAAAGGGTCAGTTTCCATGCTGTACATCTCTATGACTCTATGACACATCCCCTCTCCAGGGCCTGAAGAATTATCCATATTTCAATGTCTTTAAGGAATAGAGCACTGAGACCCTGTTCCAGGAGACAGCTCAGTGACTCTCTCTAAGGTAACTTTACCCTTCCTTGGGTGGAGAGACCAAAACTGTGACTGAGTGTGGTCCCACCAAACCCCTATGGGATCGCAGGACCTGTGCCACCTCCTGAGCTGAATTAATTGACATTACTGGTCATAGCCTTCGTATTTAACTTCCCTTTTCTTTATTCACTCATGGAACATGAACGTCACTGGCTGGGCCCAGCACTTATTGCCCATTCCCGATTTGTCCCGTTGGGAAGGTGGTGGTGAGCTGGCTTCTTGAAACTCTACAGTCCCTCCGAGCCACTCACCATCCTGACCGTAAGACCACGAGAAATAAGAAGTGGAGCAGACCATTCGGCCCCTCGAGACTGTTCTGCCATTCAATGGGATTATGGCTCATCCCACATTCTTCACATCCACTGGCCTGCTCTTTCCATCTCCACATTCCCTTCAGCGTCGCTGGCTCAGAATCGTGGCGTTCCCTCTGTAACAGCATTTCTCTACAGCGCATGGACTGCAGCGGGTCAAGACACCAGCTCACCACCACCTTCTCAAGGGGTGACTCGGGAACGGGCAATAAATACTGGGCCCAGCCAGTGACACCCACATACCGTGGATGAAGTAAGAGCCAAATGGGGGAGCTCAATCTATTGTGAAAGTTTGGAGCTCGCTCCCAGTTCAAATCAGAGCTGGCTCTCCACAGTCAGTTGCCTCACTTCAGAAATGGGAATATTTTAGTAACGGAACACACGGCCCCTTTTACAACCGGTTACCTGCAGAGAAAGGCATGAAGGCGTCTCTCTTCACAAAATTCCCATCAGTATCCAGGAAGTGAGCTGGGTTAAACTGGTGGGGCTTTTCCCATTGGGTTTTATCGTACAGCACCGAGGTCAGTAAAGGAATAATGTACGTTCCCTGAAAAACACGGAAAGCCATTCTGAATGTGTTACTGTGCCTGCGTTTAATGGAGAGTGAGTCATGCAGGATGTGGAAAACCCAGTTTTCTCCCTGATCCTGTTAGTTTCACTAGACACCTCAGGTTATAACGGGCTCCACCTTATTGTGAAATGTAACGGCTCATCCCCACGATTAAAGAAACTCAATTCCTAAAATCCAAATTGCTGTTTGGCCTGCAGTGGGACATATTTACCTGCAGTGGAGGCTGGGGAGATTAGTGCACAGGGCCCTGCTGCTTGCTGACAGAAGGAACACGTATACAGATTGTGCCGTTCAACTCAATAAAATAGGTGACTGCCTCTCTCCAGTTCACCCTTCAGGGCAATCATAGTCAACCTGCCCAGTTTAAAACTTAAACAGAGCTTGGCAGTTAAACGCCAGTCATCATTAACTGGTGCATTTGCTTTGACCTCTGATAATCAGAGTCTACTGGCCAACCAATCAGCACTCTCCTCTCATTCATTAACAATAATGTCACCCTTTACATTGACATCATCCTGATGAGTGCAAAGTGTTTGTAACAGGATTGAAAATCAGACAGCACAGTTTAACCACATTTTGAAAAAAGCATGTGTGAGGTGAGATTTGACGCATTTTAAAAAACACAAGTGTGAGGTGAGATTTAAAATCAAACCTCTTCCCACAGTTAGTGACTGGGTTTGGAATGAAGTACGGTCAAGGCAGGGTCACATGAGGCATTCAGGAGAGCACTTGATGATTATTTCAATAGGACCAATGGCTTATGGGGGAAAGGCAGGCGTTTGGTTCTGTCAAAACACTAAAGAGAGCTAGTACAGATGAGATGGGAGAAATGGCCTCATTTTTCACCGTTGAGGTTGTGTGATGGGAACCTTCGATGTGACTTTTTATGAGCAATTCTCAACATTGAAATTCCCCCTTTTAATTTGTTTCCTTTCTAACTCAGTTCCTGTATTTATTCAGAAAGCACCATAATATTATTACCATGGCAACAATGTTCCAAGTAGAACTCTTCTTCAGGACCGGGGGTGGGGGTGAGGGGAGCTGCAGATAAAGGTGGGGGGGGTGTGGAGGAGGGTTTTGGGTGGGAAGTGGGCCGGGTAGCAGGGAGCAGTGGAAGGGAGGGGGAGGGTCTGGGAAGGGAGGTTGTTTGAAATTGGAGAGCTCAATGTTGAGGCGAAGGATGATGGACATGTCGTAGAGGGTATGGGAAGGGGAATTGAAATAGGCGGTGGTTGGGAGGTCAGGTTGGCCAACTCCAACTAGACCCAATCCCAAGAACATCTCCCCCTCCTCACCCCTCTCTGCCCTCCGGAAAAAACCGTTCCCTTCGGCAGTCCTTGGTTTGTGCCATTCTCCCCACCAACAGCTCACCGCCACCCCACATCCAACCCACGGTACATCCCCTGCAGGCGGAAAAGGTGCAAAACCTGCTGGTACACCACTTTCCTCACCTCCCTCCAGGGCCCCAAACAGTCCTTTCAGGTCAGACAGAGGTTCACCTGCCTCTCCTCCAACCCAGTTTACTGCATCAGGGCCTCCCAATGTGGTCTTCTCTACATCGGGGAGACCAAACGTAACCTTAAGGAACTGTTCACTGAACATCTCAGCCGCAGGGGCCGACCTGACCTCCCAGTCACCGCCCATTTTAATTCCCCTTCCCACTCCCTCTCCAATATGATCATCCTCAGCCTCCTCCATTGCCAGACCACAAGTTGGAGGAACAGCACCTCATCTTCCACCTGGGCAGCCTACAGCCGGGAAGACTCAACATTGAGTTCTCCAATTTCATTTAACCTCCCTCCCCATCCAGCTCACTTCCCAGCCCCTCCCCCTCCCTTCCATTCCTAGGATCGACCCTTCCTTCCGCCTACCAACTGGATACATTCCTCCCATCGACCAACCAGATTGTGCCCTCTCCCTGTGTTCACCTATTCCTACCTCACCACTCTGACCCCCATCTCCCACCCCACCCCCTCATTCCCACCCCTAGTCCCAAAGCAGGGTTACACCCGAAATGCCCACTTCCCCACCTCCTGGTGCTGCCTGACTTGCTGTGTCCTTCCAGCCTCCTGTTTGTTTACTTTGGTTTCCAGCATCTGCAGTTTCTTTTGTCTCTAACAATGCTCCAAGTGGCACAAATTGTGAAAAGTAAGCCTTGTATCTCTGATACCTTTGGAAGGAAATACCCTCTGAAATGCGTGTCCTCGGTTGTCGAATGAGGAAGGTTCATGGGGACAATGTTGGCAAATCTCTGGATTTCGTGAATCACAGCCTCAGTGTAGGGCATGTGTCTCTGGTCTTCTGTTCTCGGGAATCGACCAGCTCCTATCACCCGGTCAATTTCATCTTGAACTTTCCCTGAAATAGACAAAAAGGTAAAGCTCTTTGGATGGAGGGAAACAGTTTACAGCAGGATGAACTGAAGTGGAGAACTTTGTGTTGTTGAGTGACATGGAACGGGCTCTATCAGTTCCGTTGCCAGTACATTCCCCTCTCAATACTTTGCTTCATCAACTCTGACAGGCACAAACATCAAACTGCCCCAAACACACAGCTGATGTGATACCACCCACTGTGTGCTAACCTCCAAGGTCAATTTTTATTGTTCACTACTGAGGACAATTTGACAATCTATTTAAAATAATTCCATGCCACTATTCATATTTATTACCCTTGAGAAGGATGCGATTGAAAGTGCTTATTTGTCGAGCCGAAATTTCCACAAAATAAGCGTTGGGCAGGAAACTCGGCAGGGTCAGGATGATCCCAGGAGGGACATTTTAGGGCCACCCCCAGAGTATCCCCCCTCAACCTAGATCGAAAGTATAACAAATCCATCCAAGAGGCCCATCCCCTCTGCAGTGACCTGTTTATTGGGATAACTGTTCACCTCAACCTACATAAAGCCTTCTTGCCTTCAGTCCAATTGGGAATCAGACAGTGAGGTAATTATTTACCCAAGTGAATCAGACTGACAGAGCATCTGCCAATTCTGTTGGATTCCCGATGTCCCTGAGGGAGGCTTTGTCTCTCTGTCAGAGAGCGAGAGAGGTTAATTACTTTACAGTGTGGAAACAGGCCCTTCGGCCCAACAAGTCCACACCGACCCGCCGAAGCGTAACCCACCCATACCCCTACATTTACCCCTTACCTAACACTACGGGCAATTTAGTATGGCCAATTCACCTGACCTGCACATCTTTGGACTGTGGGAGGAAACCGGAGCACCCGGAGGAAACCCACGCAGACACGGGGAGAACGTGCAAACTCCACACAGTCAGTCGCCTGAGGCGGGAATTGAACCCGGGTCTCTGGCGCTGCGAGGCAACAGTGCTAACCACTGTGCCACCGTGCCGCCCACCATTTCTGATATACAGCGTTTGGTCTTGGATACAACTTGTTCGAGGCTTATCAATGTTCTGTCTCCACATTCCATGCTGTTGGTTCCCCTTGACCACAACGATCCACAAGATTGGAGTGTTCACTGTGCAGCTACTGGGGTGTTCACCTGGGCTTAAACTAAGGTAAATTGTGATAAATTGGATAATTCTCTGAACATCGATCCAGGTATGGAGCTCAGTGCTGGACTGCAAGGCTCCACCTAGAGGGATTGGTGTGTAGATGCAGGAGTATGACTGTGCCACACTGTGTACAGGTTATAGCTCTGCTCTCCTTCAAACCTGCACTCCCAGGTCTAGCATTTTCTCTGGTGCTTAATAAAGTTTTTGTGCTCCAACTCCAGGGCAGAAATCAAATACAGAATTTAAAATGTGGATTGGTGAGATGTGTCAATATTGATTTTGCGTCTTTATGTACGTCACCCTGGGTATCATCCCAGAACCTGCAATGAAAGTTGTCTCCTCTGTGCCCAGAGGTGTCACCTTGGGCTCAAGCTCAGGAAGACTCCACGTGCTGGCTCACTAATGATCAACTCTTTCTGATCACAACCATTGGAGAGGTTTCTGATTGAGATGGCCAATATAATGCTGAGCCCAGAGCTGTTTCAGTATTGCTCTTGATGGTCACTGGGTTCCTGGCTGACAATGTCTTGTTTTATTCTCAATCAGATTGTTACAGGGGTCAGTATTTTACCCCGAGGGGAGGGTGGGTTTGAGCACCAGATGTAGATATGAAATGCCATGTGCCAAGACACTCATGACAGGAACAAACCTCCCTCAGGGAACATAAAGGACTGACAAAAACAAAACAAAGGAGAGTAGAGCCCAGGAACAGGCCCTTCGGCCCACCAAGACTGTGCTGACACGTGATGCCTTTCTAACTAAAACCCTTTTGCCTCTACGTGGTCAGTATCCCTCTATTCCCTGTGTGTTCCTCTATTGTCGAGATGCCTCTTAAATGCTACTATTGTCTCCGCCTCCACCACTTCCTCCAGGCACTTACCACCCTCTGGGTAAAAAAGACTTGGCTCTCATATTTTTGTTAAACTTACCCGCTTTTACCTTAAATTGATGTCACCCAGGAACTGTCATTAAGGACTCCATCTATCCATGCCTTTCATAATTTGTAAACATCGATCAGGTCACCCCTCATCCTTTGAAATTATAGTGAAAACAAACTGAGTTTTTCCACTGTCTCCTCATGGCTAGTGTCCTCTACACCAGGCAACATCCTTATAAACCACTTCTGAACCCTCTCCAAAGCCTCCCCGTCCTTCTGTTAGTGTGGCGACCAGAATTGTACACAATATTTTAAATGTGGCCTCACTAAAGTACCACACCACTGCCACATGAGTTGCTAATTTTTCATCCTCCATCCCTGCCCAATGAAGGCAAGCACGCCCAGATGTCTTCTTGACCTCCGTATCAACTTGTGTTGTCACTTTCAGGGAACTGTGGCCCTGCACACCAAATGCCTCGGTCTGTTGGTGCTACGAAGGTTTCTGCCATTTACTGTGTGCAGTACTTCCCTCCGGCATTAGATCTCCCGAAATGCATCACCTTCCATTTGTCTGGATTAAATTCCATCTGCCATTTCTCCACCCATCTCTCCAGCCAATCTCTATCCTGCTGAATCCTCTGACAATCCTCCTCGCTATCCACAGCTCCCCTGAACTTTGTGTCATCCACAAACCTATCCATCAGGCCATGTCTGAATTCCCCTCCCAACCATTTATATACATTACAAGCAACAATATACAACTATACAAGTAATAATATTAGATTAGAATCAGATGCCAACTGAGACACAACCACCAAACTAACAAACACAGAGTGAAGGATTCCTTACTCTGGATTTCTGGGTAGTTTACCATCAGAAGAAGTCCCCAGCAGATGGTAGTGGAGGTGGTTCCTGTGCCAGCACCAAACAGGTCAGTGATTGTAACCACGATATCCTTTTTCTTACTCTCTAAATCTTCACCTCCCAGCTCCTTCAAGATAAAATGAAACAAAGGAGAGTGTGTCGCCTCCTTCAGGAAAATATCCAGCTCCGTCAATGTCTGGACAGGGGTCTGTGTTCCCGAGGATAGTGATCCTTCCAGCCTCTGGTCATGAACGTCACGATGACAATGACAGACTTGGCAGATGGAATACAATGCAGGGAAATGGGAAGTGGAGGGAGGAGAAATACACTCACTCATGGTCAGGCTTTGGGGAGGCAATAGACTTCACGAATTTGAAGGTGGAGGGACAGGTCGAGAAGTCCTTTAAAGTAACTTTATAGCTTTTGTAGGTCAGAGTACATACATCAGGAAGTTAACCCACACCGTTCTGTTTTATACACAAATATATACAAAAATCTGGTGAGGCCTCAGCTGGAATATTGCATCCAGTTGTGGTGTCACACTTTCGGGAAAATGTCAATGCTAGGGGGGGGGGGGAACACGTGGGTGCAGGACAGATTTACTGAAGGGGAGAAGATCAAGGGGAGATTCGATAGAGCCGTTGGAAATCATGAATGGGTTTGACTGGATAAGTAAGGAGAGACTGATTGCAGGAGCAGGGTGGGTCAGGGACAAGTGCAGTCAGACAGGCAACAAGGAACACTCTAGTGCAATGTGATGCTGAGTGACTGGAATTCCTGACACAGACACAAAGCCACGTTCACACGAGAGTCGGGGATATACTTGAAGGGAAATAAGTGACAGGGCAGTGGAGAAAGAATAGGGGAGTGGGATAGCTCTACCAGGAAGCAGCCATCGATATGATGGGCCGAGCGACCTTCCCCTCTGCTGTATCACCCTACAATTCTCTGAAGGAAAGTTGCCTCTCCTGTCTGAGTTCACCATCAGGCTTCAATCCACTCTGGCAGCACAGCAGAGATGAAGGGGCAGGACTTAATGAATGTGGGGTTTAAATTCATTAAAGAGATTGATTTTCCAGTCAAAATGAGAAGAGTGCAGCTCCAAAGCACTGAACAACAGATCCAGGTGTAATTTCAAGAGCAGTGTTTGGGGAAAATAATGTGTAAAATAAGGAAAGACCTCTCCTCAGTTATATTACTCATGAAACTTTCCCTGATGACTTTTGCAAGATTGAAGCTCACACACCATCAATGCTATATTCTGGACACATTGAGCATCCACATGATGTCATGAGCACGACGATAAGATAAATAATCAGATACAGTGAGCGCTTGAAGCTACACATTTGTAGTTCCATCCAGAGACTAGGGGCAGCACTGAGCGACATATTAACAGATGTTTAACACAGAATCTTCCTCCATCACAACCCACAAAGTCCTGGTATGGAGTCTGAAATCTGGGGAGATTCCCCTTACTGCTGAAGAGGTGTGTCTCTGTACCTGCTGATGCCTCAGAATTAAGGCCTCGCTGAGTGTCTGGATGCTGTTCTCACTCAACGTCTCTTTGGCAGCTTTGAAGAAACCTTCAAAGATTTCATGCATCTTCACTTGATTTTGAATAATCTTCCTGCGGCTCGGAATCAGAAATCCCAGAGATGGGTAAGCGTTGTACAGCTGGATTGGAACAAGAACATAAGGATCAGGCCTTTGTAGGATCCAGTGATTGCTCCTCCATGGTCAGTGCAGCAACTACTTGCCTTCAGTGATGCTCCATGGGAGATAGGAGATTGTCATGGCAACACCACATTTCCTCTCCTCTCCTCAGTGCCCCCACCCCAACCCACAAACCCTCCAAATTTTATGTTTTTATTTGAGTGCTTTGGTTATCGTCCAGGGTGGCCTATCCGCAATCACCTACTATACATGGATTCCAAAAATCAGATGCAGGTCAGGCCAGCAGATATCCTCCAAATTAGTAGACCAGCTGGGCTTTTCTTGCCAATTATATTCATCATTATACTTTTAAATCCAAATTTGTATTGTTAAATCGAATTGAAACAGTAGGATCATGTTCAGTGCCAGGCCAGGTTAATTTTGTCAGTGCTGAAGGATGGCCATTGGACCTGAAACTTTCTCTCCACAGAGGCTACCAGATCTCCTGGGTCTTTCCAGCAACTTCCCAACCATTTTCTGATTGCCAGCACCCCCACTGTTCTTTGCTTTATTTTAAAATAGTTTTCCACGTTTATTTTCTCACCAAAAGTTTTCCAGTTTAGCCCACGTAAGCCTGTCGCACATATCAGCATTTATGACTGAGACACAATGTTAGCAAGAGTCTTCAACCTGTAACAAGTCAGGTGCGGAAATAGTCACACACACCAAATTGCAAATGATCTCAACACTCAGCCTGAGTACAATACCACAAAACGACAATTACATGTATTGGGGCTGTTCCCAACAGTCTCGTGTTCTCATTAACCATGTTTGTTAGATGGAGAAATACTTCATTGTTATAATCAAAACGGTCTCCAAATATGATGGAACAGATGATATTGCTCACAGCCAAATACATAATCTGTGCAGTTTCAAAAGGCTGACCTGTGAATAAACACAGAATTCCATTACAAAAAGGCCTCTAAACAGTAATAATACTTCAGTCATTGTCCTCTTTTACAAAGCACAAGTTACTCGTATAAAACAAAGAACCGCGGAGGCTGCAAATCTGAAGCGACAACAGAAATTGCTGGAGAAACTCAGCACATCTGGCAGCATTCCTGGAGAGAAAGCAGAGTTAGTGTTTTAACAAACAACAGTATATTACTGGAACAGACCCTTCGGCCCATCGAGCCCGTACCGATGCATGAAACCTTTCTGAACTAAAACCCTTCTGTCTCCACACGCTCCATATCCCTCTATTCCCTGCCTCTTCAGGAATCTGACCAGTTCCCTATTCAATGTTCCTGTTCTGAAGAAGGGGACTCAAAAGGTTAACGCTGTTTTCTCTCCCACAGATACGGCCCGACCTGCTGGGTTTTCTCAGAATTGGGAAGACTTAAGATTAATCAGGAAGCAGGAAGTCAAAATTGCAGCTTTTAGATGAGTCATCGTCATAGAGGTGAACAGCATGGAAATAGACCATTCGATCCAATTCATCTATGGCAACCAGATATTCTAAATTAATCTAGTGCCTTTTGCCAGCACTTGGCCCGTATCCCTTTAAACCCTTCCTATTCATATACATATCCAGATTAATTTTAAATATTGAACCATACCAACTGCCACCTCTTCCTCTGGCAGCACATTCCATACATGTACCACCCTTTGCATGAAAATGTTGCCCCTTTAGGTATCTATTATATCTTTCCCCACTCAACTTAAATTTATGCTCTCTAGTTGTGGGCTCCCCCACCCCAGGGAAAAGACCTGGTCTATTTACCTTAATCCATGCCTCTCATGATTTTATAAACCTCTATGAGGTCACCCCTCAGCATCCGATACTCCAGGGAAAACAGCCCTAGCCTATTCAGCCTCTCCCTATAACTCAAACCCTCCAACCCTGGCAACATCCTTGTGAATCTTTTCTACACCATTTCACATTTCACAACATCCTTCCTCAAGGAGGGATACGTGAATTGCACAAAATCTTCCAAACGTGGCCTAGCCAATGTCCTGTCCAACATGACTTCCCAACTCCTATACTCAATGCTCTTACCAATAAAGAAAAGCATATTAAATGCCTTCTTCACTCTCCTAACTGCCTGCAACTCCACTTTCAAGGAACTGTGAACCTGCACTCCAAGGTCTCTTTGTTCAGCAACACTCCCTAGACCTTACTATTAAGTGCATAATTCCTGCCTGATTTGCCTTTCTAAAATACAGCACCTCGCATTATTTAAATTAACCTCTATTTGCCACTCTTCGTCCACTGGCCCATCTCGCCAAGATCCTGTAGTACTCTGAGATAACCTTCTTTGCTGTCTGCAACACCTACAATTTTGATGTCATCTGCAAACATGCCAACAATACTTCCTGTGTTCACATCCAAACCATTTATATAAATGATAAAAATCAATGAACCCAGGCACTGATCCTTGTGGCACTCCACTGGTCACAGGCCTCCAGTCTGAAAAGCAACCCTCCACCACCACCTTCTGTCTTCTACCTTTGAGCCAGTTCTATATCCAAATGGCTAGTTCTCTCTGTATTCCATGTGATCTAACCTTGCAAACCAGTCTACAATGCGGAACCTTGTTGAATGCCTTACTGAAGTCCATTTGGATCACATCCACCACTCTGCCCACATCAATCCTCTTAGTTACAAGCAATCACTTTGAAGGAGACATACTGCCTTGTTACATTAGAGCCAATCTCGCTACTAAAAACTTGGGGCTACATTTCCCTGAGAGCCCACCACCTCCTACATTTTCCAAAACAACATACTTGTTTGAAATGGGAATAGCCACAGGAGACTCCTGCACTACCTGCCTATCTTTCCTGGAGTTAACCCATCTACCGGACTGTCTCTGCAGTTTTTCTCCCTTCCTGAAACTGCCATCCACCGCACCCCTCGCTCCTGTAAGTTCCTCATTTCCTCAACCTGCCACTCTCACCAATCCAGGAGAAAGTGAGGACTGCAGATACTGGAGTACCAGAGTTGAAAAATGTGGTGCTGGAAAAACACAGCAGGCCAGGCAGCATCTGAGGAGCAGGAGAATCGACGTCCTGAAGGACCTATGCCCGAAACGTCGATTCTCCTGCTCCTCGGATGCAGCCTGGCCTGCTGTGTTTTTCCAGCACCAAATTTTTCAACTCTCACCAATCCATGCAATCTGATAGAATTCACAAACACACTTCCTGCAGACATAATCATCTGTAACTTGGAAACTCTCCCCAATCTCCCACATCCAACAGGAAGAGCCCATCACTCTACTAAAGGCTATCTTTACACCTTAATAATTGATAGATACAGAAAATAGCCCAGTCCTACCGCTCAAAAAAGATAATTCAGTAGCTATGTTTTATATCTTTAAGGTTTAATGAAGCGAGAGATCTCAATAAAAATATATAATCAAAAAGTACCCATTGTACTCACTGTTGTAGATTTACCAAAAACCACAGTAAGGTTACACTTTAAAGCTAGCCACTTCACTGCTCCCCTGTGGTGAGATCCCCACATGGTTTCTCAAAGGTCAGCTTCGAATTTTACGGTTTGTGCATTTTTTTCAGAATGAACTCCAATGTCCAGATACATTTGTTACTAAACAGCAAAACCATACAGCTCTGCAGGGTCACTGCTGGGTCAGACAGCTATGCAGGGTCATTGCTGGGTCACACAGCTGTACAGGGTCATTGCAGGGTCACACAGCTGTCCAGGGTCACTGCTGGGTCACACAGCTGTACAGGGTCACTGCTGGGTCACACAGCTGAACAGGGTCATTGCTGGGTCACACAGCTGTCCAGGGTCACTGCTGGGTCACACAGCTGAACAGGGTCATTGCTGGGTCACACAGCTGTACAGGGTCACTGCTGGGTCACACAGCTGCACAGTGTCATTGCTGGGTCACACAGCTGAACAGGGTCACTGCTGGGTCACACAGCTGTCCAGGGTCACTGCTGGGTCACACAGCTGTACAGTGTCATTGCTGGGTCACACAGCTGTACAGGGTCATTGCTGGGTCACACAGCTGTACAGGGTCACTGCTGAGTCACACAGCTGCACAGGGTCACTGCTGGGTCACAAAGCTATACAGGGTCATTGCTGGGTCACACAGCTGTACCGGGTCATTCCTGGGTTGTTCAGCTGTGCAGGGTCATTGCTGTGTAACTCAGTTGCGCACATTCATGCTGGGTCACGCAGCTGGACAGGGTCATTGCTGGGTCACACAGCTGTACAGGGTCATTGCTGGGTCATGCATCTGTACAGTGTCATTGCTGGGTCACACAGCTGTACAGGGTCATTGCTGGGTCACACAGCTGTACAGGATCATTGCTGGGTCACACAGCTGTACAGGGTCACTGCTGGGTCACACAGCTGTCCAGGGTCATTCCTGGGTCACACAGCTGTACAGGGTCATTGCTGGGTCATGCAGCTGTACAGTGTCATTGCTGGGTCACACAGCTGTACAGGATCATTGCTGGGTCATGCAGCTGTACAGGGTCATTGCTGGGTCGTGCAGCTGTACAGTGTCATTGCTGGGTCACACAGCTGTACAGGGTCATTGCTGGGTCACACAGCTGTCCAGGGTCATTCCTGGGTCACACAGCTGTACAGGGTCATTGCTGGGTCACACAGCTGTACAGGGTCATTGCGGGGTTACACAGCTGGACAGGGTCATTGCTGTCTCACACAGCTGTACAGGGTCATTGCTGGGTCACACAGCTGTACAGGGTCATTGCTGGGTCACATAGCTGTACAGGGTCACTGCTGGGTCACACAGCTGTACAGGATCATTGCTGGGTCACACAGCTGTACAGGGTCACTGCTGGGTCACACAGCTGTCCAGGGTCATTCCTGGGTCACACAGCTGTACAGGGTCATTGCTGGGTCATGCAGCTGTACAGTGTCATTGCTGGGTCACACAGCTGTACAGGATCATTGCTGGGTCATGCAGCTGTACAGGGTCATTGCTGGGTCATGCAGCTGTACAGTGTCATTGCTGGGTCACACAGCTGTACAGGATCATTGCTGGGTCACTCAGCTGTACAGGGTCATTGCTGGGTTACACAGCTGGACAGGGTCATTGCTGTCTCACACAGCTGTACAGGGTCATTGCTGGGTCACACAGCTGTACAGGGTCACTGCTGGGTCACACAGCTGTACAGGGTCATTGCTGGGTCACGCAGCTGTACAGGGTCATTGCTGGGTCACACAGCTGTACAGGGTCACTGCTGGGTCACAGCTGTACAGGGTCACTTCTGGGTCACACAGCTGTCCAGGGTCATTCCTGGGTTGCTTAACTGTTTCGGTTTGATGTCTCCATTTCTAACCTCCCATGTGGTATCTGCTTTGTCTCGCTTCATCAGTTTTTTAAACCATTGTTGTTTTGATTTCTTTTCAAAACAAACAAAGCAACAGCTTATAAAATAGTAATTACTGTTCCAAAGATTCGAGGAAATCATCTCCAACACTGAAATATCTCCAATATTGAGCAGCTGTTACAGCCACAATTTTTTCCCGTCCTCCACCTCAGGTTACACAGAATCCTTCAGCTTAAAATGACTTGGCAGCGGTGGGACTCAAACCTACATCTCTGAAGAGACTGGAGTGTGGGAGGAAGAAATGTATCATTATTTAACATCACTGAATCAAACTCCTGGAATTCCCTCCATTAGGACATTGTGGGTCAACCTACAGCATGTGAACTGGAATTGTTCAGGTAGACAGCTCACCATCTCCTTCTCAAGAGGCAACTAGACACGGGCAAAATGTTGCTGGCAGTCAGCAGTGCATGCCATGCGTAAAGTTTTGAACATATAGCATCGTCTCAATTCTCACACTGGCTGTGATTGCTATAAAGGTCCCACCTTTTCAGTCTCACCCCTCACTTGAGACATGTTTAAGGTTAAACTCAGTACCAGTCATGTCTACTCAGTGAGAGAGAGGGACGGTGATTTCACCTGTCAATTATGTCAGACCAAGTCGAGGAGGAACAAACAGATCTTAGGGGTGAAATGGACCAATGGCTTGAACAAACAAATGCCTAAATTGACCCGAGAGTTGGGAAGAGCATGAGAAAGGCTGTTAATGCACCATCGCACCTAACTTTTAGCAACCACCATCCGCACTGAAGGAATGGAAGTAATTCAGTAAGCTTTGTGCAGGAGCAGACAACCAGACACAGACCATGTTGTGTCCGTGCTTACACACCAGAGTCTGGACTCAAATTACCTTCAAACTCCCTTACCACTGCACCAGTGTCACACCGTGTTGTGTCCTGTGGGAATCGGTGTGCACGGACCAGCCCACATTTTATAATAAGAAATCCCACAAGGAGGCTTTGTATTGTCTCCAAGTTGTATTGGGACCTGGAACCTGAGGGCCCCCAATGGGCCACCCCAACAGTGACTGACCTGGGAGTCTCACCACCGCCATAGCTCAGCAAGTCTAGGTACCTCGACACCCACATCTCTGCCGTATACACGAGAGTCTTTGTCACCAACACGTGGAGACGATGGCCAAAGGGCCAAAGTGGCAGAGTCTCTGCTGATCAGGCAGGACCGAGTTAAACTGAGGGGAAGCATAGTCCTGAATCTTCACATCAGCAGCAGCATTGGTATGTGGATGCTGCCCTGGAACATTCTCTTGAAGTTGGCGTTGGAATCTTTTATTCAAGTGAAAATCTTTTCTGTAGATGTCAATTTCGAGGGAACCATGAATCCCAGCATGTCATGACCCACCAAGCACTCACCCTTATGACTCTCAAACACATTGACAAGAAAGCTGGCCTCTTCACTGATCCTGTCTTCAATGGATTTCTTGCCCATGCCAAAGCCTCGGAGAGCTGAGATCACAAACTTTCGGTTCTCCCGCCACAAATTCCCGTCACTGAATATCACACCTGAAAGTGACACACGAAAAGCTGATCAAATATTGTACATGGGTTCTGCTGTGAGTGCTGCCAAACCCCAGGTTTCTAACACCCTTTCCTTTCCTGAGAATTACACCATTCTACAACCAAGAGGAAGGTCATTGTATCCATGAGTGCTCTTTGGGGGAGTGAGCCCATTGGTCTGACTTCAAAAGATTCCTCTTGATGTTGTCATTCTCAATTCCCCTTTGGATGTTCCTGTTGACCCTGCTTCTTGAACCATCCCAGGTACTGCATCCCAGATGATAATGAGAGCCGCAAAACCAAATCCCATCTTCCCTCTGATTGGTTTTTGTAACCAAGCGGCCTCTTTTGGTGTCGTCTGTCCAATTTTGGTCTCCCTGTTGCAGGGAGGAGATTATTAAAGTGGACGGGGTTAAGAAGAGATTCACCAGGATGTTACCAGGATTAAAGAGTTTGAGGTATGGGGAGAGGCTATCTAAGCTGCAACGTTTCTCACTGGAGTGTGGGGGGTTGAGGGGTGACCTTGTAGAGGTTTACAAAATCATGAGGGACATGGATAAGGTGAATGGTAGGTGTCTTTTCCCCCAGATGGAAAATTTCAAGTCAAGGGGCATATTCTTTAGATGTGAGTAGAAAGGTTTTAAAAAAGACATGGGGGCAGTTGTTTTATACAGAGTGCGGTTTGTGTGTGGAATGAACTTCCAGTGGAAGTGGTAGAAGTGGATATAGTTATAATGTTTAAAAGACATTTGGATAAGTACATGAATAAGAAATGTTTGGAGGAATGTGGACCAAGCGCAGCCAAGTGGGATAAGTTTAGTTTGGGATTGGGTTCAGCATGGACTGGTTAGGCCGAAGGGTCTGTTTCAGTGTTTTATGACTCTATGATCTATGACTCCCAATTTCAGTGTTTCTTAGTTCATATTTAAGGTTGTCCCACAGTAAAATGTGCCCTTTTTATTTGTTGAATTAATATTGAACAACTCGAATATATCACGTGAAGATTAATGTTCTGTAGCTTGAGCAACATTTATGGAGTGAGACAAATTGTTGATGAAGGGGATTGTCCCAGGTATTCAATGACTCCCATTATATTGAGGGAGGTGAGGAAGAAATGCAGTACCTTGAGACAGCAGGGTATTGGCAAGTGGCCAATTGGCAGGAAATAAAAAGTAGGAAGGTAACAGGGTCTGACTGCCAACCCAGCAGCTTAACCAAGGGAGGGGTGTGAGGTCTGTTAGCAGCTCGGGATCTGATCGCTGCCATTTAATATGACAGCAGGAAGCTCGAGCGAATTGGGGTTTTGGATGAGATGTCAAAGTTGCACAATGTATTTATGTGTATGTAAAAATGCAATGATTTTAATTGACAGGAGGCCTCCTCTCATGCAGCACAAATTTTGGTTGACAATACTTTGGTATTTTCTTGCAAAATGCAAGGTAACAGATTGACAGAATGTGTATGTCTTCAGCAAAACTAAAGAGGTTATGTTGAAATTTAATAAAATGCCTGTTTGGCTTCAAGTGGAGCATTTTATTCAATTCTGAGCGCCACATTGTTGGTAAATACTTGAGCGAGGGTCGCCATCAGATGAATAATAGATGATCGCTTGTCAAAGGTGGTGTGGTTCACCTTGGAAAAGACAAGGTTGTGTGAGGTTTTGGATGGAGATATCCAAGATCATAAGGGATCTAGTCAGAGTAGATGAAGTGACACTGTTTCCCATTGGCTAGAGGACTGAGAATCAGATGGCACAGAGCTCATAGCATTGGCAAAAGAAACAAAGAGGGTTTTTGGAAAGACATATTCAATGGTGATGATCTGAAGTGCCTGATCAATGGAAATTCAATGGAAGTTTTCAAAAAAGATTTGAATAAGTGCCTGACGAGGGAAAGACTTTTCAGGGGTGCAGGGAAAAGGTAGGGGAGCAGGACCAGTTCAGTTGTAATCGCTGATAAACATTGGCCTAACCCAGGAGTATTGGGAATGAGAAGCTTAGGTATTTATAAATTGAGGGAAATAGTGGCTAAAGGCTACAGTTTAATTCCAGAACATTTTGTGTCACTTTAACCAGCATGATCGGGTGAGCTGAGTTGAAGATGGAAATGACCAAAGAGTAACCCAGAGATGAAAGAGGGAAATTACCACTTCGGAATGAAACTGCGTCATATATCGGTAAGTGTGGCCTCCCAGTGAATTGATCAGCGTGATTCACAAGAGCGTCTTTCACTGCATCGTAACCAGTCAACACCACTGTCTTCAGTGGGCCAAGCTCCACTGAAAATACACTTCCATATTTCTCTGCAAGCTAACAAAGAGAGATTTATTTCATTAAGGTTTCATTTCTAGTCAGCTGTAGCACAAGAAAGGGGCTAAAAAATGAAGGAAAGAATATTATTCCCCAATTCCTAAGAATTTGATGCCCATCTGTATTTTCCCTTCAGAAGGTGGTGGTGAGCTGCCTTCCTGACCCACTGCAGCGCAGGTGGGTAAACCTTCAATGGTGTTGGGAAAGGAATTCCAGAATGTTGAACATAGAAACAGAAGGAGGCCATTCAGCCCCTCAAGCTCCCTCCACAACTCAATGACATCATGAATGATCTTTGGCTGAACTCCATGTTCCTGCCTTTGGCCCATATCCCCTCATGGCTTTGCTTCATAAAAATGTATCTACCTCAGGTTTAAAACTAATAACTGATCCCACACCCACTGCCATTTGTGGAAGAGAGTTCAAAACCTCTACCACCCTTTCTAACATCCCCCTCCCGAACGGTCTGGCCCAGACTGTGTCCCTTGGTTTGAGAATCTCCAAACATTGCAAGTAGTTTATCTTTATCCACTCTTTTCCTGTTAATAATACAATCATAGAGTCACAGAGCTGTACAGCATGGAAACAGATCCTTTGGTCCAACCGAAAGCAATACTTTCCCCTTGTAGATTCAGGTCTAACTTATTTCCATGTGGTCATGTTCCCATGTGGCTGGCTATCTGCATCGGCGACTCACCAGTATCATTGACCACACTCCATGCATTCACAGGCAGGCCCAGTGAGGATCATTTAGACCTTACTGCCGTTCCTCTTACTCAGAATGTAAGTAACCTTTTTCACTCTCTTGCTAGCTGCCTCTTCCAATTCCTGGCTTTTCCTCTCTAGTGTTATCTCCTCATTCCCATTTCCCCACCCCCCCACCCCAAAAATTAATCTGAACCCTCCTCAATAACATTAATATACTGTCCCATCAGGATGCTGGTCTCGCCTATTCGGGCGTAAACCAAGTCTCACCTGCTCCAGAATTGTTACTGACCTCTGAGGAGTCTAATTCCCCCATCCGCACCCCCGCAACTCTTCCCCCCCAAGCACCATATCCTCCATTTTGTTTCCTGACCAGTGTGTGGCACTGTGGGTAATCTGGAAATTGCTGTCTTTGAGTTTCTACCATGAACAAGCAGGAGGTGGCTGGAAGAACACATTAAGCCAGGCAGTGGAGAGGTTGACGTTTCGGGTGAAATCCTTTTTCAGGACTGGGGTAGGTATCGGGGGAGCTGTAGGTAAAATGGGAGGCTGGGGCAGGGTGGTGAAGTGGGGATAGGTAAAGACAGGTAGAGGGTACGACCCGGTTGGTCATTGGGAGGAATGGATCCCGTTTGTGGCAGGGAGCATTGGAAGGGATGGGGGAACGGGCTGGGAGGGGGGTCACGGGATGGGGAGAGAGGTTATTTGAAATTGGAGAACTCAATGTTGAGTACTCCGGGCTGTAGGTTGCCCAGGCGGAAGATGAGGTGCTGTTCCTCCAATTTGTGGTTGGGTTCCTGTGGCAATATAGGAGGCCAAGGATGGTCATGTCGAAAAGGGGTGGGTAGGGGAATTAAAACACCTGGTGACTGGGAGGTCCGGTCAGGCCCTGCGGGCCCGGCTGAGATGCTCGGTGAACCCTTCCCTACATTTACGTTCTGTTTTCCTGATATAGAGAAGACCACACCGGGAGCATCTGATGCAGTAAACTAGGTTGGAGGAGAGGCAGGTGAATCTCTGTCTCACCCGGAAGGACTGTTTGGGACCCTGGATGGAGGTGAGGGAGGTGGTGGACTGGCAAGTTTTGAATCATTTCTGGTTGCAGGGGAAGATACCTGGGGGTTCGGGGGTGTTGGTGGGGAGAGTGGTGCAAACAAAGGACTGTCGAAGGGAACTGTCCTTGCAGAAGGCAGAGAGGGGTGGGCAGGGGGAGATATTCTGGGTGGTGGGGTCTAGTTGGAGTTGGCGGAAGTGTTTATGAATGATGCATTGGATACAGAGACTGGTGGGATGGTAGGTGAGGACAAGGGAGACTCAGATTGGGGGTTTAGAGCAGTGGAGTGGGGAATGGAGGTGGTGCAGCAGAGGGCTCTCTGGATGATGGAGGGAGGAATAGCTCGTTATTCAAAATAGTTGGACATCTGGAATGCTTGGGAGAGGAATGTCTCCTTGTCCGAGCAAATGCGGCAGAGGCAGAGGAATTGGGAGAATGGGATGGAGTTCTGGCAGGATACTGGGTGGGAGGAGGTATAGTCCAGGTATTTATGGGAGTCTGTGAGTTTGTAGTAAACATCCGTCTGGAGACTGTCGCTGGAGATAGAAATGTTGAGGTCAAGAAAGGGGAGGGATCTGTCCAAGATGGGCCAAATGAATTTGAGGGCGGGGTTGAAGTTGTGGGTTAAGTCAACAAACAGCTCCAGTTCAGCCTGAAAGCAGGACGCTGCGCCGATGCAGTCATCGATGTAATGGCGGAAGAGTTATGGCACAGTGCCTGTATAAGTACTGAAGAGGGACTGTTCGATATAGCCGACAAAGAGACAGGTGTAGCTGTGGCCCATCCGGGTGCCCATGGACGCCTCCTTGATTTGGAGGAAATGGGAGGAGTTAAAGGAAAAGTTTTTGAGGGTGAGGACCAGTTCAGCAAGGTGGAGGAGGGTATTGGTGGAGGGGGGACTGGATGGGGTCTGTTGGACAGGAAGAGGAGGAGGGCCTGGAGACCATCCTTGTGGAGTATGGATGTAAATAAGGACAGCACATTCAGAGAGAAGATCAAGTGCTGGCGGCCAGGGAACTGGACGTTGCTGAAGAGATGGAGGGTGTGGTTAGTGTCGCAGATGTCGGTGGGAAATGTCTGAACCAAGGGGGAGAGGCTGGAGTCGAGGTAGGACAAAGTGAGCATGGTGAGGCAAGAGCATACGCTCACACATATACGCATCCTCTCACAGACTTATACCCCATTACACTCTCTCCCAGATACTCACACCCCCACATGCACACGCACTCTCGGTCTCACCTGCATGCACACACATATAAGTTTGTGGGGTGAGTTTGTACTTGCAGTGTTCCATTTTATTTTGCTCATACATGGCAAAATCCATGTAAGATTCTGTAAGTGCCACTTTAAAAATAGGATCAGTCCCTCCTACAGATCCACACATTCACACAGACCCTCTCTCATACACAAGCTCTATCTCATATGTTCACACATACAACCCCTACACTCACACCCACTCACAGACTTATACCCCATGTGGGATATAAGTAGTGTTACTTCTGCAATCATAATTACTTATGCAAGGTAAATGAACTCACACCAGTGTATAATTGTTTCAGCCAAGAGCTGAGTCAACGAGAATGAAAACTATATGAAGGAAATACATAATTGTTTTTGTATTGGTTAAAATGTGCCTGCAAACAATGGTAGATGTTACAGACAAATAGTTAAGGTGCTGTGAGGGGAGGGGCTTAAGCTCGATATGCCTGTGCAAACAGTAGTTATAAGCATCTGTTTCCCGCTTCTGCAAAAACAAGGACAAACCACAATAAAGAAGTCATGAGCTCATAAGATCATGACAAGTGAGGGAAATAGATGGTAGTGAAGGAGGATAGACCTAACAATGGACCACAGCAGGATGTGGTCAAACAGCCTTGTGAGGCCAGAATAAGCATTTTGTCACAGACAAGGCCGGATAAGGCAAGAAATGAACAAGAGTAATGGGTGCCGGTCTTAGAGAAGTGGGAGATGTAAACAGGGGAGGAGCAATGGGAGGAGAGAATAGGAACCAAATTACATAAGTGTTGTGTACTAGTTGAATTCAGTGTGTGTGTGTGTCCCTGCCTTGTGGACAGTGGACACCACACCCTCCTGCAAGAGTGAAATAAATGACACTACTGATTCAGATCTTGTCTCGGACTGAAATTATTGAAGTGAATGAGCTTTGTTTCAAACACCCATTACACTCTCTCACAGATATTCACACCCCCACATGCACACACACACACAGTCTCCCCTGCATACACACACATATACGTTTGTGGGGTGAATTTGTACTTGGAGAGTTACATTTTATTTTGGTCAAAAATTGATTGAATCCATGTCAGGTTCTGTACACTGGGACACCGACAGATTTTAACCTCACACCTTCAATGCATTATCTGAGCTGAGATGGCACCTATTGTTAAAGATATCTTGAGAATGTAAATTTTGAAAAGTTCTGGCATTTACATATGAAGAACTGAAAAAAGATGAAAGACTGGATCTTTATTTGTTTAATTTGACACTCCAAGACACTGCAATCCTGTTGCTATAAATCCTGTGTTTTATGAATCTGCTCCACAACCACCTGATGCAGAAGCAGCCCTATTGGCTGGTGTTGTGTGAGTTTTAACTTTGTCCACCCCAATCCAACACCGGCTCCTCCAAATCATGCCTTATCTCCCAAGTCCCAAATTCCATAGAGCTGTTGCTGTCCCAACCCTCCCCCTGTAACCCTGCTCCACCCCACTCCCAACCTTGGGGCCCCCCCTCTGGTGGTATGGACCGATGGAATTGAAATTGCGTTGGGAAGTGGTAATTTTATTTGATAAAAAGTGAAAAATCAGTCCTCATTTTGTTCACGATGAACGGACTGAATTTTAAGATGTTTTTTCTTTCCCTTGTGACACGTATTTGATGGGCACTTGGCTCTGGGATATTCCTCAAAGGACCCCCCCCCCCCCCTCACAGATCAGTCCCTTCCCTTTGCACTGACCTCACTTCGGGTTTTGATCAGGACATGAATTCAGGTGTTTTCCTGAACTTTCACAATGTCAATATCTGGTTATAATGGCCTGAAATAAAACATCCAGGGATTTTCGAGACTCCCAAATCTTCTTCCATCGTTTTATATCGATCCCCTCTCTGCTTTAAATATCTGGTTGTAAGGATCTGATAAGCTCTCAAATAGGCTTCAGGATTCAGACCAAATCCGGCACAGTCAGAGGCCATTCGGTCCATCGTCCGGCGTCGCTCTCGCTTTACTGTCACATGTTAATTAAACTGAACAGTTCCCAGATTGGTCACTCTCTGAGGTGCCATAACTTTGCAATTGCTTTGTTTTTTTTCTGCCTCCCGTTGTGTTTAGAATTAAAGTCCGACCAGAGATCAGAGACTCTCAGAACACAGCCCCCAGGGCTAACAGATTCCTCGGTCAGGGATTAGGGATCTGCTTCGGTTTGTGTCTCTCTCGGTCTCTGTGAGCTTCTCCTTGGGAGCTGTTCCCTCACACCGCCCCATCCCTCAGACAGTTCCCCCAGTGAAGGATTCTCACTTACCCCCATGAGAGACCAGTCCAGCCTCTTGAGGTCCAGTTGGTGCAGGTTTCCGATCAGAGGAAGCGGGGTCGGTCCAGGAGGGAAATTCCTGGGAACTCTCCGCCGGATTACAGACACGACCAGGAAGAGAAAGAGGGCCAGCAGCGATAGGGCCGTGGTGTAGTCTGTGGGGAAGAGCTTGAGGAGAGCCATTGTGTCAGAGTGCTCAGACACCAGTGATGTTAGAGTGTGTTATGTCCTTCAGTCCAGTCCCCCACTGGCAAACAACAGCCTCCTTTTCCTGATTTGTCTCACTGAGTGCTTTTAAGCTTCAGTATAGGACAGCCTCTTGACACAGAAGTGGTGCTGCCCTCTCTTGTAGTTCTACATGGAAGCTGTGCCAATTCCCACACCCCTTTCCAGCTTGTTTTGTCTTGTCTCATGAGGTGGATGTGCCTGAGGTGGTTTCTTGGCTTCGGTCGGGATCCCAGGATAACTGCAAAGAGGTGGAAAGTGCCACCAACAATGCTAACAAGTCACACGCCGTTCATAATCGGCTGCTCACTGATGCTGCCCAGTTTGGGTCATGCCAGGGTCACTCAGTTCCTGAGCTCATTCTCCCCTTTATGGTATCAAACGCCTGATAGAACACCACCCAGTGGGTCTGGACCCGGTACAGCCCAGAGTTAGCAATAGCGAAAAAAAAAAACACACAGGAAACCTGCCCAGTGTCACAGCCAATATTTATTTCACAACCCAAATTGCAAGCAAAAAATACAAATAATCTTATCTTTCCCACGTTGCTGTGTGTGGGAACTTGGGGGAGTGTAAATTAGCTGCAGTGGCCATATTGGATGTTTCAAACTTTTCAAGAATTGATTGGTATGGTTGAGGATTATTACAGCACCAAGCGTCCTCTCACTCTGTGGTGCTGTGACTATTACTCAGCAATTCCTAGGGAATGATAACAGGAATTTGACTCGGTTAAGCTGACTGACAGGAGCATGTGAATCTATTTTAACGCATTTGGTATGTTTTCCTTTATTGGTCAGATCATTGAGTATCGGAGTTGGGAGGTCATGTTGCTGCTGTACAGCAGGACATTGGCCAGGCCACTTTTGGAATGTTATGTGCAGTTCTGGTCTCCCTCCCATCAGAAGGATGTTGTGAAACTTGAAAGGGTTCAGAAAAGATTTACAAGGACGTTGCTGGGGTCGGAGGATTTGAGCTATAGGGAGAGGCTGAACAGGCTGGGGCTGTTTTTCCTGGAGCGTCAGAGGATGCAGGGTGACCTTATAGAGATTTATAAAATCATGAGGGGCATGGATAAGATAAATAGACAAAGTATTTTCCCTGGGGTGGGGGAGTCCAGAACTAGAGGGCATAGGTTTCGGGTGAGAGGGGAAAAATTCAAAAGGGCCCTCAGGGGCAATTGTTTTCACACAGATGGCTGTACGTGCATGGAATAAGCTGCCAGAGGAAGTGGTGGAGGCTGGTACAATTACAGCATTTAAAAGGCATCTGGATGGGTCTGTGAATAAGAAGGGTTTAGAGGGATATGGGCCAAGTGCTGACAAATGGGACTAGATTCATTTTGGATATCTGATCAGCATGGGCGAGTTGGACCAAAGGGTCTGTTTCCATGCTGTACATCCCTATGATCCTATGACCCTTAATGAGATGATGAGAGACTGACTGGTGTGTGGGATTACTGATGTAACTGTGAAAAAATGCCTGTTAGTTTAAGCGCCACCCTCCTCCCCCTGACTGAACTTGTTCTCTCACTGACCAATTTCTCCTTTAATTCATCTCACTTCTGCCAAGTCAAAGGAGTGGCCATGGGCACCTGCATGGGTTCCAGTTATACCTGCCTCTTTTTGGGGGATGTGGAACAATCCTTGTTCCAGTCCCACACTGGCCCCGGCCCACAACTCCTTTTTGAGTTCAACATCTTGAAATTGTGAACCACCTCCTATTTCTTCCTTTTCTTTTATCTTTATTTGTTACCTTCTCCAAGTTATTCCTTTATAGCTTTATTTGTTGCATCCTCTGTCACCATGTCCTCTCGTTCCCTCCCCCCACCCCAGTGGGACAGCCTGTCCTTTCCCATCTGGTAGTTAGACACACCATTGTTCTGCCATTCTCTCCTTCCGAACATTAATCAACATCTTTTCTCCACCAGCACTCTACACCCCACCAGCCCCACACCCTCTCCCCCAACCTAACTATAGCATAAATGCTGCCCCCTCCCCCCCCCCCCCCACTTCATGTCAGCTCTGATGAAGAGTCATCTAGACTTGAAACATTACTTTGCTCTCTCCACATGGATGCCATCTGACCCGCTGTGATCTCCAGCATTTGTTGTTTTCAGTTCCTAACCCCAGTTCTCCCAGTCTCTCTGTACTTGCACTCCCCTCAGAATTGCATCCTTTCATTCATTTTACATCTCCTCTTGAAGTTGGTGTTATCATCATCGCTGTTCGGGATACTTCCCAACTTTGGATTCATCTTCATATATTTAAGTTGTGTCCTCTCCTTTAAGTATAAGTCATTCAATTACATCAAGAAAAGCATTGCTCCCAGTACCAACCCGTGAACAACTCCCACTAGAAACCTTCCTGCAATCAAAATCAAAACATCATTTTGCAGCAGTATCTAATTTCCCACACAGTCAAACTCCACATTGTCATTGTCTCCTTTACTCCATGGGACGTTTCCTCTGGCAACAAGCCTGTTATGTGGCAATTTGTCCAATGTCTTTTGGAAGTCCCTGGATCCACATCAATTGCATTATCACAATCAGCCCTCCTGTGTAAAATGTTCCATGTTCCGTCTGCCTCTCACTGCTATTGGTCCCTATTGATGTGAGCGCTGCAGCAGACAAGTGGGCACGCAGGAAGGAGTGCAGCAGCTCTAGCAGATCAATGACCACATATAGATGTGACCTCTGTGACCGGGATTGTCACTCCAGTATCGGTCTCTTCAGTCACAAGCGACGTTGCTTCAGGGAAGCAGGCAGCGACAACAACAAGGATGCAATTCATAGTCAGCCATGACCGAAAAGAGCCTCACCTCACCTCACCTCATTGCTCTTATTAACCTGACTCTTGCCAGATTTGCCCCGTTTATTGTGTGACATGATTGGATAGGTGTGCCACATTCTTGAAGAGACTGTCTTAGATGATTGGATAGGTGTGCCACATTCTTGAAGAGGGTGTCTGAGATAAGATGGTGAACCCATTTGCCCGTTTGCTCGGATGGTGTTGAACTAAGATGCTCCTCGGTATCTTTATGAAATATATATCTGCGACAAATATCTGATATCAGAAAGCTCGGCTCGGTTTCTGAATAGCAATGATCCATTTGCTGTTTCTGGGATACTCCTGGGACCTTCGTCCCTCCCACATTGGCCTGAATCAGTAATAAGTCACTGCCGTTTGACCGGTGTTTGCCCTCTGATGAATTTGACTGTGATTTTGTACATTAGGCAGTTGCATTGTTGAGCTCTGCAATGGTCTAACCTCTCACTGATCATCCACCGTCGTTTCCTTCATGAAAGTTGAAATGGATAACCCACCCATTCCCTCAACTCTCCTCTCTACTGCTTCTGAGAGAAGAGGTTTAAGCAGTGCAAATATTAAATATTCAGACAATCTGGTAAGCTAACCTCCTGCAAAGGTCATGGTCAAGCCTGTGAGTATTATTTCTGGAAAACAACGGGAGAGGTCAGTGTTCTCTCATCTATCAGTTTGGGGGCATTGACTTCAGCCTGAAGATAAATCATGTATTTTCCTTAAAAGAAAATTGGTGAGGAATTAACTAGGAAATGGGGAGGACTGTGTTGATCGAGGAGGTAATTTTAGTGTTAATGCTGAGTGATATCGGGTCAGTTGTTCATCGTACTTTGTCATGTCAGAGCATGGGAATATAGTGGCCATATTCTTGTGCTCATAAATCTACACTAATGCTCCAGAGATGTGAGTTCAAATCCCAACGAGGCAGCTTGGAAAGTTTGAAATAAATTAGTTCATAAATCTCAAAAAAAACCTCGTCTGCCGAGTGATCATCACAAAAATGTTAGATGATTGTAAAAACCCATTAATGTTCTTCAGGAGAGGCAATCTGCTCTCTCCACCCAGTCTGGTCTATGACGTGCATGTACCTGTCAGGGTGTTTTTCTCAAACTGCTGCCAATCCCTCCCATCGAGCTGTGATGTAGTTAGTCCCATTACTCTGAATACAGCCCAGGTCCCATGTGCTTCACCCAGTGAACTCTTCAATTATCTCTACATAAGGAATTAATATCTCACCAACACTTGTTGTACAATTGGTATGTTTACATCAAATACAGTGAGGTAATAGGCTACATGTGACCCTGGACCCACAGCCACATGCTTGACACTTAAATGCCCTCTGAAATGAACCACCAACCCATTGCATCAGCTGAACACAGGAGTGAAATATGAATCAAACTGGATGGATCACCCAGTACCAGTGCAGTTACTGGAAACAATAAAGGCACTCTCTGTGCAGTGACCCAGCACCCATACCTAGAGAGCTAGACCAAATTGGGAAAGCTGTTCCACAGACAGGTAAAGCAATAGTCAGCCAATGTATCAGTTCACCTCCATGCTGGGCATCATTTGGAATGTTGGTAAGGCTAGAGGATGTGCTTTGCATGGTGACCTTCAATGTTGATCACCATGAGTGCATTGGCAGCATCCCATACTAGTCAAGGTGGCTGAGGCCGGATTGAGGGAACCAATATGAGCGATAAGCCTAATCTTCATCACTGTCCATTGTGCCGATGCATCTGGCCATGACAGCATTGGGACATGTGACCACCTCACAGCCGATCAGAAACAAAGCCCTGTCTTCATGCTGACGATAACATCCATCATATCGTGTTCCATTACCGACGAGCTAAATAAGATAGACTCCATTCAGACACGCCATCTCACGCCTGGGTATCCAGGGTCAGCAGAAACAGCAAAATTGTATTGATTAACAATATCTCATCTCATGACCTGCCATTGACCAGTCAGGGCCTTATGTGTGAAATCAAATCCCCTTTCACTCCTCTATAATACAAGCCAAGCCTGTCCAACCTTCCCTTATCAGAAAACTAACATGTTCGAGGTATAATTCTGGGAAACTTTCTCTGAACTGCTTCCAAATGTCTTTCCGTCCTTCTTTAAATAAAGTGACAACATTGTCGGCAATAATTCAGATGTGATCTCAGTTGTGCCATGTATAACTGAAGCATAACCTGCCTACATTTTCATGTTCAGTTATTCGTGTGATAAATGACCACATTCGACTCGCTTTCCTAATTACTTGCTGCAGCTGCACACTAACCTTTTGTGCTTCATGCCCCACAATCCCTCTGCACCACAGGGCTGTGTAATCTTTCAGCATTTCAAAAATATGGTTTCTTTTATTTTTCCTGTCAAAATTGACAATTTCACATTTTCTCACGTTATTTCTGACAGGCAATTTGCACATCGCGAGCTCCAACAGACAGCAATGTGACAATGACCATGCAATCTGATTTCTGGGATGGTGACTGGGAATAACATCCCAAAACCGTGTCGTGATGATTGTTTATATCCTCCCAAACAGACAGTTTGGGACTTTGTCTCAAATAATACACAGCAGCTCAACAATGCAATACTCAACCTGTAATCTACAGGAGCACAAGCACTGATTTTTGTGCTCAGGCTGAGAGTGAAAATGAACCCAGAACCTTGTGACCCAGAGGCTAAAGTGCTACAAAAGTATCACCACCTTGTCCAAACCCCGAATGTGATTGAGCTTCCTCTTGTCATTTAAATTCCAGTGATCGGATCCCGAGCTGATCCCTCCCTTGGTTAAGCTGCTGGGTTGACAATCAAACCCAGTTACCTTCCTACTTTTTATTTGCTGTTGAGATTGGCTGATTGCCAATGTCCTGCTGACTCAAGGTACTGCACTCCTTTCCCACGTGGCTCTAGATAATTCTCATCATTGAATTCCTGGCACAAGGAATAGTCCTGGAAATCATCCAGACTTTCTGTGGGCTTTATCAACCAAACCTCCCCGTGCGTCAACAATTCTAACTCCATAAACATTGCTCAAGCGCCAGAACATTAACCTTCGCATGAAATGTTCGAGCTGGTCAATGTTTGGTCAACAAACATAACTCCTGACTGGATTGACTTGTTTTAGCATGGGACCATCTCAATTTTTTTTTAAATTCATTTGTGGGACTTGGCCAGCATGGACAGCCCATCCCTATTGAGAAGGTGGTGGTGAGCTGCCTTCTAGAATCACTGCAGTACACTGGCTGTGGGTCTCTGTTGTGACTTTCTAGCGATCGATACAACTGAGTGGCTCGCTAGGCCAGTTCGGAGGGCAGTTGAGAGTCAACTACATTTCTGTGGCTCTGGAGTCGCATGATGGCCAGATCAGGTAAGGATGGTAGATTTCCTTCCTGAAAGGACATTAGTGAACCGGATGAATGGACAAACAATGGAATTGGGAGGATCATTGGTTAACAGCAAATCAGAAGAGAGGGTAAGATTTCATTTAGTGCCTCTCATCCCCATCTATAATGCAGTACCTGAGGGGGTTGTGGAAGCAGGGTCAATAGGAACATTGAAAGAGAATAGGCCAGACACTGAGAATGACAATGAGATGCTGACACTATAGTACCTGTCTCTGACTGAGGCGGCATGGGCGGCATGGTGGCACACTGGTTAGCACTGCTGCCTCGCAGCGCCAGAGACCCGGGTTCAATTCCCGCCTCAGGCAACTCTCTGTGTGGAGTTTGCACATTCTCCCCGTGTCTGCGTGGGTTTCCTCCGGGTGCTCCGGTTTTCTCCCACAATCCAAAAACATGCAGGTTAGGTGAATTGGCCATGCTAAATTGTCCGTAGTGTTAGGTGAAGGGGTAAATGTAGGGGAATGGGTCTGGGTGGGTTACGCTTCGGCGGGTCGGTGTGGACTTGTGGGGCCGAAGAGCCTGTTTCCACACCGTAAGTAATCTAATCTAATCTAAGTAATCTAATCTAAAGTCAAGGGCCATTCATGTGTCAATAAAGGGTGACTCAGTGACAAGATAAAAACCTCTGTGGAGCTGTCTCAGCAAAACATGTATTCCTCATGGCAATGTCTGGTCAGTCAGAGTCAGCCTGATCTGAATTTAACCAAATGCTCGGCAAGAAATACGTCTCTGGTGCATTATCGATGGAATCATCTCAACCAGTCAGACCCTGTTTTCCCATGAATGAGCAACCTCTTCACGTGTAGCACAACCTGTTGTTCCCTGAGACCGGACAACAGAAGAGATCATAGACATAATTGCTTGACATGTATCATATGTAGACAGGATGGTGAAGAAAGCATTTAACATGCTTGCCTTCATTACTCAGACCTTTGGACAAAAGGAGTTGGGAACCTCATGTTGAGGTTGAACAGGATGTTGGTGAGGCCTTTTCTGGGGTCCCGTGTTCAGTTCTGGTCGTCCCGTTATAGCAAGGTTAGTATTTAACTGGAGAGAGCTCAGAAGAGATTTACCAGGACTTTGCCTGGAATGGAGGGTATGAGTTATCAGGAGAGGCTGGATAAGCTGGGATGTTTCTCACTGGAGTGCAGGAGGTTGAGGGATGAACTTGTAGAGATTTATAAAATCGTGAATGGCAGTGTCCCTTCCCTAAGTCTGGGGGCATAGTTTTTAAGGTGAGAGGAGAAAGATTTTAAAAAAGACCTGTGGGCCAACTTTTTTGCATAGAGAGGGGTTTTTAGATTACATTACATTACATTACAGTGTGGAAACAGGCCCTTCAGCCCAACAAGTCCACACCGACCCGCCGAAGCGCAACCCACCCATACCCCTACATTTACCCCTTACCTAACACTACGGGCAATTTAGCACGGCCAATTCACTTGACCTGCACATCTTTGGACTGTGGGAGGAAACCAGAGCGCCCGGAGGAAACCTACGCAGACACGGGGAGAACGTGCAAACTCCACACAGTCAGTCGCCTGAGGCGGGAATTGAACCCGGGTCTCTAGCGCTGTGAGGCAGTAGTGCTCACCACAGTGCCACCGTGCCGCCCGTGGGTTCGTGTGTGGAATGGACTTCCGGGGAAGTAGTAGACAATGTTTAAAAGACGTATAGATAAGTACATGAAAAAGAAATGTTTAGAGAGATATGGGCCAAGTGCAGGCAGGTTGGATGAGTTTAGTTTGGGATTATGTTCATCATGGACTGGTTGGACCGAAGGGTCTGTTTCCATGTTGTATGACTCTATGACCTGTACCAGATGCAAGTCCTCAGTAGAATGTCTCTTTTATTGGGAATACTCAAGACCTGTTCTACCAAGCAATGATTGACCACATGGATGTCAATAATCTTTAAGGTGTGATTTGGAACAGCAAACCTGCAGAGATATAACTCTCTGCTTTGCTACATGTGTGTGAGGTGACTAGATATCCTTAATTCTCATCAAAACCCGTATCCCGGGAATGAGAATCTTACCATAAAATCACGTCAGGTTAACCTGTTAACAAGCTCAGCCAGAGTAGCTGTGAATGTTTGCAGCACTTCTTCTGAGTGGAATCTTGCTGTGCCTGAACATCACTCCCCCCAGGGACTCCAGGTGAGGGCACCACCATTTTCTGTGCCCTTTATCAGAAGCTGTCCTATACTTCAAACTGAAGCTCCGGGAATGTACATTGACCTGTTTAATTTAATAGCCCAGCATACAGCAAGGTAGGGGTTAAAGAGACACAGGCGATGAAGCAAAATGAGGCGGTTCTTTGGGAACTATTAAGTGGAGGGTTGGAGTGACGGACGGCCCACATTATAACATCAGGACACCAGTGGCTCCACTTAGTGTGTGGGCACTTGAGCACAATGGCTCTCCTCAAGCTCTTCCCCACAGACTACACCACGGCCCTATCGCTGCTGGCCCTCTTTCTCTTCCTGGTCGTGTCTGTAATCCGGCGGAGAGTTCCCAGGAATTTCCCTCCTGGACCGACTCCGCTTCCTCTGATCGGAAACCTGCACCAACTGGACCTCAAGAAGCTGGACTGGTCTCTCATGGGGGTAAGTGAGAATCCTTCACTGGGGGACTGTCTGAGGGATGGGGCGGTGTGAGGGAACAGCTCCCAAGGTGAAGCTCACAGAGACCGAGAGAGACACAAACCGAAGCAGATCCGTAATCCCTGACCGAGGAATCTGTTAGCCCTGGGCCTACGATCGCTGAACTTTGCTCACACTTTGATTAAACAGAAAAAATAAATTGCAGAGTTTTATCACCTCACAACGAATCATGCAGCCTAAGAGGAAAAGTAACTATTTGATTTAGTTGACTATTTTTAATTTGGAGACGCCGGTGTTGGACTGGGGTGGACAAAGTTAAAAATCACACAACACCAGGTTATAGTCCAACAAGTTTATTTGGAAGCACTAGCTTTCGGAGCACTGCTCCTTCATCAGGTGGTTGTGGAGTATAAGATTGTAAGACACACAGAATTTATAGCAAAGGTATACAGTGTGATGTCACTGAAATTTTATATTGAAAAAGACCTGGATAGTTTGTTCAGTCTCTCATCTGTTAGAATTACCATGTTGGTTTCAGTTCTTTCATATGTAAATCGCAAAACATTTTTAAAAGTTACACTCTCAAGTGAACCTTAACAATTGGTGTCACGTTAGCCCAGATCATGTATGAAAGGTGTGAGCTTCCTTCCGTGAGACTGTCTGTGCCACAATGGTCAGACTGATTCTAATCTAAAAAACGGGTTTACAGAATCTTACATGGATTCATGCAGTTTTTGAGTAAAGTAAAATGTAATTCTGCAAATACAGATTCACCCGACAAACTTATATGTGTACGTGGGTGTGTGGGTGTGTGGGTATTGGGGGGACGTTATGGGTGTCTGTGAGAGAGTGTCTGTATGTGTGTGAGTGAATATGATCTCATGGTAATGAGGGACAACTGAATCTAAAATCATGACTGGGTATCAAATATTTGTGGATAGCAGGGAAAGACAAGGAGGGAATGGAGGAGGATTGGAGAAGGTTATGTAGGTTTTTGTCATCGAGTCACAGAGTTTCGGCCCAATCAGGCCATGCTAACCATAATCCCAAACTAAACTAGTCCCACCCACCTGCTCCCGGCCCATATCCCTCCTTTCTTATTCACATACTTTTCAAATGTTGTTTAAACTTTGTAATGATATCTGCACCAACCATTTTGTCTGAAAGCTCAATCCACACACAAATCACTCTCTGTAAAAAAATTGCCCCTCAGATCTTTTTAAAATCTTTGTCCTCTCGCCTTAAAACTGTCCCCTAGTTTTAAGGCGACCTGCCATTCACCTTATCTATCCCTCTCTTTATTTTACAAACTTCTATAAGTTCACCCCTCAACCTTCTATGCTCCAGTGAAAAAGGTCCCAGAATGTCCAGCCTCTCCTTATAACGCAATCTCTCCATTTCCAGCAACATCCCAATGAATCTCCTCTGAACATTCTCCAGCTTAATAATATCCTTCCTGTAACAGGGAGACCAGACTGGGCACAGTACTCCAGAAGAGGCCTCACCAAAGTCCTGTGTAACCTTAGCATGATGTCCTAACTCGTATACTCAACGTCAAAGCAGTGAAGGCAAGCGGGCTAAACACCTTCTTAACCACCCTATCTCATATGTGATGTAAACTTCAAAGAATTATGTCCTGAATCCCTAGGTCTCTCTGTTCTCCAACATTACCCAAGGCCCTACTTTTCATTGCATAAATCTTGTCTTTGTTTGTTTTACCAAATTATAAAACCTCGTATTTATCCAAATTAAACTCCACCTGCCACTCCTCAGCTAGTGACCCAATTGGTCCAGATCCCTTTGTAATCTTAGATATCCTTCTCCACTGTCTGCTGTACCACCAACATTCATATCGTCCACAAATTTAGATTACTTAGATTACTTACAGTGTGGAAACAGGCCCTTCGGCCCAACAAGTCCACACCGACCCGCCGAAGCGCAACCCACCCATACCCCTACATGTACCCCTTACCTAACACTACGGGCAATCTAGCATGGCCAATTCACCTGACCTGCACATCTTTGGACTGTGGGAGGAAACCGGAGCACCCGGAGGAAACCCACGCAGACACGGGGAGAACGTGCAAACTCCACACAGTCAGTCGCCTGAGGCGGGAATTGAACCCGGGTCTCTGGCGCTGTGAGGCAGCAGTGCTAACCACTGTGCCACCATGCCGCCCACTAACCATGCCTGCTATATTCTCATCTAAATCACTTATATAAATGACATTCACCTTATCTATGCTGACCATAATTTTATAAATCTCCATGAGGTCACCCCTCAACCTTCTACTCGCTCGTGAAAAAAGTCACAACCAAACCCTCCATTCCTGGCAACACACTGGTAAATCTTTTCTGAACCCTGTCCAGTTTACTGATATCCTTCCTATAACAGGGCAATGAGAACGTTTTGTGTTCAACTTCCAAGCATCAATATTTCTCCCACTGAAACAATCAGAGACAAATTTGGATGCAATGTGCCAAAGGATTTGTTTCAATATGACTTAATGGCAGCAATTTGTCACATGTACAGAATGACTGTGGCTACAAGAACAGGTTAGATGTTAGGAATTCTGCAAGGGGTAACTTACCTCCTGACTCCCCCAAAGCCTGCCCAGCGACTATGAGGCACAAAGCCAGAGTATGATGGAATACTTCCCACTTGCTTGGATGGATATAGCTCCAACACCACTCAGGAGTCTCAACTGCATCCAGGATAAAGCAGCTTGGCCTTGCAAACCATTCACCACCTTCAACACTTGCTCTGCTTAGCACTAATGCAGCAGCATTGGTACCTTTCTCGAGGTGTACTTCAGCAACTCGCCAAGGCTTCTTCAACAAGACCTTCCAAATCTCTGACCTGGAAAGGTAAGGGGAGCATGTACAAAGCCACATCCCCATCATGAGGTTTCCCATTTCCCTGGAACTATATCACTCTTCTTTCACTGTTGCAAGTTCAAAATCCTAAAACTTCTGTAGGTTACAACAGGACATTGTCAGGATACAGAGCCAGGTCAAGTTCAACCTGGAAAAGTGTGATGTGATTCACTTTAAAAGATAGAATTTGAATGCAGATTATAGGGTTAAAGGCAGGATTCTTGGCAATGTGGAGGAACAGAGGAATCTTGGGAGCCACATCCATAGATCCCTCAAAGTTGCCCCCCAAGTTGATAGGGCTGTTAAGAAGTGCGTTGGCTTTCATTTGCAAGGGGATTGAGTTTAAGAGTTGAGAGGTTATGCTGCAGCTCTATTCATCCCTGGTTAGACCACACTTGGAATATTGTGTTCAGTTCTGGTCACCTCATTATAGGAAGGATGTGGAAGCTTTAGAGAGAGTGCAGAGGAGATTTACCAGGATGCTGCCTGGACTGCAGGACATGTCTTATGAAGAAAGGCTGAGGGAGCTAGGGCTTTTCTTATTGGAGTGAAGAAGGATGAGACGTGACTTGACAGAGTTATATAGGTTTTGAGAGGCATAGATAGAGTGGATAGCCAGAGACTTTTTCCCAGGGGAGAAATGTCTATCATGAGGGGGCATAATTTTGAGGTGATTGGAGAAAGGTTCAGGGCAGATGTCAGAGGCAGGTTCTTTACTCAGAGAGTGGTGCATGGAATGCACTGCCAGCAATGGGGGTTGAGTCAGAGACAATAGGGCCATTTAAGCGACTCTTGGATAGGCACATGGATGATAGTAAAATGAAGGGTATGTAGGTTAGTTTGATCTTAGAGTAGGATAAAAACATCAGCACAACGTTGTAGGCCCAAAGGCCTGTACTGTGCTGTACTGTTCTATGCTCTATGAACTAAGAACCCATTGACTTGACTTCCCATTCTAATAGCGTTACTGGTCTCATTGCACTGTGAAAACTGCAATGGCTCAAGAAGGCAGCTCCCCTCCTCAAGGTCAGTGAGGATGAGCAGCGAAGAGCTGGTCTCGCCATGGACATCCACATTCCAGGGAAGAATGGAACACAAGTTCTCAAATGGTTCCAGTCGGCTGAGCTCCCAAGGTCATGCTCTGAAGAGATAAAGCAAAATGCATCAAGGATGGAAAAGGGTTTCTTAACAGAAACATCCAAAGAGTAACAGCTTCTGTAGGTTAGTCCCACTGAGCGTGGGGATAACGTATGTTTTTAAAAACTTGCTGTTCACTCAATCTGCTCACATTTCCTCCTCGAAGCCACTTATAATTATTTCACAACGTTGCGAGTGTTTGATTTTCATAAACTCTGCTCACATTTGCTATCGGCGAGGGATCCCAGACAAATTGTCAAGTTCGCTTGTTTACTGATCAAGCATTTTTTTAAAAAAAGACTAATTTCAATCCGTTTACATGGATTGTAGTGGAAAATGGAATGGATTTGTGGTTTTCAGAGGGTCAAGCAGATGGAATGCAAATTGTGGGTCACTTTGCTGGAATCGACAACAGAACAGACGTGACCCTGGACCGGATTGGGGAGCTCGGATTTAAAGCTGAAGGAATTGTCCATTTTTCTCTCATCTGTTTTCTCCCTCTTACAGCTGACCAGGAACGAAACCTTAATGAAACAATTCTCTCTTTTTTTAGCTCGCAGAGAAATATGGAAATGTATTTTCAGTGGAGCTTGGGCCGCTGAAGGCAGTGGTGTTGACTGGTTATGACGCAGTGAAAGACGCTCTTGTGAATCACGCTGATCAATTCAGTGGGAGGCCACCCATCCCGATATTTGACGAGTTTTCATTCCGAACTGGTAAGTTGACACTTCGTCGTTTTCTTCGGTCTCCTCCTCATTTCTCTCAACTTGATGCATCACAGGGATAGATTGTCGATTGTTGGAAAAACCCATCTGGTTCACTAATGTTCTTTAACAAAGGAATCTTACCTACTTACCTGGTCTGGCGTACATGTGACTCCAGACCCACAACAATGTGGTTGACTATTAACTACCCTCTGGGCAATTAGGGATGGGTAATAAACACTGGCCTGGCCAGTGATGCCATCATCTTGTGAATGAATAAAGAAAAAAAATAAAAATGGGAAAAAATACTTCAGAACCGAGTTTTGGTATATACTCTCTCGATTTGTTATTCCCCAAGTTTCTCATCATCAATAATTCAGAGTTAGGTCAACATTGGCCAATGAATTAGTCAGTCCCATTCCCCATGCCCTTTCACTGTAGCCCTGAAAATTCTTTCTCTCTTCAAGTGCTTGTTCAATTCCTCTTCAGAAATAGGCTGGAGCTGTTTTCCCTGGAGCATCCGAGGCTGAGGAATGACCTTATGGAGGTTTATAAAATCATGAGGGACATGGATTGGGTGAACATTCAAGGTCTTTTCCTTGAAGGGAGTCGGAAATCACATGGCATAGGTTAACGGTGAGAGGGGAAAGATTTAAAAGGGACCTGAGGGTCAATCTTTTCACACAGAGGGTGGTGTGTGCATAGAATGAGCTGCCAGAGGAAGTGGTTGAGGCTGGTACAATTACAGCATTTAAAAGTCATCTGGAAGGAGACATAAATAGGAAGGGTTTTGAGGGTTATGGGCCAAGTGCTGGCAGATTAAGTTAGGATATCTTGCCAGCATGGGCAAAATTAGACAGAAGGGTCTCTTTCCATGCTGTATATCTTGATGACTCTATTATGCAGTTACGTTATTGATCTCCTCATAGGTCTTGCCTCTCAATAATTGTACACATTAGTTTCAGTTGCAAAGGTTGAAATAGATAACCCACCCATTCCCTCAACTCTCCTCTCTACTGCTCCTGAGAAAGAGGTTTAAACAATGCAGATATTAAATATTTGTGCCATCTGTTAAGCCAATCTGCTACAAAGGTAATGGTCAAACCTGTGACTATTATCTCTGGAAAACAATTAGAGAGGTCAATGTCCTCTCATCCATCTGTCTGGGGACATTGACTTCAGACTGAAGATGAATCATGTGCTTTTCCATACTAACTAGTGAGCTTTCCTTAACACATGAAAATAAAATTGGAGAGCATAATTAACTTGGAAATGGGGAGGACTGTGTTGATTGAGGAGGCAATTTTCGTGTTAACACTGAGTAATACTGGATTGGTTGCTCAGCATTTTCCTGTTGTGATTTTTATAACCTTCAGAGCTTGGGAACATAGTGGCAACATTCCTGTACTTGTAAATCCTGGACCCCCACACTAATGCTCCAGAGACTTGAGGTCAACTCCCAACTGGGCAGCTCAAAAGAGCACTCTTGGTTGTAAGATGTTCTAATCCTCAGGAAAGGAACGTTTCTTAGAGATCAGCAGAGTCTAAAAGTGTGGCACTGGAAAACCACAGCAGGTCAGGCAGCATTTGAGGAGCAGAAGAGTCGGTGTTTCGGGCATAAGTCATTTGCCAGCACTTGGCCCATATCCCTCTAAACCCTTCCTATTCATGTACCCATCCAGATGCCTTTTAAATGCTGTAATTGTACCAACCTCCACCACTTCCTCTGGCAGCTCACTCCATACACGCACCACCCTCTGCTTGAACAAGTTGATCCTCAGGTCCCTTTTAAATCTTTCCCCTCTCACCTTAAACCTTCCGGTTTTAGACTGCCTACCCTGGGAAAAAGACCTTGGTGATTCATCCTATCCATGACCCTCATGATTTTACAAACCTCTGTAAGGTCACCCCTCTGATTCTCTCACATCTGCAGTCCTCACTTTCTCCTAGCACTCACAGCAGAACCCGTGTACAATATTTGATCAGCTTTTCGTGTGTCACTTTCAGGTGTTGTGCTCAGTGATGGGAAGTTGTGGCAGGAGAACCGAAAGTTTGTGATCTCAGCTCTCCGAGGCTTTGGCATGGGCAAGAAATCCATTGAAGACAGGATCAGTGAAGAGGCCAGCTTTCTTGTCAATGTGTTTGAGAGTCACAAGGGTGAGTGCTTGGTGGGTCATGACATGCTGGGATTCATGGTTCCCTTGAAATTGGCACCTGCAGAAAAGATTTTCACTTGAGTAAAAGTGAGATTCCTTCAGTTGCATTAATACTATTGGGGCAGTCAAATGTTAGCGGCTCACCAGAGACACTGGCCTTTGACAGACTTTAATTCCACAGATGTTTTTGCAGTTCTGAACCGAATCATCAGTTTCATCACACCAAGAGTAAATAGTCCCTGCACAATGATTTGCATTCACAAAGCCAAAGACCAGTTTGGACCCTTTCAGTAAGGTGAGATTAGAAACATCTGTCGTCTGCTTTGCTGAACAAAGTAGGTGGCGAATTGACCATGCTAAAATGCCCGTAGCGTTAGATGAATGCGTGAAATGTAGGAGAATGGGTGGGTTGCGCTTCGGTGGGTCGGTGTGGACTTGTTGGGCCAAAGGGCCCGTTTTCACACTGTAAGTAATCTAATCTAAAGGTGGGAACGAGTCGAGGTCATTAAATTCCTGGCCAAAAGCTCTTCTGCAAAATGAACTGGGAATATAACATGACTCATGAGTTGGTGAGAAGAGTGTCAATTTATGAACTTGACGGAAAAGTGAATGTTAAAGACGTTGAATATTCTGTTGAAAATAGAGAAGCTGACTCTCAAATGGAAACAGATCAGAACAAGAGTGATGTGAATAGTTCTTTCGGAGTGTCGGAATAGGTGCAGTGGGAGAAGTGACCTCCTTCAATCCCATTAAATTCCATCAGGGTAAGATTTTCAGGATTATCGCCTGCTGTATGACAAACAGAATCAGCTCACCGGACCGTTCTGTCTCTCAGCTCGATTCCTACTTCACTTCTCAATTCCCAATTGGAATCATTCAAACAAAGAATGGGTATTGTCTGAAACCAGTGTCTGCTCCAAGATCACATTTTAGATTAGATTAGATCCCCTACAGTGTGGAAACAGGCCCTTCAGCCCAACTTGTCCACACCGACCCTCTGAAGAGTAACCCACCCAGACCCATTTCCATCTGACTAATGCACCTAGCACCATGGGCAATTTAGCACGGCAAATTCACCTGACCTACACGTCCTGTGGGAGGAAACCGGAGCAACCGGAGGAAACCCTTGCAGACCCGGGGCGAATGTGCAAACTCCACATAGTCGTCCAAGACTGGAATTGAACCTGGGACCCTGGTGCTGTGAGGCAGCAGTGCTAACCACTGAATCACCGTGCCGCCCCCACACAGGTTCCTATCCTGATGAAAACTCACTGTGGGCTAACTCCTCTGGTCTCCACATAGTCGGAGAATCGGTGTGGAATGAACGTTCATTTCAGGCCCTGCCGACTCCTGATACCTGAGGAAGTTTAAACTTTCAGTGAGCAATTGTCCCACTTCCCCAGTGATCCATTTGATGGATTTTCAGTCAGGTCACTTGGCGAAATAGACAACAGGTAGATTTCCAATCACCTTCTTCCTTTTAGGTTGGGGCTTGTATGGTCTCGTGAGCTAGAAGGAAATTACTTACTGTCCATTGAGAAGAGACTCATGTCTTAGATAAGATGTCGTTTATTAAATGATGGCAAACAGCTCCAATTTATACTTGTCAGATCGATGTTAGGCTGACGTTACCAGAATTCGGCCAAGTGTTGTTTTTGCTAAGACTCATTGAGGGTTCCTCTCCCCAATCCCAATGAGTTTTCTTGCTGTACCTTCCCAAACCTGCCTAAAGACTATCAGGAGACTGAGGAAGATACAAATGTCCTCTTTAAGATCCTAAACAGTTCTGCTTAATTCAATTATAGAACAATACAATACCCAGGGGCCTCAGGGAAGGTCTCTAATTCTGAACGTGAGTCAGAGACTTTTGGACTGATGCCTAGCAGATGTTAGAGAACTTAAACCTGGTTTAACACTTAGGTATCTCCACAACTGATGCCAACTCCTTTGCATCAATCTTTTGTTCCCTCTTGCTCCCTCCCTCCCAAAAACAGATCCCATAGATTTCTCAGCAACTGTCCTGAGCTATTATTGATAACTAATCACGTTAGGCATCTTAATCTTCACTTTGCTGATCTGGTCTTGATTCTCCCTCTTTCGAGTCACTCCATCATGGATTACCTCCATGACTGCTCCTGTTCTGGTCAATTGTATACGTTTTCTGGATCTACAATCCCCTGACCTCCAAAACTGCTCTCCAGTGCTGACTCACTCACTGTTCACCAATTGCGAGCCTCCCTGAGCTAAAGCTGTCCCTGACCTCTGTCCCGTGCTCTGAGCTTGCACCGTTGTATCCTGCTTGGGAACTTTTCTCCGTCCACTCTCAGCCATTCTCAACTGTATGAGTGGCACACGGCTACTGATGCCCCAGAATAGAGTCAGGGACCTTGCCACTTTCTCCATTCACCAGGACCTCTTTTGGGTCCTCTCTCCAACATTTGGTTGGCTACAAATGCTGAGAACTTCCTTGGGAGTTTTCACTGCACAGCACCAGCCAATCGTTTTTGACTGCTCACTGAGTCAGCTGTACAGAGTTTAGGTTAGAGTGGTGCTGGAAAAGCACAGCAGGTCAGGCAGCATTCGGAATGTCCAGCACCACTCTAGTCTAGACTCTGATCTCCAGCATCTGCAGTCCTCGCTTTCACTTACACAGAGCCTGTGTCATGTATCTGCATTCCCAGGAAACTGTAGGCACTCTGAACACACACACACACACACACACACAAACACACAAACACACATACACACAGACACACACACAGTCTCACAAAACACACACAGACACACAGAGACACAGAGACAAACACACACGGACACGCAGTCTCACAAAATGCACACACACAGACAGACAGACACACACACAGACACAAACACACATACACACAGACAGACCCACACAGTCTCACAAAACACACACACACGCGCACAATTTGTCACTTTGAAATCACCCTAATCCTGACCCTGGATTCAAATAAAATGCTGGCTCCCAGCACAAAGTGTGTACAATATGTCGTGAGGGATTCCATCACAGATAGAATCTTGTATCAGCAAACTGCATCTTATCTAACTTGAGCTTTTTAAAAGACAACAATACTGGAAGTGTTTGTGGTATTTCCAGCTTCAGTTTTTCTCTGAAATACTATGTTTGTTCACAGGTCAGCCTTTTGAAACAGCACGGATTTTGAATTCGGCCGTGAGCAATATTATCTGTTCCATTCTATTTGGAGATCGCTTTGATTATGACGACAAAATATTTAACTCCCTCATAAGCATGAATAACGAGACCGCAAGATTGGCTGGAGCAGCTTCAATACAAGTAATTATCTTTCTGCATTACTGTATTTGGGACGATTATTTAAATCACTTGCAATTTGGCATGCGTAACGATTCCCTTATCACACAAGTGCCAAGCAATGGCCATTTCCAATGAGAGACAGTCTAACCACCACCCATTGACTTTCAATGGTGTTACCATCTCTGAATTCTTCATAAACAACATCCTCGGAGTGACCATTGATCACAAGTCAGGAGGTTGGTGGAATAGTCCCCACTTGCCTGGATGGGGGCAGCTCCAACAACAATTAAGAAGCTCGACACCGTCCAGGACAAAGCAACCCACTTGACTCGCACCACATCCACAAAACTCCACTCCCTCCACCATTGACACTTAATAGCAGCAATGTGCACCATCTACAAGATGCACTGCAGAAATTCACCAAAGAGCTTCAGACAACACCTTCCAAACCCATGACCCAATCCATCTAGAAGGACAAGGGCAGCAGATACATGGGAACACCATCACCTTAAAGTTCCCCTTCAAGCCACTCACCATCCTGATTTGGAAATATATCCCCGTTCCTTCACTGTCACTGGGTCAAAATCCTGGAGTTCCCTTCTTAAGGGCATTGTGGGTCTACCTACAGCACAAGGACTGCAGTGGTTCAAGATGGCTGCTCACCCCACCTTGTCAAGGGGCAACTAGGGACGGGCAATAAATGCTGCGCCAGCCAGGAACACCCACATGAAGAGATAAACCAGACATACCATATGTTCAGAGTGTTTTTAACGTTTCAGTAATTTATATTAACATGTGAGGAGCCCTATTATGGAGTAAATTCACGTGGAAAAGCTGGAAAAATAAGATTTATGTAAATCATGATCATGTAACCGATTACTTGACTCTGACATCAATGAGAGAGAAGACACCAGTCTAGAATGACTATGTGAATAGAGAGGTCTTAGACACCACACTAGCTGTATTTGAGACCCTATGTACAGATGTACACAATGGATTATTACAGTACATTGAATTGAATTTATTGTCACGTGTACCGAGGCACAGTAAAAAGCTTAATCTTGTGAGCAGTACAGGCAGATCACAGAGTTAAGTAGCATAGATAAGTAAATAACAGGTAAACAGTGGCAAAAACAAAAACACAGGTACAGGGGAATGCTCAGAGTTAGTGAGTCCATTCAGTATTCTAACAACAGGAGGGTAGAAACTGTTGCAAAACTGGCTGGTGGGTGTGTTCAGGCCTCTGTACCTTCTCCCCGATGGTAGAGGTTGTAGAAAAGCATTGCCAGGGTGGGATGGACCTTTGAGAATGCCGGCGGCCTTTCCTTGACAGCGGGCCTGGCAGATGGATCCGATAGATGGGAGGTTGGCCTTTGTGATTGCCCAGGCCGAGTTCACTACTCTAAGCCATACGTAAAGAATAAGTCGGGGGCAGCCTCAGGGATTGTGTTATATACAGGCCTCTCGCAGCCAAAAGTACTTCTGACGGGTATCTCAAAGTACAGGTCATGATGCTGGTTTAAAATACATGGTGGCAGTGAGGGATAACGCCTCCAGAGACAGGATCTGGTGCGAGAACAGGGTGCTGGGGACACAACAACATAAAAAGGGAAGACTTCGATAGCAGAACAGGCCTTTGGAAGATGTCAAAAGCGAAGCTGAGAAAAATGTATGAAGACTCCGAACGCTTGATACCAAGAGTTCAGATGGCAATGTCATGGGTTTGATTCCCACTTTCAACCCTTCTGATGTTTGATATTCGCTTAAAATTGGGCCTTATCGGATCATTCGTTGTAGATTATTGCTAAAATCTAAGAGCATCCCAAATGAAAAGGAATTACACAGAGTGAGGGAGGGGCTGGTCAGTCTGCTGTCTCCCATGTAGAGTCACTGTCAGTTTCAGTTCTAGTGAAGAGTCACCAGACTCACAATGTTAACTCTGCTTTCTTCCCACAGATGCAGCCAGACGCACTGAGTTTCTCCAGCAATTCCTGCTTTTGTTTCAGATTTCCAGCAGCTCTTTGTTTTATGTCACCATAAGTTACTTGGCCAACTCATCGACTACAGACGGACAGTCACTTATCAACTCAAGGCCTGAACTTATTGGTTATGTTCTTGTTCCAATCCAGCTGTACAATTCTTACCCATCTCTGGGATTTCTGATTCCGGCTCGCAGGAAGATGATTGAAAATCGAGATAAGATGATGGAAATCTTCGACAGTTTCTTTAAAGCGGCTGAAGAAACCTTGAGTGAGAACAGCATTCAGACCCTAAACGAGGCCTTAATTCTGAGGCATCAGCAGGTACAGTGACACACCTTTCCAGCAGTAAGGGGAACCTCCCCAGATTTCAGACTCCATGCCGGGACTTTGTGGGTTTTGATGGAGGAAGATTCTGTGTGTGAAACATCTGTTATTATATCAAGTTAAAAACCACCCAACACCAGGTTATAGTCCAATAGGTTTACTTGGAAGCACTAGCTTTCGGAGCGCTGGTCCTTCATCAGGTGGTTGTGGAGTACACGATTGTAAGACACAGAATTTATAGCAAAGGTTTACAGTGTTGCAATGGTGCTAACCACTGTGCTACCATGCCACCTCTTTATTGCCCCTCCCAAATTGTCCAGAGGGCAGTTCAGAGTCAACCACCTTTCAGTGGCTCTGCCATCACATGCAGGCTAGACTAGGTAAGGATGCCAGATTTTCCCTTCCACATCGAAACCAAATGGGTTTTTACAACAAGACCAGCTCTTTATTCCAGATTTTATTGAATTTAAACTTTACCATCAGCCACAGGTGGAATTTGAACCCAGTCTACAGAACATTGGACCGGGGTTAGCTGAATGACCAGGCCAGTGACATTGCCACTACACCGGGGTTCTGTTATGGGGGGGAAATCAAAGGAGGAGATCAGAGTGCAGAACTCAGGAAAGGTTATTAAAATCTCCAGCACAGACACAAGTCGGACAGAGTGTATGGAAAGGGTTGGCAATTGACCTCAAGCATGCTGGACAAACAATTGACCATTGAATAGGGGGACGGTTAACACAGAACTGAAGGTGTTATATCTGAATGTACGCAGGATAAGGAATAAGGTAAATGGCCTCGTGGCACAGATCAAAATTGGCAGGAATGACATGGCAGGCATCATGGAGATCAGGATTGGGAGCTGAATATTCAAGGATTTAAATCCTGTTGAAAAGACAGGCAGGTAGGCAGAGGGGGTGGGGTTACCTTATGAGTAAGAAATGAAATTAAATCAATAGTGAGAAATGAAGTAGGGTCAGATGGTGTAGAATCTGTGTGGGTAGAATTGAGGAACTGCAAATGTTTAAAGAAAACCATAGTTGGAGTTATGTACAGGTCTCCAAACAGTAGTCAGGAGTTGGGGCGCAAGATACACCAGGAGATAGAAAAGATGGGCAGGAAAGGCAAAGTTACAGGGATCATGGAGAATTTCAATATGCAGGTGGACTGGGAAAATTAGGTTGGTAGTGGATCACAAAAAAAGGAATTTGCGGAATGTTTACAAGATGACTTTTTGGAGCAGCTTGTAATGGAGCCCTCTAGGGAACAGGCAATAATGGATTTAGTGTAGTGCAGTGAGACTGACTGGTAAGGGAGCTTATGGTGAAGGAACCCTTAGGAGGCAATGATGATAATATGATTGAATTTACTCTGCAATTTGAGAAGGAGAAGATAGAATCAGAGATAACGGTATTACAGCTGAATAAAGGCAACTACAGAGGCCTGAGGGAGGAGCTGGGTAGAATTGACTGGGAGAGGAGCCGAGCAGGAAAGACAGTGGAACAGCAAAAGCAGGAGTTTCTGGGAGTAATTAAGGATACACAGCAGAGATTCATCCCGAGGGAAAAGAAGCGTGGTACGGGGACGATGAAGCAACCAAGGCTGACTAGGAAAGTCAGGCATACATTAAAGCAAAAGGGAAAGAATATAATGTGGTGAAGGACAGAGGGAAACCAGAGGAAGCCTACAAAGACTAACATTGAGCAACAAAAAAAATACATAAGGAGGGAGGAGATTAAATATGAGGGTAAGCCAGCCAGTAAGATAAAGGAAGATCTGTAAGAGCTTCTTTAGATATATCAAGGGCAAAAGAGAGGCAAAAGTGGCCATTGGGTCGCTGAAAAATGAAGCTGGAGAGTTAAGGAAATGGCTGAGGAACTGAATAATTACTTCATGCCAGTCTTAATGGAGCAAGACATAATTAATAACCCAAATATTCAAGAGAGTGAGGGGGCAAAGCTGAGTATGGTGGCTATCATCAAGGAGAAGGTGCTAGAAAAACTGAATGGCCTGAAGATGGAGGAATCACCTGGACCAGATGGACTACATCCCAGAGTCCTAAGGGAGATAGCTGAGGAGATAGTGGAGGGTGGTGTGAGTGGTGATCTGTCAGGAGTTGCTAGAATCAGGGAAGGTTCCAGAAGACTGGAAAATCATTAATGTGACATCCCTGTTTTAAAAGAGAGTAAGGCAAAAGACAGAAATTACAGACCGATTAGCCTAACCTCGGTCATGTGAAAGATCCTGGGATCCACTGTGAAGGATGAGATTTCTGAATACTTGGAAGTGTATGGTAAAATAGGGCAAAGTCAGCATGGTTTCATCAAGGGGAGATCATGCCTGACAGATCTGTTCAAATTCTTTGAGGAAGTAACAAGCAGGTTAGACCAAGGAGAACCAATGGATGTTATCTACCTGGACTTCAAAAAGGCCTTTGACAAGGTGCTTTACCGGAGGCTACTGAGTAGGATAAGGGCCCATGGTATCAGAGGCAAAGTGCTAGCATGGATAGAAGCTGGGCCGTCTGACAGAAAGCAGAGAGTGGGGATAAAAGTGTCCTTCTCAGGATGGAAGCTGGTGACATGTGGTGTTCCGCAATGCTCAGTGTTGGGAGCACAACCTTTCACTTTATACATTAACGATCTAGATGAAGGAACTGAGGGCATTCTGGCTAACGTTGCAGATGATACAAAGATAGGTAGAGGGACAGGTAGCATTGAGGAGTTGGCGAGATGGCAGAAGGATTCAGACAGGTTAGGAGAGTGGGCAAAGAAGTGGCAGATAGAGTACAACGTGAGAAAGTGTGAGGTCATGCACTTTGGTCAGAAGAATAGAGGCATGGACTATTTTCTAAATGGGGAGGAAATTCAGAACTCTGAAGTGTAAAGAGACTTAGGAGATCTCATCCAGGATTCTCTCAAGGTAAACTTGCCTCTTGAGTCATTAGTTAGGAAGGCTAATTATTTTGAGAGGACTTGAATATAAAAGCAGGGATGTACTTTCTGAGGCTCTATAAGGCTCTGGTCAGACCACATTTGGAATATTGTGCACAGTTTTGGGCCCCATATCTCAGGAAGGATGTCCTGGCCCTGGAGTGTGTTCAGAGGAGGTTCACGAGAATGGTCCCAGGAATGAAAAGCTTAACATATGGGGAATGTTTGAGGACTTTGGGTCTATATTTGATGGGGTTTAGAAGGATGAGGTTGGAACATCTAACTGAACCATACAGAATACTGAATGGACTGGACAAAGTGGATATTGGGAAGATGTTTCCATTGGTGGGAGAGACTAGGACCTGAGGGCAAAGCCTTCAAGTAAAGGGAAGACCTTTTAAAACAGAGATAAGGAGAAACTTCTTCAGCCAGAGAGTGGTGAATCTATCATTGCCACAGAAGGCTGTGGAGGCCAGGTCATTGAGCATAATTAAGACTAAGATAGAGAGGTTCTTGAGTATCAAGGGAGCAAAGGTTATGGGGAGAAAGCAGGAGAATGGGGTTGAGAAATTTATCAACCATGATTGAATAGTGGTGCAGAATTGATGGGATGAATGGCCTAATTTCCGTTCCTATGTCTTATGGTCTTAGACCACTGTCTGTCTGTGGGGATCCAGTGACTATCTATGGTGAAGGCCTGTGTGTAACACTGGCAGTGCCCACCACTTTGATTGGCTGGCAGGTTCATCATTCCCACCCTGGGCTGAAATGGGCCATAGGCCCGAGGCTTCCCAAGTTAGCTCCTGACTGCAATGGAATAGCTCCTGACGGAAAACCACTCGGTGTCTGTGGTCAGTGTTGGTTCCCATCTGCTCTGTCTCCTTCTGCAGTGACTTTCAAATCAAATGGTTGACTCCATATCGTCTTTCCCTCATTCTTCAGAGAAAAGTGTATCACTTCATCATTCTTTCTGGTCAGCTTCGTCTATCCATTTTGCTATTTTGGGAGAAGGTGAGGACTGCAGATGCTGGAGATCAGAGTTGAAAAGTGTGGTGCTGGAAAAGCACCGCCAGTCAGGCGGCATCTGAGGAGCAGGAGAGTCAACGTTTCGAGCATAAGCTCTTCAGCTGCCTGACCAGCTGTGCTTTTCCAGCACAAAATTTTTCGACCCATTTACCAGTCTGCCTTTAACTTCCTGAGGTTTGTTACTTCCCTGTTCACAGCTGAATATATTACTGACTTCCATTAAATGTTCAAAAATAGTAATGAACAATTCATTGATGTAATTAATATAGCCTGTAACCAAAGTCTTGCTCATCAATGTGTTACCCTTCCTGTCATTAAGATGTCCCAAAGCATTCTACAGAGAAGGATTTATTTTTAAAATGTGACATTTGTTGTAACGCAGGGGAATGAGTTAATGAATTTGTGTGCAGCAAGACCCCACATTAATAACAGTGATAATGACCAGATCAACGCTTTTGGTAGAAGTGTAAACATTGGCTAAGACACCAGTGAAGAGCTTCTCTGTCCTTGTTAAATTAATAACATGATATTACACATCTATCTGCATTTGAGCATCAGCTAAATAGTTCATGTGAAAGGCAGCGCCTCTGATAGTGCAGCACCCTCTCAGAACTGAGCTGAAATTTCAGCTGAGGTTGTGCACTCAGATTTGTGAAGTGTGGCCTGAAGTCATGAAATCCTGACTCTGAGCAAGACAGCCACTGCCCCCAATGACACAGACCCGTCCAGCAATATACACACTCAAATATTTCCCCCAAGAACGTGGGACCTTCTCCTTTATTCTATTTTGTCTTGAAGGAATCAAGAGGCCAAGATGAGGAAATTCAGAAAAGGAACACATTGATGATAATCATGGACCTGTTTGGTGCCGGCACAGAAACCACTTCCACCACCGTGTGCTGGGGACTCCTTCTCATGATGAAATATCCGGATATCCAGAGTAAGGGAATCTCTAACTTTGTGTTTGTCAGTTGTTGTTGGTGTCCAAACTGTTACTTGATCATATGGATAGGACTATCGAGGTCAGTAGTGAACTAGGCCCATGGTCAGAGTGAAATTGGTCAATTTAATCAGTAACACCTCAACTGGTTGCGCTCAGGAAGAGCTGATGGTGAGTGAGTCAGCAAGTGGAGTCTTTCTGAAATTGAGTTGAACCCAAGGTAACTCCCCGAGGCATGACGTGCACTGCAGATTCAGAGATTATACCCAGTGTGACTCTCATAACAACGTGATATCAATGTCAAAACTGCCATAAAGCTCATGCTATGGATGTCTCGCCTAAGCCTCCCCCCAAATTCTGGAATCTTCTGTCTTAAAGTCTAATGCGTGACACTGTTCACTGATAAAACGCTCCAAAGGTAAACTGAACTCCCCAGGTGGTCTCTCTCTAATAATGTGTTTTAATAACACTCACCACGGTAACAGAAATACAAACAAGTTAATTATGAAACCACTTCAGATGCAAAGAAAAACCATATGCCACCAGTTCAAAGTTCAGGAATCCAAATAAGTTATAATACTGTATCACACACCCTACTTCACACGCAGATAATTGGAGTTAAGAGTCATGGAACTTGACAGCACAGAAAAGGCCCCTTTTGCCCATTGAGCTTGTCCAGGTTAAAATCAACCACCTAACTATTCTAATCCCATTTTCCAGCACTTGGCCCATAACCGTCTGTGCCTGAGGTGACAAGGTGTGGCTTTAAGAAAGAGCTTTTCCGCTGGATTTCAGTTGCTGAACGAGTTGAATTTCCATCCCGTTGTTTGACGGCAGTTTCCCCAATCCAAGCTTTCTCTATTTCAGGGAAAGTTCAGGAAGAAATCGATCAGGTGATAGGAGCCGGACGTGCCCCTGTAACCGAAGACCGAAAGCGAATGCCTTACACTGAGGCTGTGATTCACGAAATCCAGAGATTTGCCAACATCGTCCCCATCAACCTTCCTCATTCAACAACCGAGGACACACACGTGAAAGGACATTTCATTCCAAAGGTAGTTCTGAACGATATAAACCAGGCTCGGGTTTCACAATCTGTGTCTGCGAGAAATTGGAAGGACCTTCAAACTAAAATAAAAAGTGACAGAGAAAGAAAACAAAAAAAAATTAAATGGGACTGATTTGGAAATTAGTGAATCGGGGGGTGGCAATTTTCATAGTGGTGGAATCCCAATGACATTTAAAATAAGTATGGGCCCCGCCTTGACCACTGGAAACTAACAGGATCAGGTACAACACTGGGTTCACACACCCCACTTCATTCACTCTCCATTGAAGTCAGGCTCAGAAACGCATTCCGAATTATTGTTCTTGTTTGCAGGGAACGTACGTGATTCCTGTCCTGACCTCGGTGCTGCATGACAAAACTCAATGGAAAACTCCAAAGGAGTTTAACCCAGCTCACTTCCTGGATGCTGATGGGAATTTTGTGAAGAGAGACGCCTTCATGCCTTTCTCTGCAGGTAACTGGACGAGAGGGACATGTATTCCTGTTGTTAAATATTTCCATTTCTGAAGTGAGATGAGGAACTGTTGAGAGCAATCTTTATTTTGAACAGGCAGGAACTCCACAATGTCACAATTAGACATGCTTTAGCATTTAGCGCGGGTGTAAACTGTACAGGGTGAACGTGGTCTTGTATCTTGCTGCTACTGTTGCTGGTCCCATCTGTGACATTCCAGTTCCTGTTGGGACCACGAGAGATATCTTGGGTTGTTTCACTACCACCAATCCTTCTGATTGGTATCCATCTGCGTTACTGACATCCAATGGGAAAGGAGACTGACACAACGTCTTGAGCAGAAGGTAGCCTTAGTTTCGATGTACAGTAACTAGGTTTATTACATCTTACTGAATGACTAGTTGCATCATATCTGAGATACTACAATTTCCTCTTGTGAGATATCGGGTTCAATCAAAGAATACAGCAACTGCAGGGGGGTCAACGTGACTGAATGTACAAACGCTGACACTTTATAACTCGATGGGAGGAGCGCATCCCATGATGTCAATTAAACCTTTCAGGTCTGAACAGCTTTATACTCCAGGACACACGGTGTCGGAGCTCATCGGGCCAATCAAACCTTCTCTGCCATCCCATACAGCGGCACGGTGGCACAGTGGTTAGCGCTGTTGCCTCACAGCGCCAGAGACCCGGGTTCAATTCCCGCCTCAGGCGACTGACTGCGTGGAGTTTGCACATTCTCCCCGTGTCTGCGTGGGTTTCCTCCGGGTGCTCCGGTTTCTTCCCACAGTCCAAAGATGTGCAGGTCAGGTGAATTGGCCATGCTAAATTGCCTGTAGTGTTAGGTAAATGTAAGGGAATGGGTCTGGGTGGGTGCACTTCGGCGGGTCGGTGTGGACTTGTTGGGCCGAAGGGCCTGTTTCCACACTGTAAAGTAATCTAATCTAATACAGTCATGTCTGACCTTGGACTTTGGTTCCAGTTTCCGATCTGCTGCCCATTTCCCTTGGTTCATGGTCAGACCAAGAACCTATTCACCACAGGCTTAAGTGAGACTCCGCAATTCAGGGATTGCTAATTCTAAGCATCTGCAATCCTTGAGCAATTTCACCCCACATCAGCTTTTTTTATTCTGCTACTGTGCCACTTCATTCCAGATTCTCTGACCAACAGGAACAATATCTTTTCAGCTGCTCTAGAAAGCCCTTCTGGAATTTGTCGGCTTCAATTACACTGCCTCTCATTGTTCTCAACTTGTCACTTTGAGAATATTGGATCAATTTATTTAACCTTTGAGGAAAAACCCCCTCATCCCAGGGACTAATCCAGTAAACATTCAGTGTACCAAAGCAAATATATCCCATCCTGAATGCGAAGACCAAAACAGCGCACAGTATTCCACATGTGAACTCATCAAGTTGTCCCTAATCTTCATCAGGTAAAGGTTATTGCTGCAGAGTCACATTCCACCATCGCAACTGGTAGGATTTTAATTTAATTAATGAATCTGGAGTATAAATCAACTCGAATTCTCACATTATGATCTGTGCCGATGGCAATTTCAGACTAAGTCAGTTTCCAGATGAAATCTGGCTCTGTAGGCCTTAGGTCTTATTTCACTGTTTGGTTACTGCAGTGGTCAGTCACATAACATACCGACCTGTGGATGCTCATGCAACAAAAGAACATCAAATCCAATTACACAAAATAATTGAAAACAAACAAAGCCTATCGATCTATGTAAGACATCCATATTATTACAACTAGTGAAAAGAAACAGGCAACAATATTTTCCCAGCAATATCCTTTATAGACACTCAACTCTGGAGGTGTGTCACTCCTATCTTCACATCAACAATTTTTACTGAACTGGTAAGATTGCAAACATTTCTCGTCAGTGATGTTCCATACATTTACCAAATGGAATTATCTCCATCCCTCCCAGAGATACAGAGAGGCATTTCTCACTGAACTTTTTAAAAAAAGGGAAGTTTATTTTTGTCAAATATTTCCTGGGACTGCTAAAACCTCTTGCCAGTTCTAATAATTTTAAGATTGCTGCATACCTCTGCAGCTATGAATCTTTTCTTCTGAACTCAACTTACTCATGGTCTTTGTCATTTGTTTCTATAGCTTGTAGGGTGGCATGATGGTTCAGTGGCTAGCACTGTTACCTCACAACACCAGAGATCTGGTTTCAATCCCAGCCTCAGGTGACTGTCTGTGTGGAGTTTGCACGTTCTCCCCATGTCTGTATGGGTTTCCTCCCACAGTCCAACGATATGCTGGTTCGGTGGTTTGGCCATGTTAAATAGTCCAGGGATTCACCATGGTAGGGATTGGGTCTGTGTGCGATGATCTTGGTGTGGACTTGATGGGCTGAATGAACTGCTTCCACACTACAGGGATCCTAATAGCTCCTTATTTCTCCGGGTGTCTGACCTCGTCATTTAGCAGAAATACATGATTTCTTGGAAAAGCTGTTTTAGACTCACTGCTCATAATGACTTTCTGCCTCTTTTCAAAAAAAGTGTCACCTTTACAGCACTAAGACCAAAAATGCAAGGTCCCAGGGATGGGATGGGTCTGAGTAGAATGCTGTTGGGAGAATCGGTGCACAGCCGATGGGCCGAATGTCCTTGTTCTGCACCACAGGGGTTCTACAATTCTAAGTGCCCCTTCACTCTTCCGGAATCATCTCTTAATAGCTCGGCCACAATGCGGTGCTAATGATGAATGGGACGGCAGGCAGCGAGAGTTGGGTTTTGTCACCATGGGTGAGGTGAAGCGAGTGAGTCAGCAGCTTTGGACCATCCAGCACTGTTCCAGTTTCACAGCGCCATCCAGCCTCCCACAGCCAGCTTCTCATTGCACATGTCTTCATCAGGGTCTTCGCAACACACCCAGAGAATAGCAGGTACGCCAAAGTGGCAGCTCCTCAGACTCTCATCGAAAGGCTGCTGCAGTTTGGGAGAGGCACTGGGTCAGCGGCAGGTCCAGGGAGATGAGGACGTTGGGTAAGATGAGGGAGCAGGTCATCAGAGTTAAACAGAATGCGAGGCAACCTTTTTGAAATGGACCCAGACCAGACGGTATAATCCAGAATAAGGAGGAGCCCACTTAGCAAAGAGATGAAGGGGAATTGCTTTTTCTCTCAGAGGGTGGTCTGCACGTCTTTGGCTTCCGTGGGTGCACCAGTGTAGGGCTGGCATCGATCGCCAGGGGCACTACTGTATGGATAGGTGCAGGCTGGTAGCTGATGATGGTGACGCCCACCACCCCCTCCATTGCAGAGCTGGCTGTATTCCTGAATTACGGAAACCCTCACACGAAGCATTCGAAGGAAGGGAGGAGCCCGTAGAGCTTTGGAGGTTGGAAGTGGGACAGACAGAGAGCCCCCGGGGTGCAGTGACAGAGGGCATTGTGGTCTGAACAAACTCACTCTTGACGTCGCGGGAACCAAGAGCCCCCCCCACACACAGGCAATGAGAAGGGGGCAGTGATGGTGTGGTGGGTATCACCATACTGATGGCCTTGGAGCAGGAGGTGGCTCTCGAAACCACCAAGATGCCAACTTGCCAGGAAGTTGCTAAGGGAAAGCTGGGCATCTGTCCGAGGGAGAGGGTGAAAGGTCTCACTGCCCTCTGTCTCATGGGGACGGAGTTCCCTCCTTCCTGATGCAGTCTTGTCATGTGCTTCCACAGCTACCAGGAACAAACTGGGCACTGCACCGGGACATAGGAGGCAAAGGAGAAAGATGGTAGATACAGATGGCATCCTTGGTGAGCAGGATCGAGAGTCATGCATTGTTTGTTACCAGCCCAGTGCCATGGTAAAGGACATCTCAAATCAGTTTGAGAAGATATTGGAGTGGGAGAGGGAGGATCCAATAGCTGTGGTCCATGTTAGCACTGTAACATAGGCAAGAGTTGGTAAGAGGACCTTGGAAAAAGACTTTGTCTGTACATCCTATCCATGCCCCTCATGATTTTATAAACCTCTATAAGGTCACCTCTCAGCCTCTGATGCTCCAGGGAAAACAGCCCCAGCCTATTCAGCCTCTCCCTATAGCTCAAACTCTTCAACCCTGCAACATCCATGTAAATCTTTTCTGCACCCTGTCAATATCCTTCTTATAGGAAGGTGACTGGAATTGAACGCAGTTTTCCAAAAGTGGCCTCATCAGCGTCCTGCACAACTGCAGCATGACCTCCCAATTCCTACACTCATCGTTCTGACCAATGATGGCATGCATATCAAACGCCTTTCTCACCAACCTATCTGCCTGTGACTCCACTTTCAAGGAAATATGCACTTGCACCCCGTAGGTCTCTTTGTTTGGCAACACTCCCCAGGGCCTTACCATAAACTGAAAAGTCCTGCTCTGGCTTGCTTTACCAAAATACAACACCTCACATTTATCTAAATTAAACTCCATCTGTCCTTTGGTCCGTCTTATTTTCTTAGATTCCCTACAGTGTGGAAAGAGGCCCTTCGGCCCAACAAGTCCACACCGACCCTCCGAACAGTAACCCACCCAGACCCATTTCCCTCTGACAAATGCACCTAACTTATGGGCAATTTCCCATGGCCAATTCACCCTGACCTGCACATCTTTGGACTGTGGGAGGAAACCGGAGCACCTGGAGGAAACCCACGCAGACACGGGGAGAATGTGCAAACTCCACACAGACAGTCGCCTCGAGGCTGGAATCAAATCTGCGACCCTGGTGCTGTGAGGCAGCAGTGCTAACCACTGAGCCACTGTGCCGCCCGCATCTTATCAAAAAATAATCTTTTTCACTGTCCACTACACCATCTATTTTGGTGATATCTGCAAACTTACTCACCACATCTCCTATGTTCAAGT